>NC_028640.1:44863459-44918274 GCF_001406875.1 Solanum pennellii | reverse complement strand
CCAATGTCCTTGCTGTCTCTTCGTTCTTCTCTCTCTCTCGCTCGTTCTCTCTTCTTTTCTTTTTAAATTCTCTTCTTCAAACCCTTTTTCTTTTACCCTAATTATCATGTGATTAAGTATAAAAGATTATAAAAGTAACCCACTATTTATTTCAAGGTTATCTCCTTAAATCCCCAAGTAATTAAATTATTACCCTTACCCCACAAATTTCATAATTATAAGCATGAATAGTCCAAAACGCCCCTTAAAAACTCTCAGCAGAAATCTGACTCAGTCGAGGTTACGCCACTCGTGACGGCCCGTCGTACCTGCGACGGTCTATCCTGCACGTCCGTCACAAAGTTCAGAGACTCAATTTCAGTAAAAGGTCTGTGACGGTCCGTCGTGGCTACGACGGTCCGTACTGCAGTTCCGTCGTGAAGTTCAGAGAGTTGATCCCAGTACCCAGATTTTCAGAGTTTAAGTGTTTTGGAACGATGACTCCCGACGGTCCGTCGTGACCATGACGGTCCGTCGACTGTTCCGTCGACTCAGCCAGTTTCTATCAAAATAATCTTGCTGCTCGAATCGACTAAACAGGTCGTTACAAATAACATCTGAGATAAGTCTCCAGGCACCTGCTTACAACCTCAGTTTGACCATCAGACTAAGAATGGTAGCAGTGAAAGCGTTTTGAGTCACATCCTGCCATACCTTGCTAGTAGAGGTAGGATCATCTCCCCATGCATCCCATGTAACTTAAAAACATGCAATACAACTAACTCTGTACAAGTGTAAGGGTGAGATATATAGGGCTATGAAATGGGCATATATATTTGGTTAATCTATCAAACACCACCCATATCACAGTCTTTCCTTCTATAAAATCCATGCTAAAGAATGACTTGGGAGAGGTTCCATTAATTATGAATAGGCAACATATATAATCCTTCTTTAGATTAGGCCAATAGAAAAGTGTTACAACCCTTTCTGAAAGGGTGGTCCATACCAGAATGTTCCCTAGCCACAGCTCGATCAGGTCCCACTACTAGCTAGCTTGCCTCTGTATCACAACTGGCTGTTCACATAGGAGTACCCACTTTATTTCCTTCACCTTGATGTGTGACTAACTGCTGGATCGAATCAGTCAATTGAGTATCCACGATCCATAAAAAAATTAGGTCTCACAGTAGACAGAATGAGAGTTGCAAGCTCCACAACAGGGATCCTAGATAAGGCATCACCAACAATGTTTTCTTTTCCCTTCTTATAATCAATGCCAAAATCAAATTGCATAACATTAGTAATCCACTTGAGTTGACAACCAGACACCAGTATGCAATTGTTGTTCAAGCAAGAACTTGAGAGCCTTCTGCTCTGTCTTCACTATGAACTAAATAAATATCAGCTCCACTTGCTAATGGCCATGACCAAGGCTACCAACTCCTTCTCATAAATAGACAACGCCAAATTCCTTCCAGACAACTGATAGAATATATGCCTTCACTTAACAAGTAATGGACCAGGTCCCTTACTACACTAATGAATAAAACCAGAATGTTAAATGCAGTAAAATCAACACGATGATTTTACGTGGAAACCTCCTTGCTTAAGGGAGTAAAACCACGACCTGTCTCACAGGATTTTCAATCGTTTTCACTAATCTTCAAAAGCAAAAGTAAAACACGATTACACCAAATGTGAGAAAAAGTTTTTAATCTCACGTTTAAGCAATAGTCCCTATTGCTTAACAAGCCTAAGTAGAAAACTATCTACCCACTAAGCTATCCCACTTGGACAACCTAGACTTTTAACACTACCCACTGATTCCTTTATAGATTCAGGAATAGTGTACAGTTTAAGAACAAGAGAATGTATTCCTAAACAACTACACGAAAAGCTCCAGAGATTGCTGTTGCTCTTGGAATAATTCTGCATTTTGTTTACTAGCAGCCTTTGCAAATGTTCTTGAAGAGTTTGTTCTCAAGTTGCAAAAACTGCCAAAGATGTTTACGAAAGTGCCTTTTATATGGACAAGTCACTTTCCTTAAACTCTTTGCTATTGGTTGGAGAAGCCATACTTTCTGACGCCATCGGGAAGTGTGCACCTACTTTCTGTACCGTCTCCAGCTGGCAGTCAACTGGCTCGTCACCATGAGAGCCTGGTACCTCTACTAGGTCCCTGGGTTTGTTTCATCTGCAACACTCAAGTAAGAAACCTGGTACCTTTACAAGGTCCCTAAGTTTGTCAAATCATCAAAACTACAAATAACATTTTCCCCCTTTTTGATGATGACAAACAATGATCTCAGATCTTCTCCGACTTTGTTCCCCCTTGCTATATTCCCTTTTACTGTATATTCCCCCTTACTGTATATTCCCCCTCACTGTATTATTTAGCTACTTACAGTTTTACTTCCCCCTTTTGGCATCATAAAAAAGATATGCAGTAAACTAATGATGTCAACAGAAATACTGAACAAGATCAAAGCTAAAGAGCAATCAATCAGTAAGGGAAAAGCATGCACAAAAGAAGATAATCAGAACAGCAAAGGAATAAGTTAACCAACATACCATCATAACATTAATACATTAAAAACAAACTGAATATCCATCAACACAATGATAAGCCACACAAAAAAAAGGACAACACAGGGGATGATTGTTTAACAGGCTAGGAAGAGGGGGGAAGATGAGACAGGGACTGGATGACAAGAGTGAGTCGTGCATTGGAAGCATCATTATCTTTGATGGCCTTTTCCTGCAAGGCAGTGATCTTCGCCTTCAACTCAGCATTCTCTTTCTCTAGAGCTTGTACCACTGAAGAACCAGGTCCCTCACTCTGTGCAGTAAGCAGTTCTGCTTTGAGTATAGCAATCTCTGCCTCTTTACCACTTAACCGCACAGTGAGCTCCTCAACCTCGTGCTTAAGCTGATCCTGAACATCAATAAGTTGGGCCATCTTGCTATTTGGATAGCCTCTTCCTTCAATGCATTCGCACTCAACCAAGGTACTCTCGAGATGGTCTATTTAACCGTCCCAACCTTTCCAACACTGAGAGGAATTCAAAAATGCTTGAATACTTCCGTGAGAAAGTATCCGTAACCCATTCCGTGAACACCTTTCCTCTCAATGACGGTTTTGTGGATATTCTCAAGCATTAGACCAGGGAGGTTTAGGGCTTCGAAGCTACACAACATCTCCATCACAAACAAATCAGCAGCAGTTGCTACTGTCCTCTTTTCTGTGCGAGGAAGGAGAACCTTGTTGATGAACTCAACGACCAGCTGATACTCACTCTTCATGATTTTCTTATAAACCTTAGTTGTGGGTGTCTTAGAAATCACAGAAGCAAACTCAGAAGAGCAAGTTTTGCCCAGAACAGACCGGGTCCCCTCTTTAGGCACCCTGAGAATTTTGCTCAACACATCCTCATCTAAACATATAGCAATATCATTTACCCGTGTGAGGATGCTACCATCTTCCCTGAATTGAACATTATAGTAAAATTCACGTACTTCTTCTTCATGGAGGATGGGGGATTTTCTGTCGAACAAGTGCAGCCAAGATTGAATCTACCATATCGTGAAGAGAATCCATGCCAGGAAGAGTTATGATTCCCATATCAAAAACTCTTCCTGCCAAGACTGCTTGGTTTCTCAGGCTGTCAACAACCTCCTGCATGTTGACACTCTCAACTTTCCTGGCTTGGGAACCAGGTCCCTGTGACCGCTTCCTCTTTCCCTCAGATCTCTTCCCTTTTGACTTTGTGTTTTCAACCTTCTTTGTAGCCTTTCCCTTTTTCTTCTCTGACCTCTTTTTCTTAGTTTTCTTTTCCACTTCCTCACCAGACAACTCAACCACATTAGTCTCAGGTATTCTAAAATTTGATACCTTGAAGGTTCTTGCACTTCTAACTGCAGCATTAGAACGTGCACTAGCCTTCAAAGCATCAGCCATCAACTTTTGAGCGGCAGACCTAGTAGTAGGTCGTCTCCTAGGGGCCTCCTCTACAACCTTTCTCCTTCCCTTTTCTAGATTTCTTACCTTCTCTTCTCTCAACCTTCCATTTTAAAGGTTCCTCCTCGCTTGCAGAGTCAGAGGAAGAGGAATAAGAGTACCTTCCTATATCAGGGGTTTTATCAAAAATAGGTTGAGTGGTTCTTACCTCTTCCCTCTCCAAGACTTCAGTTTGCTCCGCCATTGCTTCTTCCCGCATCATAGCCAAGCTCTCAATCACCAATTCTTCACTTGCTGCCAATATGTTGGACTCAGAAGCCTTATGCTTGGGTAGATCTCCTTCAAAGAGATTGTCAGGCAACATGTCTTGAAACGGACCAGGCCCGGTAGGCACGACTAAACTGTTTAGATCTATGGCATAGAAGGGATTATCAAGAGTGTCTTGTTGAGAACTGGAAGAGGGATTGAGTCTAGCCTGTGTAGTAGTCGGAGAGTAGAAAGCAAGAGGCTCTATTTCGCTAAGAGCATCTAGCATCTGTTTGGAGGAAGATGAAGGAGAAGACATGTTTCTCACACGAGAAAATGGTTTCTTTGAACAGCGAAGAGAAGAAGAAGAAAACAAATTTTGCCTTTTTAGCTTTTGCTAAAACCCTTTGTGAACAAGAAGAAAGTTAAGAGACAGATGAGGATTTCAAAAGAAGTAAATGGGGTTTTTAAAAGGCGTGAAAAGGTGCCAGGTCCGTGATTGGATGTGTCGTTTGAGAGAGAAACGATGGGACTAACGGTCAGAGTGACCGATGACTGACACGTGGCATTATCAACGGTCATATTTTTAAGTTTCAATTTAATGTATAAATGCTAACCTGGACAGGCACCAGGTACCATAGCACAGTTAAACTTCATTCATCAGTTGTTCTAGTTGCTTCCCTTGCTAAGCAGGTCCTTACTGAGAGTATACCTACAAAAGGTACAAAAAGGATCTTTGTTCAGATATTTAAATATTCACACAAAGGATACCTGCACTGCAATTTTAGCCATCAAGGGAGTTCAACTGTTGGAAGCTAAGAGCATCACTTGGAGATCAACATGCCCAACTTCAACCGATATCTCTCAAATTGATCCTTGCTAAGAGCCTTGGTGAAGATGTCTGCAATTTGCTCCTCCGTTGGACAATATGGGAGCACTATTTCCCTTCTTAACATTATCTCTCAAAAAGTGATGTCTAACATCAATATGCTTTGTTCTCTTATGGTGGACTGGATTCTTTCCCATACTAACAGCACTAGTATTGTCACACATAAGAGGAATTGCTTTGATGTGAATCCCAAAATCTTCCAAGTGTTGCCTGATCAAAAGCAACTGAGAACAGCAGGCTGCAGCAGCTACATATTCAGCTTCAGCAGTTGAAAGAGCCACAGAGTTCTGCTTCTTGGTACCCCAAGAGATAAGTGATGATCCAAGGAAATGAGCCATTCCAGAGGTACTCTTCCTGTCAACTTGATAACCAGCAAAATCAGCATCTGCAAAACCAACCAGATCAAAAGTATCACCTGCAGGATAGAAGAGAACCAGGTCCCCTGTTTTCTTCAAGTATCTGAGAATATGTTTTGCAGCCTTCAAGTGTGAATCACGAGGACATGCTTGAAACCTGGCAAACATTCCAACACTATACACAATATCAGGCCTGCTAGCAGTCAGATATAACAAGGATCCAATGATTCCCCTGTACATTGTCTGATTCACAAGAGGATCAGATTCTTCTACTATCATCTTGGAATTTGTTCCCATAGGAGTATCAATAGGTTTAGAATCAAACATATTGAATTTCTTCAGCAGCTCCTTAATGTACTTCTCCTGACATATTGAAATCCCATTTGATGATTGCTTGATTTGCAGACCCAGGAAGAATGTCAATTCACCCATCATGCTCATTTCAAACTCCTTTCCCATTAATGATGAGAATTCTTCACACAAATGTTCTGAAGTAGCTCCAAAAATTATGTCATCCACATAAACTTGAATGATAAGCAATTCTTGTTCTCTTTTTAATAAGAACAAAGTATTGTCTATCTTGCCTCTTTTGAAACCATTCTTCAGCAGAAACTTTGACAGCCTTTCATACCATGCTCTTGGAGCCTGCTTCAGACCATACAGTGCCTTATTCAATCTAAACACATGATTTGGTAGCTCTGCATCTTCAAAACCAGGAGGTTGCTTGACAAACACCTCCTCTTTGAGATCTCCATTCAGAAATGCACTCTTCACATCCATTTGATACAGCTTGAACCCCATGAATGCAGCAAAAGCTATTAAAATTCTAATAGCCTCCATTCTGGCAACAGGTGCAAAAGTCTCATCATAGTCTATTCCCTCTTCTTGATTGTATCCTTGCACCACCAACCTGGATTTATTTCTAGTAATCACTCCATTTTCATCAAGCTTGTTTCTGAAAACCCATCTAGTTCCTATTACTGTTCTGCCTTCAGGTCGAGGAACCAGGTACCATACCTTACTTCTTTCAAACTGATGAAGTTCTTCTTGCATAGAGTTGATCCAATCTGCATCACTTAATGCTTCTTTCACATTCTTGGGCTCAATAGATGATATGAATGCTGAAAATGCAACTAGATTTCTTGTTTTTGATCTAGTATGAATTCCAGAATTCAAAGGAGAGATGAGATTATCAAGAGGATGTGATGAACTATGCTTCCATCCTGACCTTGGAGCAGACTGATTTGGCAGACCATCATGATCTTCTTCATCAGGAGTGACATCATCTTCTGGGGGTTCTGATGTACTCTGGCTGGAGTTTTGAGTAGTACCAGGTACCCTATCATCCTGTTCAACCTCAGCATCTTCCTCAGGTAGACTGTGATTCTGATCTTCACAATCATTTTTCAGTTGTTGATCTGCATCAGTTTGAGCGCCTTCAATCTTCTTGGATGTTAGCATTTTTAGCACATCATCATCATCATTTGATCCATCACTCTTCAAGCTTCCATTTTCATCAAAAACAACATGAATGCTTTCTTCAATGCATTGTGTTCGCTTGTTGAATATTCTGTAGGCTTTGCTGGATGAAGAATATCCAACAAATACTCCTTCATCACTTCTGGGATCAAATTTTCCCAGATCATCCTTCCCATTGTTCAGCACAAAACATCTGCATCCAAAGGCTCTAAGGTAATTCAGCATTGGCTTCTTGTTGTTGAGTAGTTCATAAGGAGTCTTGTTTAGCACAGCTCTTATTAGACACCTGTTGGTAACATGACATGCTGTGTTAACAGCTTCAGCCCAGAAACTTTGAGGAAGATTTGATTCAATAATCATAGTTCTGGCAATATTCACCAAGGTTCTGTTCTTCCTCTCCACTACTCCATTTTGTTGAGGAGTTCTTGGAGCAGAGAAGTTGTGGCTTGTACCATTTTCCATACAGAATCTATCGAGAGTTGAGTTTTCAAATTCTGTCCCATGATCAGATCTAATACTGCAAACAACTTGATTCAATTTGGTTTGAATCATTTTGAAAAATACCACCAACTCATCAGCTGTATCTGCCTTTGATCTCAAAAATCTCGTCCAGGTGTATCTTGAATAATCATCAACAATCACCAAAATATACTTCTTGCCATTTCTGCTTTGAATCTTCAAGGGTCCACACAGGTCCATATGCAGCAACTCTAAGGTTCTTGATGATGTTACCTGATTCTTGGGCTTGAAAGATGATCTGATTTGCTTTCCTTTGACACAAGCTTCACATATTTTATTTTCAGCAAACTTCATCTTAGGCAACCCTCGGACCAGGTCCTTTGAAATCAATTTATTCAATAAAGATGAACTCACATGTCCCAGCCTACGATGCCAGAGATCAGCATTTTCATTTTGAGCACTGAGACATGTCAAGTCATCTCCATGAGAGATTTCCAAGTTTGCCACATACATATTTTTACTTCTGTGTGCAGTGAGAATTACCTTGTTTGTAGTTAGACTCACCACTATGCATTTCTCAGAAGTAAATTTGACTTCATTTCCTTTGTCACAGATTTGAGACACACTCAACAAGCTGTACTTCAACCCATCCACATGATACACATTGTCAATTGAATCTTCAAGAGATCTTTCTACTTTGCCAACTCCCAAAATGTACCCCTTCTTTCCGTCACTAAAAGAGACACCTCCTCCTTGAAGTGTCTTGAGTGAGAGGAAGTTTTTTACATCACCAGTCATATGCTTAGAGCATCCACTGTCCATATACCAGCACTGACTGCTGCTCCTCTCACTCACCTGCACCAAGAATCACTTGTTTAGCTTGGGAACCCATTTCAATTTGAGTTCCCAGAAGGCAGACAAAGGAGTGATTAGATTGTATTTAGTCCAATAGGGTAGATTTTGAAGCTTTCTAACAAAGGACATGGGAGCAGGGACAGATTTTTTCTTTGAAAATCTGTGAGTTGAAACATGCTTTGGAGGACCAGGTCTCTCTTTGGTAAATTTTTCCTTTCAGCATAATTAGAGAGCCTTTCATAGGAGTTTCTCCAGCTAGCACAATCACCCTTCAAATGTCCATTCTTACCACAGTGAAAACATAGCAGATTGTCAGACACAAACACATACTTATTGTGAGGATTATAAGGAGGAGTGATGTTCAAACTTCCTAGTCCTTTCTTATTGAAATTACTCTGATTTGTTGCATTTGACGGTAACTTTGAGGATTTTGTCCACTTAAGGGATTTTTCAAGTTCTTCCTTAAGTTTGACAATATCCTGTTCTAATTTGTTACTCTTTTCCAGCGACAGACCAAGATTTTTCTCAGAGTTTTTCAATTTTTCTTGAATTTCAGCTTGTAAACCATTTGACATTCCATTCAGCTTTTCAGCTTCTTCAGTAATCTGGTTCAACTGGTTCTTAAGTTAGGAGTTATTTGACTCTAGAGACACCATTCTTGACATTTTCTCTTCAAGTTTAACTTTGTTTTCAGTTAAACTGTCAAGTTCAGCATTCATGGTGTCTCTTTCAGATGTTAACTCTATCACAGAATCAATCATGACTTTTGCCAAAGTTCTCAATTTTTTAAGAGAATATTTATCCAAGTCATTTTTCATATCTAGAAGAGTTACCTGATTGTCCTCTTCTTCATTTTCTATGTGAGCCATGAGAGCAAACATTTCATTGAAGACAGTTTCCTCCTCATGTACAGCCACCATAGACACATCTTTTGGTTCATCAGGGTCTTCTGAATCACTTGAAGAATCACCCCATGCAGCAAGAGCCTTTTTGACAACCAAATCTGCAGCAGCTTTTCGATCTCTCTTGCCAAGTACCAGGTCCCTTCTATTCTCTTTGTCACTTCTTGGTTTTTGATGTTCCTTGTTTTCATTCTTGAGCAAAGGACACTCTCTGATGAAGTGCCCAGCTTTTCCACACTTGTAGAAAGTATCACCTTGAGTAGCATTTCAAGTACCATTTGTTCCTCTTTTATAAACTTTGTTTTTCCTCACAATTTTTTGGAACCTGCTGATGAGATATGCCATATCATCATCACTGGAATCTTCATCTGATTTGTACTTCAACATCAATGACTTGTCCTTCTTGGCTTCCTTCTTTGACAAATCGTAATTTCGATTCATCTCATGTGTCTTCAGATTTCCAATCAAAGCATCCATAGTCAGCACCTTCAAATCCTTGGCTTCTGTCATGGCATCAACCTTGCTTTCCCAAGATTTTGGAAGAATTCGAAGCACTTTTCTGACTTGTTTGGTCATGCTTATAGGTTCACCAAGACTTCGCAGCTCATTTGTAATGGAAGACAATTTTGTGAACATGTCATGAATTGTTTCTCCTTCCTTCATTTTGAAGTTCTCACACCTTGAGGTAAGCATGTCAATCTTTGATTCCTTGACTTGTCCAGTTCCTTCATGAGCAGTCTTCAAACAGTCCCAAATCTCCTTAGCAGACTCACAAGCTGACAATCTGTTGAACTCATCAGGTCCTATCCCACAGACAAGAAGAGTTTTAGCTTTGTAGCCCTTTTCAATCTTTTTCCTATCAGCTTCGTCGTATTTCTGTCTAGGCTTTGGAACAAGACTAGTTTTCTCTCCATCCTTTTCTTCCATCATCGGAATAAACGGTCCATCAAGTACAATATCCCATAACTCGCTGTCTTCAGCAATGAGATAGTCGTGCATTCTAACCTTCCACCATCTGTAGAAATGTCCATTGAAACGGGGAGGTCTTGTTGACGACTGACCTTCTTCGAGGTTAAGTGGAGCAGCCATTCTAGAGCAAATATCACTTCCTTGGTGTTAACCAAATAGATAATGCCTGCTCTGATACCACTTGATAGAATATATGCCTTCGCTTAACAAGTAATGGACCAGGTCCCTTACTACACTAATGAATAAAACCAGAAAGTTAAATGCAGTAAAATCAACACGATGATTTTACGTGGAAACCTCCTTGCTTAAGGGAGTAAAACCACGACCTGTCTCACAGGATTTTCAATCGTTTTCACTAATCTTCAAAAGCAAAAATAAAACACGATTACACCAAATGTGAGAAAAAGTTTTTAATCTCACGTTTAAGCAATAGTCCCTATTGCTTAACAAGCCTAAGTAGAAAACTATCTACCCACTAAGCTATCCCACTTGGACAACCTAGAATTTTAACACTACCCACTGATTCTTTTATAGATTCAGGAATAGTTTACAGTTTAAGAACAAGAGAATGTATTCCTAAACAACTACACGAAAAGCTCCAGAGATTGCTGTTGTACTTGGAATAATTATGCCTTTTGTTTACTAGCAGCCTTTGCAAATGTTCTTGAAGAGTTTGTTCTCAAGTTGCAAAATCTGCCAAAGATGTTTACGAAAGTGCCTTTTATATGGAGAAGTCACTTTCCTTAAACTCTTTGCTATTGGTTGGAGAAGCCTTACTTTCTGACGCTATCGGGAAGTGTGCACCTACTTTCTGTACCGTCTCCAGCTGGCAGTCAACTGGCTCGTCACCATGAGAGCCTGGTACCTCTACTAGGTCCCTGGGTTTGTTTCATCTGCAACACTCAAGTAAGAAACCTGGTACCTTTACAAGGTCCCTAAGTTTGTCAAATCATCAAAACTACAAATAACAACAACCCTTTACTACGGCAATCGATGGGTCTATGTACCTTGTTGCATCAAGGATATATGACACAAATTCATTCGTTTCTGGTGGGAAAATACTACAATATTGATATTGGACTAGAATTACAATGTAGTAAATAACTTATCACAAACACTGTGTCGTGGTAAGCCACTGACTTGAACGAGATTTCGGCCCGACTTCGGTGCAAATCGTTGTAGCCGGTCTCTCCCCAAGGTTCCACAATTACTCTCAAACATGTGCACTCGTGGCTGAAAGTTTGGAGTCGCACACTAACAATTGCCCAGAAATCCACAATAGGAAGAATGATTGTTTGAACCAATAATGAATTGGTGAACGAGAGAGTAAATGAAAGGAAGACTCTTTTTATCTGTGTGTTTAGCTCACAAATGATATTTCCTTAAATAGGAAAATCATTTACCTTTGAAGAATGTAAGAGACTAACATATAATTAATGTAATGAAACATTAGTCTTACTTTTAACGACACTAGTTTCACTGTCAGAGGCAGAGCCAAAATTTTCGATAAGGGGATTCAAAATCTGAAAAAATAGACACACGAAGTAGTCGAAGTGGGTTTGACATATACTATATATACCTATAAAATTATTTTAAGCATTTAAAAATAATATAATTTTCCGTCGAAGGGAGTTCTAATGAACCCCCTAAATATATGGTGGCTCCTCCACTGTTCACAGTACATGTCTTGCACGTGTGTTCATATCATATAATATACGATATTGTAAAATGGAATTAATATTACTAAATTATGGTTTTTAGTAAATGATTGTAATTGAAAGAACATAGAAAAAGTGCTTTTGAATTATTAATGCAGATTGTCATAGAGTTACTTGTTTTTTAAGATCAAAATAATCAGATATTATTGAGATAAAGATTTAATATCAAAAAATAGTTTTAAGAATAATTAGGTTGTTATAGAGAAATGTTGTTATAATGCACGTCAAATATTTAGCTTGATCAATTCTTTCTTTGTTATATATATATATATATATATATATATATATATATATATATATATTCTTTTCTAACACTCATATTTTTTAAAATCTTTTTTAACTCCTTATGAACTCTTTTTCTTCAAACTTTGGTAGTTAAAGTAATATCCTGTCAAAAATACGAACCAATAGCTAAAAAGTGTTGAACAAAGTAAATTACACATATTCTTTTATTTCTTCGTAATTTTTATATATTAAGTAGGATAATAAAGATCAACTTTTTGCATCAGATTCAATATTCTAACTCTTATATTTATTTAAAATTTATCAATTTATTACTTATAGAACTATATTTTCGATTCATATAATAATTTTTTCAATAAAATGATGTTTTCAATGTTGAATTGATAAAGTCTTGCTTAAAAATAAAATTTTAAAAAAAAGTATATGAATATCATTTATAAAAAATTTATTAAGTAATAATTTACATCTAAAATTTTTTAAAAATAATTAAATACAGATAATATTTTTAAAAAATTTGGGCCTCTAATTAAAATTTTACTCTAGGCCTCGCCCCAAGTTTTAGTTCTATCATTTGATTTCTGTTTTTTTTACTCTTATTAATATTAACATTATTATGAAAACAACAAAGAATCATATAAATTATTAGGCTTGATCTATTAGAGAAGAAAATATTTCTTTGGAGAATGTTGTAAATAAATGTATTCTTTAAAAATGTGAATCTTCAGTAGGTGGATTTACATGTAGTCTGTACTAAGAAATACTTATAACAATAACTTTAAAGAAACATAAACATAAGCATAAACAATAAAGTTAAAAATATGCACTAAAAACAAAAATTAATATCATAAGCATAAATAAATAATAGTAAGAATACATACCAAGATCTGTTACAATAGAGTGAAACGAAAAGGAAAAATCATGTCCACTGAATGCACAATGTCTCCTTGTTAGTGAGTCACTCAACATGAGAAAAGTACACAAATATTTAATTGTGCATACGAAGAAGAAGTTCAGAAAGAAGAAGAAGTTCAGAGTTTTCGATATTTTAAAATAAGAGGAAACTCCTCTATTTATAGACAATAATATGGTAGTTTAAACAAATACTTATTGTGTCTCTTATAGGAAATTTCACAACTTTTTTGAAAAGTCACAACTTTTTTTGGAAAGGTCACAAGCTTTCATAGATCTTACAACCTTTCATAAAAATCGCAACTTTTGATAAAAGTCACAACTTTTCAATAAATGTCACAACTTTTCATAAAAGTCAGGAACTTTTCATGAAAGGGAGAGATTAATTTTGGATATATTATAAGAGAATTCTTATTTGTGGTGGCACCACGTAGGCAGACCTAGATTCTCTTTATATATATATATATATATATATATATATATATATATATGTATATATATATAGATACATACATAGATATATATATATATATATATATATATATATATATNGCTACGACTCTATAAGTTTCGCGTCTTATTTTTTTGCGTGTCTACTATTTATTTAGGTGCAAAGAGCCTAAGCGGTTCAAGCTATTATATTCCGAGCCTGCTCTCCATTTCCACCGTTGATATAATAGAAGCTCTTAATGCAATATCTGGTGGTGAAGACATTCCTGCTGCTACAATTGGAGTTGACGGTACTAGTTCTGTTAGAGTAAGAGCTCTTGCTGGAATAACCAGTGCTAGTTACTTGACTGTTGGAGGAGAAACCACTATTAGAAATGTTCACCTAGAAGCTCCTCTTTTATCTGCAGGTATAGAATTCTTTGGATCTTATCCGCTCCATAGGTTAATCAATAGGGAAATCGCCTTTTTTTTAATCTTCCTCTAAAATATTCTTTTTCATGGGCATGTTCTATTCAAAATCATCAAACTCAATTCAATAGAAACTTAACTACCCCACTTTTTTTCTTTTCAGCATATACAATGTATTAAAGTTTCAGCACGGGCCTAACATAATGTATTGAAGTTACTTTAGCGGTATATGCAGAAAGTATCTTATTCACCCTTGGTTTGATACTTAAATTACAAACATGAGTACTTAAATTGCATAACTTTATAGTTAAAATGGTTAAATTTTTGTCTGAAATGTCTAATACATAAAATGTAAGATCCCGCAGCCAAAACAAACCAAAAACCAGCTTTACAGAAAACAATCTGCAAGTGCAACCAACGGTGGCATAGACGGACTGTAGCCTGACCCACGATCCGTCCCGCACAACTGTCGATGGGATCAGAAACTCCCAAAAATTTCAGCCCAGAAAAATTGGTTAAGTCTTGGAGGACGGACGGACTTATGGTCCATAGGTCAGACTAAGGTCCGTAGTCCATGACCTTTGATCAATACTCCCTTCACCCACTCTCTGACAAGAGCTACGGATGACCAGCATAGTCCGTAGGTGGAAAATTTGAAGACAGTTAAGGGGAAATGTAGTTGGGTCAACTTCAAATGGTCATAACTCTTAACACAAAATGAATTACGTGTCCCATGACCTACCCACAGATAAATAATTGAATTATATTTCCATATCCACCGACCTCGCTAAAATCAGACCTTCGAGTAAAACGTGATGACTATTTTAGTAAAGACCTGTCGAACAGGCCCAATCAACGGACCCTACGACGGGGCGTAGGTCAGACGACGAACCGTCAGTCCTGGCCATCGTTTAGTGCGACAACTTTTCCAGGGGTCTTTTGGACCTTTCCCACTTCGTTTAAACCTTAAGATACGTCATTTTTACCCTAAATCATCAAATTTTAGTCAGTTTAAGTCTAGAAACATAATTAAAACATATCTATGTCAAATCATTAAATCAAAAGTAAGAAAATTAGAAGCAATAGAGGAGAAAAAGCTCAAGAACCCTAGTTCAAGAACACACAAGCTCCAGCCGTTCCAGCCCCAAAACATAAGTATTTTTCCGTGGATTTCATCACCAAGTATGTGGGATTTCACTAGTGGGTTCCTTTCAACCACTGGGTCCCTAGTTTCCAGTCAGATTCTTGATTCTCTTATCATGATTAAACTTAGGACTTCTAGAACTTTGTTAGAACCTCATGAATTTATTAATATATGTTCTAAATCAGATTATCATGTTATTACTCAGATTATCGCATGAATTTCAAAACCCTAGCTTTGTATTTCTTTGGTTCTTGAATTACTCATGCTAGGTCAGATAGTTCGGACATTTTAGATATTCATGCCTTAGTTATAAATGCATAATTACCAGATTAATTGTTGCATTCTCAGTTTGCATGTTCAGTTTTGAGCTATCCAGTATTTACAGAAACTCAGACATAATTAGTATATTTACAAAATTTATTGGGAGTAACATAATACCGAGTTGGACTAGGGTTTACCATACCCAATAGTCCCAGAACTACTAGCCAAGTAGGTTGTAAGTCCCCTTTGTGGGAATCAGATTAGTGATCACGCCAGTATGTATTTATGCCTTTGGGAGGGTATATTGGGTCCTCTCGATGGGGCGTATACGTAGGACTCCACATTTAGCTCATATGGTTTTAGCATCGGTTATTAGTAGCTCCCACAATTCAGTAAGACTCTCTGCATTGAGCATTTATCAGTATATTCAGTATTTAGTTTCAGCTATGTTATAAAGTGATCATTGTATCCAGTTAGCTCAGATTCAGTTTATCATGTCAGATTATTATACTTGCTATTATGCTTGTTCAGTTATGTTTATTTCAGCTTTACTCTATCTTAGATGATCAGTACCTTTCAAGTACTGACGCATACATGCGCTACATCTTCTCATGATGTAGGTTCAGGTTCTCAACATCTAGGTCACACATAGATCGATTTTGCGATCTTCAGTTCAGCAGATTTAGTGGTGAGTCCTCATTCTCCGAGGACAACAATCATGAGTGTCATTTCAGTATTTAGTCATTTAATTTCAAGTTTTGCTAGATTTAGCTGGGGTTTGTCCCAGTATTTCTAGTCCACTTGAGAGGCTTATTTTATACATAGTTAGATTCAGCTTAGTATTGAGTTAATATTTCCTTTGTATTAAACTCATTGTTTTCAAATATCTTAGTTATAGAATATGGCTATTCTGATATTTTCAGATTTAATTATGATTTAGCTTTCACATTAGTTTATTATCTTTAGTATGCTTATGATCATGCCAGCATGATTAGATTCGGATCACTTGTGGTCCCATGTTTTGTGTCCGCGTCTCGAGCGTAGCTCGGGGCGTGACAAAACTTAGTATCAGAGCAGTAGGTTCAAGAGTCCTAGTATGTCTGAAAAAGACACCCTAAGTAGAGTTCTTTTTATGGGTGTGAAGTGCACCACATCTAATGAAAGGGAGGCTATGAAATGTTTTAGGAAAAACTTCCCTTTCTTATTACTCTTATCATGCGTAAGGTATGATCAAATTCCATTCTAACTTGACGTTGTGTGCTTAAGATCATGCCTTCTTGTAGAGCTTAGGCATGGAATGCTAATGCGCGCGATGCTAACGCAGTTCCTCTAGTACCAGATAAGGAAGTTTAAATGCAGAGTTTCAGAACGCCAATTCATCTTTTGGCTTAGGGTATGACCAACCAGAACAATCAGCAGGTTCTACTTTCCACTAATAGAAATGATCGATTAGTGGAAGCCAGAGTTTGTGATTTTGTTTGGATGAATTCACCTATGTTTTTAGGGTCGCAAGGTTATAAAGACCCACAGAAGTTCATTAAGATAGTCAAGAAAATATTTTGTGTGATGTCAGTAACTGGTAGAGGTAGGTGACATTGGCATCCTTCAAACTCAAGGATGTGACTCACACATGGTTCACTCAGTAGAACATGACTTTGTCTTTTGTAAGTCAGTATAGCAGTCCAATTCAGCGTTAGTCAAGAAAATCTCTCAGAACCTTTCTTAGTCTCTACCCTAGTCGGTGACCCAGTTATATCTAGACGAGTATATAGAAATTAACCTGTCACAGTATCTCCAAAAGTCACCTCAGCAAATCTAGTAGAGTTAGAAAGGTAGACTTTCATGTCATTCTAGGCATGGATTGGCTACATTCATGTTATGCCTCAGTCGATTATAGAACTAGGATTGTTCGTTTTCAGTTTCTAGAAGAACCAATCTTAGAATGGAAGGGCAGTAGCTTAGCGCCTATGGGTCGATTTATTTCGTACCTTAAGGCCAGAAAGATGATCTATAATGGTTATCTCTATCATCTAGTTCAGGTTAAGGATTCTAGCCTTGAAACCCCAACTCTTGAGTCAGTTCCAGTAGTCTGTGAATTTTTGGAAGTATTTTCAGAAGATCTTCCCAGAGTCTCTCCCGAAAGGGAAATCGACTTTGGAATTGATCTCCTTCCAGATACCCATCCTATTTCTATTCCTCCATACATAATGGCTCCAACAGAGCTTAAGGAATTGAAAGATCAGTTGAAAGACCTTCTAGATAAGGGCTTCATCTGATCTAGTATTTTACCATAGGGTGCACCAGTGTTATTCGTAAGGAAGAAAGATGGTTCTCTCATAATGTGTATTGACTATAGACAGTTGAACAAGGTCATAATCAATAATAAGTATCCCATCCCAAGGATTTATGACTTGTTTGACCAACTTCAGGGTGCTAGTCACTTCTCAAAGATAGACCTTCGATCAGGTTATCATCAGCTCAGAGTCAGAGATAGTTACATTCTGAAAACAACATTCAGAACTTGGTATGGTCATTACAAATTTGAAGTTATATCGTTTGGACTAACCAATGCTCCTACAGATTTCATGGATTTGATGAACAGAGTGTTCAAGCAGTACTTGGACTTGTTCGTTATCGTCTTTATTGATGATATCCTCATTTAATCTAGGAGTGAGGAAGAACATGCAAGTCATTTGAGAGTTGTTCTGCAGAATCTCAAGGATCGCCAGTTATTTGCTAGGTTTAATAAATGTGAGTTCTGGTTGCAATCCGTTGCTTTTCTTGGTCATATTGTATATAGCGAAGGGATCCGAGTGGATTCATAGATGATAGAAGCAGCAAAACAGTGGCCCAGACCTACCTCTGCTACAGATATCAGAAGTTTCTTAGGTCTAGCAGGTTATTAAAGAAGGTTTGTGGAAGGATTTTCATACATAGCCTCACCATTGAATAGGTTGACTCAGAAGATTGTCAAGTTCCAATGGTTAGATAATTGTGAGAAAATCTTCACAAAATTGAAAACTAGATTGACTAAAACTCCTGTCTTGACTCTACCAGAGGGTTTAGATGGTTATGTGATCTATTATGATGCATCCAGAGTTGGCCTAGGTTGGGTGTTGATGCAGCGAGGTAAGGTGATAGCTTATGCCTCTAGGCAGCTTAAGGCGCATGAGAAAAACTATCCATCGCATGACCTCGAGCTTGGAGCAGTGGTGTTTGCACTCAAGATATGGAGACACTACTTGTATGGTGTCCATGAAGATGTGTTCACCGATCATAAGATCCTTCAGTATGTGTTCACCCAGAAAGAATTTAATCTTCGCCAGAGGAGATGACTTGAGTTCCTTAAGGATTATGATATGAGTGTGCATTATCATGTGGGTAAGGCGAATGTAGTAGCCGATGCTCTTAGTAGATTATCTGTGGGTAGTGTAGCCCATGTTGAGGAAGAAAGAAAGGAGCTAGTGACGGATGTTCACAGGCTTTCTCGCTTGGGAGTTTGCCTTATGAGCATATCAGACAACGGTGTAACAATTCAGAATGGGGCAGAATCACCTTTGGTAGTGGAGGTTAAGGAAAAGCAAGAGAGTGACCCAATCTTGCTTGAACTTAAGGGTGCAGTCCATAATCAGAGAGTGGAGGTTTTCTCCCAAGGGGGAGATGGTGTACTTCGCTACCAGGGTAGATTGTGTGTTCCTGATGTAGGCGAATTGAGATAGCATATTCTTGTAGAAGCCCATAACTCTAGGTATTCTATTCATCTAGGTGCCACTAAAATGTAATGCGATCTGCGAGAAGTCTATTGGTGGAATGGCATGAAGAGGGATATAGCAGATTTTGTGAGTAAGTTTCCTAATTTCCAGCAAGTCAAGGTAGAACATCCGAAACCAGGAGGCATGACTCAAGATATAGATATTCCTACTTGGAAGTGGGATGTGATCAATATGTACTTCATCACAGGATTACCTCGTACTCGCAAACAACATGACTCAATTTGGGTGATAGTTGATAGGATGACTAGTTCTTCTCGCTTTTTGGTGGTCAAGACTAAAGATTCGGCAGAGGATTATTCCAAGGTTTACATTAATGAAATTGTGAGATTGCATGGGGCTCCTTTGTCTATCATCTCAGATAGAGGTCCTCAATTTATCTCTTATTTCTGGAAGTCATTTCAGAAAGGTCTTGGTACTCAAGTTAACCTTAGTACAACATTTCACCCACAAACGGATGGGCAGGCAGAGCGTACCATTAAGACCTTAGAGGATATGTTTAGAGCTTGTGTGATCGATTTTAAAGGTATTTGGGATGATCATCTTCCTCTTATTGAGTTTGCCTATAATAATAGCTACCATTTCAGCATTCAGATGGCCCCTTATGAGGCTTTATATGGGCGTAGATGTAGATCTACTGTGTGTTGGTTTGAAGTAGGTGAAACAGCTTTGATAGGGCCAGATTCAGTCCTTTATGCTATGTAGAAATTGCAACTCATTAGAGATAGACTTAAGACAGCCCAAAGTCATTAGAAATCTTATGCAGATGTAAGGAGAAGAGAACTAGAGTTCAAAATTGATAATTGGGTTTTTATGAAGGTCTACGTATGAAAGGGGTGATAAGATTTGGAAAGAAAGGGAAGCTCAGTCCTAGATATGTAGGCCCTTACAAGATCTTGAAAAGGGTTGGCAAGGTGGCATATGAGCTAGAGTTTCCAGCAGAATTAGCAGTAGTGCATCCGGTCTTCCACATCTCACTTTTGAAGAAGTGTGTGGGTGACCCAGCCTCTATAGTGCCATTAGAGAGTGTGGCAGTGAAATATAGTCTTTCTTATGAGGATGTACCAGTTCAGATTCTTGACCGTCAGGTTAGAAGGTTGGGAAATAAAGAAGTCGCTTCAGTCAAGGTTTTGTGGAGGAGTTAGTCCGTTGAGAGAGCTACTTGGGAAGTAGAAGCACCCATGAAACCGAAGTATCCTCACCTCTTTCCTTCCAATTCCACTCCAGCTTGAGGTAATAGTTCCTCTTCAGTTTTGCATTCATTCATGCGTGAATTCAGTCTTAGAATCATGTTCCCTCAGTTTTTACTTGCATTTTAAGCGTATTTGCAAGTTATCGGAACTCAATTCAGTAAGAAACTCAGTTCTCAGTATTTAGTAATAGGGTTAGCAGATCTCTCCCTCTTGTTCAGCTAGTTAAGTCTTCATTCGAGGACAAATGTTCCCAAGGTGGAGATAATGTAACACCGCGTAGCCAAAATAGACCAAAAACTAGCTTTACATACAAAAATCTGCAGGTGCAACCAACGGTGGCATCGATGGACCGTAGTCTGATCCACTGTCCGTGCTGCACAACCGTCGATGGGATCAGAAACTCCCAAAAATTTCAGACCAGAAGAATCGGTTAAGTCTTGGATGACGGACTGACATAAGGTCCATATACCGTGACCGTCGATCAATACTCCCTTCATCCACTCTCTGACAAGAGATACAGATGACCAGCACGGTCCGTAGGTGGAAAATTTGCAGACAGTTAAGGGGAAATGTAGTTGGGTCAACTTCAAATGGTCATAACTCTTAGCACAAAATGAATTAGGTGTCCCATGAACTACCTATAGATAGATAATTGAATTATATTTCCATAGCTACCGGCCTTGCTAAAATCAGACCTTCGAGTAAAACGTGATGCCCATTTTAGTAAAGGCCTGTCGAATAGGCCCAATCGACGGACCCAACGACGAGGAATCGGTCAGACGACAAACCGTCAGTCCTGGCCTTCGTTTGGTGCGACAAATTTCCCAGGGGTCTTTTGGACCTTTCCCACTTTGT
The DNA here is from genome assembly GCF_001406875.1 of Solanum pennellii. Classification (NCBI taxonomy): domain Eukaryota; kingdom Viridiplantae; phylum Streptophyta; class Magnoliopsida; order Solanales; family Solanaceae; genus Solanum; species Solanum pennellii. The sequence goes on along the minus strand of NC_028640.1, from coordinate 44,897,228 downwards.
TTAAACCTTAAGATACATCATTTTTACCCTAAATCATCAGATTTTAGTCAGTTTAAGCCTAGAAACATAATTAAAACATATCTATGTCAAATCATTAAATCAAAACTTAGAAAATTAGAAGCAAGAGAGGAGAAAAATCTCAAGAACCCTAGTTCAAGAACGCACAAGCTCCAGCGGTTCCAGCCCCGAAACATAAGTATTTTTTTATGGATTTCATCACAAAGTATGTGGGATTTCACTAGTGGGTTCCTTTCAACCATTGAGCCCCTAGTTTCCAGTCAGAGTCTTGATTCTCTTATCATGATTAAACTTAGGACTTCTAGAAATTTGTTAGAACTTCATGAATTTATTAAATATATGTTCTAAATCAGATTATCATGTTATTACTCAGATTATTGCATGAAATTCAGAACCCTAGTTTTGTATTTCTTTCGTTCTTGAATTACCCATGCTTGGTCAGATAGTTCAGACATTTTAGATAATCATGCCTTAGTTATAAAGGCATAATTACCAGATTAATTGTTGCATTCTCAGTTTGCATGTTCAGTTTTGAGCTATCCAGTATTTACAGAAACTCAGACATAATCAGTAAATTTAAAGAATTCATTGGGTGTAGCATAATACCGAGTTTGACAAGGATTTACCGTACCCAATAATCCCAGAACTACTAGCCAAGTAGGTGGTAAGTCCCCTCTGTGGGCAATCAGCTTTGTGATCACGCCAGCATGCCTTTATACCTTTGACAGGGTATATTGGGTCCTCTCCATGAGGCGTATACATCGGACTCCACATTTAGCTCATGTGGTTTTATTATCGGTTATTAGTAGCTTCCACTGTTCAGTCAGACTCTCTGCATTGACCATTTATCAGTATATTCAGTATTCAGTTTCAGCATGTTATAAATTGATCATTGTATCCAATTAGCACAGAATTCAGTTTATCGTGTCAGATTATTATACTTGCTATTTTGCTTGTTCAATTATGTTTTATTTCAGCTTTACTCTATTTTAGATGCTCAGTACCTTTCAAGTACTGACGTGCGCTACATCTTCTCATGATGTAGGTTCAGGTTCTCAACATCCAGATCATGCAAGATCGATTTTCCAATCTCCAATTCAGCAGATTCAGTGGTGAGTCCTCATTCCTCTGAGGACAACAATCATGAGTATCATTTCATTCTTTAGTCATTTAGTTTCAGTTTTTCCTAGATTTAGCTGGGGGCTTTTCCCAGTATTTCTAGTCTAGTTTAGAGGCTTATTTTAGACATATTTAGATTCAGCTTACTATTGAGTTAACATTTCCTTTGTATTAAACTCAATGGTTTCAAATATCTCAGTTATAGAATATGAGTATTCCCCATCTTTTCAGATTTAATTATGATTTAGCTTCCGCATCAGTTTATTATCTTTAGTATGCTCATGATCATGCCAGCAGGGTTAGCTTGGGATCACTTGTGGTCCTAGGTTCGGTGTCCGCATCTCGGAGGTAGCTCGAGGCGTGACATAAAGTATCGTTGTTGGGCCATTCCTCCAACGCTTCAGTTATGATCCTTCTAGAATATCACCTAGAATATTTATGGCACATTCATCTTTTCTTCTTAGTCTAAAATAAATCCCTTATAGTGAAAGATAATGTGAGAGTATTAAACCAAATGTTATGTCTTCTAAAAACTTATCAATAATAAAGACTTAAATCACAACCAAAATAACCTTGATTTTTTTAGAAATATAATAGTAAGCATGTGATGTGTTATGTTCTCCTAAGAAATGAAAAATATGGCAACACTGTGACCTAAATGTGTCTCTTCCAAAAAGAATCTAAGCAAACTAAGAGACAGAGCAACAATTTTTGCATATTAGAAGCGACTTGTTTTTTTATTATTCATACGGAAGCTGCTCAATTCTACATTATTTACTACCAAATTCTATATGTAAGAAGTAGATGAGAAAGACCCGTGCTTTAAGGTGAGTGAAATTTCATATTAATATCCAACTTAAGTAGCTTTGAAGTACCTTCTAATACAAAAAAATGACTTTAAGAAGTTTAAATAGTGGACTGATAAAAATAAATATTAACCAGCTACAAAGCAAATGGTACAACTGTGACACAAATGTTTAGTGCAACATATAATCCTCATATGGTTAATTGCAAAGTTACGTACCCTAAAACTATGTGAAAGTGAACAAAATGTTCTCCGTTTAAAGTTTGGATCAAAATGTCTTTATCGTCAATATTTTGGTTCAAAAATGCCATTACATTTAATATTTTGGTCTAGAAATACCCCTATAATTACAAAATGAATAAAAAAATGCCCTTTTTCGAATAAATATTTTTCTTTCTTTTTAATACATCTTGTTCCTAATTAAAATATTAATAAAGAACACTATTTTTGGTTTTTTCTTTCAAAAATCAGTTTAACAAATAAAAATGTCAGAAATATTTTTTTCTTCTTAATCTCATTACATCAATCAAAATAGATTCACTTCATATACTCTTCCAATGGATAAGTGTATATTTGTTTACCAATCATTAATTTATATTTGTTTACCATTAAAAAATAATGATAATAAATATTTTTATTTTTTTTATTTTCTGAATTAAAGTAAGAATATTTGCTAATTTTAAAGAATATGTTATTAGAAAAAGAATGCGTTAAAAAGAAAATAATAGTATATTTATTTGGAAATGAGCATTTCTTTATCCATTAAATAACAATAAGGGCATTTTGGATCAAAATATTGAGGGCAAGGGCATTTTTGGACAAAACTACAAACGGAGGGTATTTTTGTTCCTTTCGCATAGTTAAAGGGCATTTTTGAACCAAAGTAATGACGATAAGAATATTTTTGAGCCAGACTATAAACAAGGATATTTTTGTTCATTTCACATAGTTTAAGGGCATTTTTGACCTTTTATCCTAGTCTCAAATAGAAAAGAGAAACCTATGATTTGGAATTAGTATAAAATGTGGCAATATTTCAATCCGTATGGTTTATAATGCAGTAAAACTAAGATGTCATTGTTTGAGGCACTCCTACAATTTTCATGAGCGTTATTTTATTGATCACTTTTTGTATTTGACAATGAAATATGTGGACACCTAGTAAATAAATTGTAACAGCTTCAAACTTCATTTTAACAATTTAAGTAAATATTAAACAATTAAGTGATGGACTAAAACTTCGAACTTCATTGCCCAAGTGCAAGTAATTTTTAACATTAAAAGGTATTTAAACTTATGCACTTGCCATCCTTTAGGATGCTACAACATTAAACTTATGATTAGACTTTTATTCAATAGTAGGAGGTTAATGTTGCTAGTTAAATTTGATACACCAAATCTTATTAACATATTATATTAAAAGAAAATAAGAGTAGTTTACACAATACCTATATTACAATAGAAGCTAAGTATAAATCAAAGTGAAGATTATTGCTCAAAATTAAAATGCTATTGTTTCCCCCATAAATAAAGGGGAGTTGGACCATGGCAGAGACCGAATCTAATAGTAGTATTTATTATGTCAAAATGTTAATAGTTATCTCAAAAAGTATAAATACATATCCTTTTTAATAGCTATCAAATGAAATTATGATCTGTTTTCGTCTTCCCTTTCAATCTCATCTAAGCAAGGCGACATCGTATGATCTACTTATACGGTTCTTACGGCATAATATCTCATTTAAAACGTAAGATGAATGTGTCCATCAATTCTAGAAATGTTTATAGAGATTTAGGTAGATAATAAAAATGGTTAAGTTTGGATGAGATTAAAAAAGAAGTCGAAAACGTGTGTACTTCATCTATGAAATGATTTATCCTTATTTATTTTCATTGATTTATTTTTTCCCCAACTTTAAGAAACAATGCTTTGCAAAATGGAGACCCCATATAAAATTTTCCCAACGAAACTTAAGTCACCATAGGTATGCACATCCTCTTTCCTTCTTTCTTGAATTTCTTCTCATTTTAATTGACTTTCTTTCAACCATTCAAAAGAGAAGTAGATTAAGAAAAACGTAAATAAATAAAAAATTTCTCCAGAAAACATAGAGATACTCCGTGAGGGAAGAGGAAAGCACTTGTGAAAATTATGTTGTAAAGTCATTCAATTTTATTTTGTATCAATAAAATCACTCAATTTTGAATACTTTTTTTGTTATAAAATTATTTAATTAAATTTACCATAAAAAACAATTTAACATGATAAAATAAATTATTGCTCACCCACAAATCTCAATCTTTTATATGTTATTCATCTTTTCTGCAATAATTACAAAAAAATTACTCTCTATAAAAACATTTTAACATATAAAATAAATTAAATTCTCTCCAACAAATCTCAATCTTTTATATGTTATTTTTCTTTTCTGCAATAATTGAAAAAATTACTCTCTATATTAAAATTACAATCACGGATCAATGACTTAAGTATAAGATATGAATTTTCAAAAAAATAAACTAGTGAAATTATTTTTTAAGTATAAGACAAATAATATAAAATGGGAAGAGTAGAAACGCACCAAAACACACCAAAAGAGATAAACTTACTAAAAGTTCAAAATTCATGTCAGTTATATTTAACTTTTTCATGACTTTTAACTATTTTAAGAAGTTTCTCATAAATATATTTAAAAAAATAATAATTTTATCTTGTAGAATAATTTTTATGGTAAGTTTGATCGGGTGATATTATAAAAGAAATATTATAATTTTTTAAAATTAGATGACCTTTTGAGATATTTACTCAAAAATTAAGAGAAATTTAACGTTTTTAAAATTAGGAGACGGTAAGGAAAAATGGATCGATCCATAGGTAATATATAAAGCATCTATCTGTAACACATAGGACGTGTGCCTTGTGATATGAGTGGAGTAAGCTAATGAAAATTACATATTTAAAAAAATTACTGATTTATCCTTGTTGGTGCTTCCCAACTCCCATTTCAATATAAGAAGAATATAAGATGTATACGAGATAAGATATATAGGATATATGATCACATGTTTAAAAACTAGATATAAATCACGTTATCACACACACACACACACACACACACGCACGCACGCACACACACACGCGCGCACACACACACACACATCATGTCATATATTTATGTAAAAGAGAATCCTAGACCAACAATGTGGCGCCACCATTCCCTTTTAACTTATTTATTTTCAAAATTAGTCTTTTCCTTCATGAAAAGTTGTGACTTGTATATAAAGTTGTGACTTTTTATGAAAAGTTGCGACTTTTACGGAGAGTTACGACTTTTATGAAGCGTTGTAACTTTAATGAATAGTTGTGTCTTTTATGAAGAATTGCAATTTTATAAAAAACTGTGACTTTTATGAAAGACTGCGACTTGTCCAATGAGTTGTGACCTTTCTGATAAGGTACAATAAGCATTTATTCATACTATCCTTTGTTGTGTATAAATAGAAGGATTGTCTCTCATTTTAAAACAACAAAAATCCTGAACTTTATCTTCTGAACAATTAAATATTTGTGTACTTTGCTCCTGTTGAGTGGCTCACTGACACCATGGTTTTTGTATCAACATGCTGGTAAATAGAATCATTCTATCCTGAGATGATCTATTCTTTTAAACTTGAGTACTGGAATGGAATAATTTTTTAACGGGACAATGTGCATTCAGTGGGCTCGATATTTTCCTTTATGTTTATTTTATTATTACAGATGTTGATATGATTTTTACATTCATTAATTTATGCTTATTTTATTAATTTTTATTTTTGAGTACATGTTTTAGACTTTGTGTTTATGTTTCTGCTTTTGATCATTATATTGAAGTAAATGTATGTTCATCAAGAGTTTGATGTAATCATCGAACTATTGGTTTCATGTAGCTTAGAATTCTTAAACTTGTAAAATAAATGACTTTGATCTTTATAGAGTTTTTAGTGGCTAAAAGATCCATGAGAAGTTGAGACTTTTATGAAAGCTGTGACTTTTATGAAAAGTTGTGACTTTTATCAAGAGTTGCGACTTTTATGAAAGGTAGTAACGTTTATGAAAGGTTTTGACTTTTCCGAACGGTTGTAACTTTTCTAAAGAGTTGTGGCATTTCCAATAACGCACAATAAGAATTTGTTCACACTACCCTTTGTTGTTTGTTAATATAGAGATTTTGTTTCATTCCTCCTATTTCATGGAGTTTAATCTTTACTATAAGTCATAGTGATTCATGTAACTATGACAATTTCTCTTTGCTATTCTTGTGAATTTTTTAGACTGTTAAAAATTTCATCAAGAATGATTGAATATTGATCTTATCTATTGTCCCTTTCTACAAGTTTCTTTATATAAACAAAGAAAGTTAATTTTAATTGCAATACGACATTACTACTTGTACCTCTCGATCCACAACTCATAATGCTGTTGAAATAATAAATTCATTATATTTGCTTATTTAGTAAAAAAAACTTTTCTTTATGCCCACTACAGAGACACCCATCCCAATGTAGCAGCGTCACTGCGGCGGCACGAAGCGAGACAGTGAGCTCCTAAGGGAATATCAATTTTAGCCTACTACGCTCAGAAAGTACCCTTAACGCCAAAGTCAATTCCCAATGATCTACCTATCAAAATTTGATGTCGTAAAGTCATACGAATTCCTTAACAATTTATCTATCCATTCATGTAATCAAATTCACATTTAATCCATCGATTTCTATAAGATCTCCCTACCTCTTGATGAATCCATCGACTTTCACATTCCGACTCACTAACTTGGATCAGATTGCCACGTTCTTACATGCGAATAGGGATCGGTTGCCACGTTCTGGCATAAAAATTGGATTGGATTACCACATTTTGACATGCTAATAGTTTGAATTTGGCTTCCGTGACAGAACCAACGATGTGATACAATTGTTATGTTGATTCTTATGACAATATTGAATATGATGATATTTATGCATGTGTTATAATGTTATCATTGCTTTTTTATGTTACACTAGTGGGATAGCCGTGTGATCCTACTAGTACATAGTGGTTGTGTACTGATTCTGCACTTGCTCTTATTTTTTGGTTAAGTACACAGCATCTTCACGCGACTGTTCATATACCTCTCTTAGGAGATGGTGATTACTTTGAGTTCAAGGGTGAGACGCATCGGTCGGGTTTCCATGGAATTCTCTTTAGTACATGTTAACCTTTTTTGGACCTAGACCTTGTTTTAGTTAGTTAGATAGTTCACTAGAAATTCTTACTAGATTTGGTTCGTTTTTCTAGTTTTGATACATTGACTTTCAGATTCTAGGTTTATCTTTCGCATTGTTAGTTAGTTAATAGATATTTAATTAGGAATGACACTTAGCTTAGTTATTTAACTTGCAACCGTAACTTAAATATCTTAGTTTTTAGATTTATTGCGTTGGTTGGTTTAGTAGTGGTTCTCCTACTGAGTTGTAGTCTGGGTGCCAATCACGATGGTCAAGGTCGTGACAAAGTTGGTATCTGAGCCTAGGTTTGTTGATATCAATTTACCAAAATGAGTCTAATAGAGTCTCGCAGAATGAAACGAAGAGCCTTTACTTTTCTTCAAGATGCTATAGGACTTTAGAAAATCTCTATTTTCTCTTATCTCCTTCGTGGTATGACTTGATTCCAATTGGTATTTGGCGATTTAAATTGGTATATAACTTCTTTCACTCTCCTATCCACAGATGGTTTATACTAGGTATTAGGCCCGTAGCTCCTGCTAATGCTCCAGCTGATGAACCCGCATCCAGAGGTCGCGGTCGAGACAAAGGTAGAGGAAGATATAGGGTTAGATACCATGGGAGAGTGGCACGTATTATGAATGAGGTGCCAAACCACTATGTTCTAGTGAATGAGAACCCTCCAGTGCATAACAAAGAGATAGAAGAGGAAGTTGAGTTTGAGAATGTTAAGGAGGTTGAAAATGAGGAAGGAGTGTAGGACGAAGCTAAAGGAATCCCTCCCATTGATCCGGTGTTAGCTCAACAAATCATGTCATTTTTGAAAAGGTTGGCTGGTCGAGGGATGATTCCACCTACTCAAGTTCCCGCTAATCCTCTTGTTGCTACACTGAACCCAAGACAATTGGAGAGGTAGGTAATGATGCTTTCTTGTGTCCTTTGCTGGGATCTGTGATGACCAGTAAATAACATGATATGTTTACCATGTTTTTGATGCTCAAGTCCCCAATATTTCTTGGTTCTGAGACAGATAATGCTTGTGAGATCATATTGAATTGTTATGAGAGGTTGCGTAAATTAGGTATCGTTCACTAACATGGAGTTGACTTCGTGTCTTTTCAACTTCAAGGTGAGGAAAAGCAATGGTGGAGAGATTATATGGAATGCACTTGGACCCACTTTCATGCGTTGTTCTTAGAGAAGTATGGGCTTATGACTTTGAGAGATCGTAAGAAGGATAAGTTTATGGCATTAGAAAAGGGTAGTATGTCTGTGGTTGATTACGAAGCCAAGTTCCATCCTTTATATAGATATTCTACCCAATTGGTTACTACTGAAGAGGAGAGGATCCAATTATTTGTTAAAGGTTTGGATTCTGAGCTACAAGTGTTATCCGTTAACATAACTTCTGCAGGAAGGAGATTCAATGAAGTGACTGATTATGCCAAGAAGGTGGAGGGGGTGAAGCGAGACGGTCAAGCTAGGGCATTGTTTAAAAGGGCCAAGAGTTTTGGAAATTTTAAGGGCTCCTATGCTAGAGGATCCGGTCGACCTACCCTCGTGGCCAAGCAAATTCAATTTGCCATGCCCGTCTCTATTAGTAACTATTCGACGACTACTTATAATAATTTTTTGGTTGATCAGACTGTTAGGCACGTGGTGGGTAGTAGACCATCTAGCGGACACACTTGCTTTAGTTGTGGGGAACTCAGGTACATGATGAGGAACTGTTCACAACCGTGTTAGCTTGAGTTTGAACAACAACCTTCTCGAGCAATTGTACCCACGGAAAATGGTAATAATGGTAGGGTACATACACAAGTAGGACAGGAGGAAATCAGTGAGGTCGTGGAGGTAGAGGAAATAGTAAGGGAGCTATAGGTAATGTACAACCAGGAAGGAAGGTAGCTCACGTTGATGATAGAGCTCAACGTTATGCCTTTACGCGAAAGAATAAGGCAGATGCGTCCAATGCAGTGATCATATGTACTATTCTTGTATGTGAGCAAATGGCTAATGTATTATATAATTCGAGTTACACCTATTCTTATGTGTCTGTGAGATTTGACTCTGATTTTGAGATGTTGTGTGATATTCTTGATGATCCTATACGTGTTACTACCTTGGATGGCGAGTTAATCATTGTCACTCATTTTTATTATGCTTTCCCTATATTGTTTATGGGATTTCAGACTTTGGTTGATTTTGTGATATTGGATATGGCTGAGTTCGACATAATCTTAGGCATGACTTGGTTATATCCCCATTATGTTGTTCTTAATTGTAATAATAAGTCTGTGACTCTAGAAATTTTTGGAAGGGAAAAATTAGATAAGGAAGGGGTGTACGAGCCTAAGCAAGTTAAGGTTATATCCTCCATTCGGGCTAGTAAATTAGTAAAACAAGGTTGTTTAACTTATTTGGTTTATGTTAAGGATGTCAAGATTGAAGCTTCATCCATTGGGTCTATTCCGGTTGTGTCCGAATTTAATAAAGTTCTACTAAATGATTTTCCCGGCATGCCTCCGGATAGAGACATATATTTTTGTAGTGACGTAGAGCCTGGTACACGCCCCATTTCTATACCTTCATATTGAATGGCTTCGGCGGAGTTGAGGGAGCTTAAGTCTCAAATCCAAGAGCTTCTTGATAAGGCTTTTATTATTTTAGTGCTTCCCCGTGGGTGCTTCAGTTTTACTAGTTAAGAAGAAGGATGGTAGCATGATGATGTGCATAGATTACCGACAGTTGAATAAGGTTACTATTCGAAATAGGTACCCCTTGCCTAGGATAAATGATCTTTATGACCAACTACAAGGTGCAACAATTTTCTCTAAGATTGATTTAAGATTTGGGTATAATCAATCGAATATTAGGCCTGAAGATATACCCAACACGACGTTTATGACTCGTTATGGGCACTATGAATTTTGGGTTATGTCGTTTGGGTTGACTAATGCGCCTGCATCTTTCATGAGCTTGATGAATGGAGTGTTCAAGCCCTTTCTTGAATCTTTTGTGATAGTCTTTATTGATGACATTTTGGTGTATTCAGAAAGTGAAGAAGAATATGCTAACAATCTTTGTACTATTTGGGTATCCTTAGAAAGCAAAAGTTATATGTAAAATTTTTCAAGTATGAAGTTTGGTTGTATTTTCGGGGCATGTGGTGTCAAAAAAAGAGGTAAGTGTGGATCTCCAAAAGGTTGAAGCGGAGGAGAATTGGGTAAGGCCTAGTTCGCTGATGGAGGTTAGGAGTTTCGTGGGACTTGCTAGTTACTATCATCGTTTGGTTAAGAATTTTGCTTCAATTGCTACTCACTTGACCAATCTGACCAAAAAGAAGGTATCGTTTGAACGGAGTAGAAATGTGAGAGGAACTTCCAAAAGCTTAAGACTCTTTTGACCATCACGCCCATTCTAGCATTATCTATTGTGGGTAAGGACTTGATTGTCTATTGTAATGCTTCACATTCAGGATTGGATGTTGTATTGATGCTGGATAAGAATGTTATAGCTTATGCCTTGCGTCAATTGAAGTTTCACGAGAGAAATTATCCCACTCATGATATGGATTTGGTAGCGGTGGTATTTTCTCTTAAGATCCGATGACATTATTTGTTTGGAGTTATGTGTGAGGTAATTATTGATCATCGTAGTTTTCAGCATGTATTCACCCAAAAGGATTTGAATTTGAGACAACGAAGATTGATGGAATGACTCAATGATGATGATGTGACTATTAAATACCATCTAGGTAAGGCAAATGTAGGGTAGTCGCTTTGAGTCAAAAAACGGTAAGTATGGTTAGTTTAGCTCACTTGAGTGGAACCAAGTGACTCTTGTCCAAGGAAATTCAGACCTTAGGTCTATGTTTGTACAGTTGGGAATTTCTGAAAGTGGTGGGTTGTTAGCTAGCATTGAAGCTAAGTCCATGTTCATAGAGGAAATCAAGGTCAAGCAATTTGAAGATAGAGATTTAGATGAGCTTAGAACAAAGATTTCCACAAGTAAGTCTCAAGGAACCACTCTTGATGCGGATCGTGTGCTCAACTACAAGGGTAGAATGTGTGTTCCAAGAGTCGATGATTTGTTCTCAAGATTTTTGGTGGAGGCTCATGACTCACGCTATTCTATTCACCCGGGTTTGACCAAGATGTATAGAGATCTGAAACGAGTTTATTGGTGGTCGGGTGTGAGACAATACATTGAGAAGTTTTTGGGCAAGTGTCAGAATTTTCACAAGTGATATATGAACATCAAAGGCCTGCGGGTCTACTTCAAAAGATGCCAATTCCGAAATGAATGTGGGAAAGGATAGCCATGGATTTTGTGGCTGGTTGTAGGACACCGGAATATATATGACCTAAGCTAGAGCTTAACCTAATGAATTATGACCTAAATAGGGGTAACTACAGTGTTAAGTGCGAGTCGTTGAAGTTGGGGGAATTAGAGATGAAAAACAAAGAAAAGATTCGGACGGACAGAATTCGGGAGTGGCCGCGCGTCGCGCTCTTGTCCTAAAATATTGGAAATTTTCTCCGTGACATGAAGCTGACAGATGGTGTTCTGCCTCAAATAGATGTTTCAAAAAAAAATGGTTAATGATTGCATGTCGCAGACCCACCTTCAATTCTTGAAGAAATAGGGATTTCAATAAAAGTCAAGTTGGACATCTATGTTAAAGTCCAACTAGTGTAGGGGTATTTTGGGTGGGTTAATATATATAGTTTATGGTCATTTTTCACCCATTCCCCAATCATAAACACAATCACTCAATTAGAATCCAAAAAAAATATAGAAGCTCTTCCATCTCTCTAGTTTCTCTCTCTCCTCAAACCTCCATTGAAGAACATTGGAGCTCCAAGAAGAGGATCAATTATCAAAGCTTTAACTTCAATGTATTGGATAATTCTTCATTAAGGTATGTATTATTTAACTCCTGGAATTTCTTTCCCCAAGAGGTCCCCTCAAAGATGTTTTCAGAATCCCCCAAATATCAAGGTTTTTTCTCCACACATAGGTCTTCTTTTAAAACTAAAACAATATGGATCAATTATGGTAAATTATGATTACTTAGGGTTTTTAGGTGTATAACGATGCGTATTTGTTGTTGTTCAATTGAATTTCCCTTGGACCCATGTTCTTTCCTAATTTTATAAATCTTAGATTTTAATTGGTGAATTAGTTGAAGATGATGCATATATCAATTGTTATGTTGGTGTTAATTGTGTTGTTATTTCATGAATTACATACTATTATGTATTGTTAGTGTTGTTGACCTAATTCCTTAAATATCCATGAATGTCCCTTTCCTCTTAACCCTAATTCTTAAATTATGTTGATTTATGATTGAAGGTGATGTGATTGAGTATGTTTTTGTGTAATTTACTATTTTTTGATGATGATAATTGATTTTATGGATAAATATCATGGTTTGGGTTGAAGCCTTGGAAGGGTATATTATAGGTTATTGGTAAGACCTTCAAGGTCATGAGTTGGCTTCTCTTAGGTAATGTTGATTACTTGAAGTGTGAATGATGAGGTTATGAATGTGTGATAATGCTATGAATATAATGGTTGTAAGAGGATGATACATGTGCTATTATGAGGGGTTAAAGGTAACTTCCATATACATCTTATGATTAAGTTGTGAAGTGATGTTCTCACATGATGTTGGGTTTGTGCTGAAAGGACTTTCTCATCTTAAAACCTATGAGCTATGAACATGTTATATGAGGGGTTAAACTCCTAAGACCTATGTTATTTATTAGTGTTAAGGAAGTATTAAAGACACTTCAAAAAGGGAATTTATCTTAGCATCGAGTTAACATGCCAATGAGAGGTGTTCTTTCCCAAAGGAAGAAAAATTCACTCGATTTTCTCAAGAGGTGAAAACTACAATGCTCATTAGCATAAAGAGGGTTTCTAGTAACAACCTCCTAGTTACTTAACTATGTGCCCCGTAGAAAACCTTAGCTAGTGTATCCACCTAGATTTTATATGAATGTATATTTCTTACCTTTGAAAGTAGGACACCCTCCTTTCGGTGTGAGGGTGATGACATCGACTTACATGAGCTCACATGGTCTAGGTAGATTATGGCGAAGTTTCCCGAATGTTTAAATGAACGAATGAAACTAAGAAAATGAACACTAACTAGGATTACTTAAGTGGTGTTGCTTAGTGTAGGTAAGGGTATAAGACTTTACCTATACATTTTACTACCGGACCTTTAGGGGAATTCTAGGGTGAGTTATTTATGTATGTATGCTATAAAAATATGCATGATGTTGGTCTCATATGGTATGTATGATGTCTGTTTTACTTGATATACATGATGTTGGTCTAAATTGGGATGCTTGTTGTTGACTATACTTGAGATGATGATGTATGATGTAAACGACAATGTTTGTGGTCTCTTCGTTTGTTTACTTTGTTTATGTGGGGTTATGGGGCTTAAAATACACATTGCACTAATAGACATGGATGGAGGTTATGAGTAAGTTCTTGTAATATATGGATGAAATGGACTCTATATATGAAAGTTGTCTATGGTTGTTATGATTTTACTCTTGAACATGAATATGAATATGTCTTATTGTTGTTGTGATATGGACTTGTATATGTTCTTGGAATGTGCATAAAGGCTTTTTTAAGTGAAATTAGCATGTTTGTAAATAAATGTCCCTTTGTTCATGTTTTCAAATGTTTTACTGTCATATGTTTCCATACTTAGTACATGTGGTTTGTACTAACCCATATCTCTTCTATTTCTACATAAATCTAGGTTAGGGCCATTGAGGTTATTCATTGTCATTTTCTCAAGATGCTTGGATTGTTTCCGAAGTTGGTGAGTCCTAAGTCCGAGGACAAAACCCTACGATTCTAACTTTTGTGTTTTGCTTACGTTGAAATATGTTGTTCTACTTCTCCTATTTCAAGGACTATGTTGTATTCATTTTATAAGACTTGTATTGCTGTAAGGGCTAAGTCTCAATTATCATACTCTTATGTTTATATGTCAATGTTATATAGTTATAGTTTCTATTTTGATATATGAAGTGAAGTTGAACTTCAAATGAAAAGTTCTAATCATTCCACTTTTATTATGTCTATGATGCAATGATGAATACTAAGGATTTGTGTAAGACCTCATCGAGGATGAAGACGTCATTTACGACTAGGGGGGGCTCTCGGGTCCTGAGAAACTTGGTATTAGAGCATGAGAGTGAATAAATCTTAGAAATGATGTCTCACCAAACCACATCTACATAGAGTCTTGTTCATAATTATGAAGCGCGCCAAAATTATTAATGCGAGTCTATGTGATGCTTAGGAAATTCTCATTTCTTAGGTATTCTTAATTCATGCCTAAAGATTCTAAACTCTATGTGTCCTTTTCTTCTAATCCTTTTCTTGTTGATATAGACTATGACTTCTAGAAGGGCAGCCATAAGAAGGGTTGAAGAGGAGATTGCAAATGCGAGAGTTCCTCCCCAAGGCAACCAAGCTCCTCCTCAAGAGCAAGTTCCTCTAGGTGGGCAAGCTCTAGTCAATCCTTCGGTCATGAGAGATGGAGAGATAAGAGAGGCTTTCCAAAACTTGACTCAAGTCATGACTAATTAAGCTCAGGCCGTAACTTCTCAAGCTCAAGCTATGACGACTCAAGCAAATTGGGAAGTTGAACCTCGTGTGAATTAAAATGGTAGTACCATGGCTTCACGTTTGAGGGACTTCAGTAGGATGAATCCTCCAATGTTTTTTGGGTATAAGGTAAATAAAGATCCTCAAGACTTTCTGAATGAGGTTTATAAGATCTTGTTTGTTGTGGAGTTGAGTTCAAATGAGAAGGACGAGCTATCCGCTTATCAACTCAATGATGTGGCTCAAACTTGGTACACTCAATGGAAAGACAATAGGACTTTGAGAGTGGGTTCCATAAGTTGGGAAGTCTTTAGGATGGCACTTCTTGATATGTTCTTTCTAAGGGAGAAAAGAGAGGCCGAAGTGGAAGAATTCATCAAACTTCATCAAAGAGGTATGAGTGTTCAAAAATACACTTTGAAATTTATCAAGTTGTCCAAGTATGCTTTGTCTTTGGTGTCTTATTCTAGAGATTAAATGAGTCATTTTTGTAATGGGTGTGCTTAATGATCTTATGGAAGAGTGTCATGCAGAAATGCTTCATGACAACATGTACCTTTCTTATTCCATGGTGCATGCTAAACAAGTTGAGTAGGCTTAAGAGGAAAATAGGAATGCTAAGAGGGCAAGGCCCTATGATACAGTTACTTCTAAGAGTAAGTTCAAAATCCAAGACAAACCAAAAATTAAGAAGATATTCTCCAACAAAGTTCCTTCTAATTTCTCAAAGACTAGCAACGATAGGGTGTCTAACCCTAAGCCTGAAGAGGGAAAAGGTGGTGGTTCACAAAGTGAGAAACCTAATTATGCCAAGTGTGACAATAGACAAATGGGAAAATGTTTAGTGGGAACGTATAATTGTATAGGTTGTGGAAAGAGTTGATACATGGTGAAATATTGTCTGATGGACAAGACTCAAGGAAGGGAGATTAACCAAGCACAAGAAGTGGTCTTAATTCTGATGCTCCTAAGAAGAATCACTTATATGCTCTCAAATCTAGGGGTAATCAAGAAGATTCTCCCGATGTTGTTATCGGTATGTTGCAAGTATTTTCAATTAATGGGTATGCATTACTAGATCTCGGTGCCACTGTATCTTTATCAACTCTTTAGGTGGCTATGAACTTTGATATTCTCTTCGATGTCTTAGTTGAACCTTTTTCGGTTTCTAACCCAGTAGGTGACTACGTTGTTTCTAAAAGAGTCTCTAGGAGTTGTCCCAATATTATTATCCAATAGAGTTACATTGGTTGATTTGGTAGAACTTGACAACTTGGACTTTGATGTCATATTGTGGATGGATTGGTTACATGCTTGTTTTGCTTCAATTGATTATAGTAAAAGAGTACTTAAATTCCATTTTCCAAATGAACCCTTTTTAGAATGGAAGGGGGGGGGGACTCAATCCCTAGAGGTCAAATTATTTCATGTCTAAAAGCTTGTAATATGATTTCTAAGGGATGTATCTATCATATCGTGAGGGTCAAGGACATTGGGTACGAGGCTTCTCCATTAGAGTCAGTCCCCTTAGTGAAGGATTTTCCGAAATTCTTCCACGATGACTTGACCTGAATTCATCTCGAATGGGAAATAAATTTCGGCATAGATTTGTTGTTAGATACTCAAATGATATCAATTCCTCCTTACTGAATGACTCCGGCTGAGTTGAAAGAATTGAAAGCTCAACTCAAAGATTTTCTTTGACAAGGGCTTTATACAATCAAATATATCTCTATGAGGTGCTCCGGCATTATTTGTGAAGAAGAATGATGGGTTTCTTAGGATGTGTATTGACTGACGACAACTAAACAAGGTCATTATAAAGAACAAGTATCCTCTCCCTATAATTGATGGTTTGTTTGATCAACTTTAAGGGGCGAGTAACTTTTCAAAAATTGACTTGAGGTCGATATTCTAAAATTGGCTTTTAAAACAAGATATGGTCATTATAAGTTCCTAGTCATGTCCTTTGGTCTAAATAATGCCCTGACGGCTTGTATGGACCTTATAAATAGGGCATTTTTGAAGTATCTTAACTTATTTGTTGTTGTCTTTATTGATGATATCTTGGTATATTCTAAGAGTGAGGGTGAATATGTGGGTCATTTGAGGATAGTATTCCAAGTTCTCATGGATAGTAGACCTTTTGCTAAGTTTAGTAAATGTGAATTTTGTTTGAGATTGGTTGCCTTTCTTGGCCACATTGTTTCAAGTGAGGGTAAAGAGGTTTATCCAAGGAATACGAAACCAATTAAGAATTGGCCTAGACCCCTAAGTCCTACTGACATTCAAAGCTTTTTGTGTTTAGCCGGGCACTATAGGAGGTCTGTAGATGGCTTTTCATCTATTGCTTCTCCTTTGACAACCTTAACCCAAAAGAAAGTTAAGTTTGAGTTGTCGGAGGCTTGACCTTATCGGAGGGTACTGAAGGATTTTCTATGTATTGTGATGCTTCTCGAGTAGGTTTGGGTTGTGTCCTTATGCAACATTGCAAGGTGATAACATATGCCTCTAGACAACTCAAGGTGAATAAGAAGAACTACCCAACTCATGACCTTGAACTAGAGGCCGTAGTGTTTGCTTTTAAAATATGGAGACACTATCTATATGGAGTGCATGTATATGTATTCACCGATCAAAAGAGTCCCCAATATGTGTTTACCCAAAGAGAGTTAAACCTTTGACAAAGAAGGTGGTTATATATTTTTAAATATTGTGATATGAGTGTGCTTTACCAACCCCGGAGAGCCAATGTAGTTGCAGATGCTTTGAGACGAAGGTCTATGGATAGTTTGGCCTATGTTGTCGATGGTAAGAAGGAGTTAGTAAAAGATGTGAATAGATTGTCCTAGATGGGTGTTCGACTTAAAGATTCTCCAAAAGGGGGTTCCATGGTTCATCATAACTCTGAGTCATCTTTAGTGGTTGATGTGAAGGCAAATCAACATCCTAATCCTTTATCGATGGAGTAGAATGATACGGTTCTTAGTAAAGCTAATGAGTCCTTCTCCGAAGGGGGGATGGGGTACTTAGGTATCAAGTTAGGTTGTGTGTACCGGATTTGGATGAATTAAGAAGACAAATTTTGGAAGAAGCCCATGGTTCGCGATATTCCATTGATATGGGAGCCACCAAGATGTACCATGACTTGCAGGAGATCTATTGGTGGAATGGTTTGAAGAAGGATATAGGAGTTTGTGGCTAAATGTCCAAATTGTAAACAAGTCAAGGCCGAACATCAAAGACAGGGAGGTCTGTATTAAGATATAGCTATCCCCACTTGGAAGTGGGAAGATGTTAATATGGATTTAGTTGTGGGTTTTCCTTATACACGAAGGCAAAATGATTCGATTTGGGTTATTGTTGATAGGTTGAACAAATCAAACCATTTTATTCCCATCAAAGCTACTTATTCTGTGGAAGAATAAGCTAGATTATATCTTAAGAAGATTGTAAGAATGCATGGAGTTCCCTTGTATATCATTTTGGATAGGGGTACTCAATCTACTTTTTATTTTTGAAAAGCATTCCAAAGTGGTCTTGGTACCAAGGTGAAACTTATTACCACATTATATCCATAAACAGATGGTTTAGCGGAACGAACCATCCAAACCTTAAAAGATATGTTGAGGACACGTGTCATTGACTTCGAGGGTAATTGGGATGGACGATACCATTGATCAAATTTTCCTACAATAATAGTTATCACTCATGTATTGCAATGGAACCTTTGAGCCCTTTATATGAGGAGATGTAGATCTCCAATTGGGTAGTTTGAGATAGGTGAGTTTACTCTAATAGGTCCTTAATTAGTTTATGAGGCCGTCGAGAAAGTCCGGCTCATAATAGATAGATTGAAGACGACTCAAAGTCGGCAATAATCTTATGCCGACAATAGTAAAAGGTACCTTGAGTCTATGGTAGGTGACTTGGTCTATTTGAGGATATCCCCCATGAAAGGGGTGATGAGGTTTGGTAAAAAAGGGAAATTGCATCCCAGTATGTGGGGCCATATGAGATTTTGAGACATGTCGTAAGTGTCGCCTATGAGTTGAAATTACCTATTGAGTTAGTTTCGGTGCACTCGGTGTTCCATGTATCAATGCTCAAGAAGTGTACAAGCGATCTGGTGTCTATCCTTTTTCTAGAAGGTTTAGGGGTTGATACTAATGTTTCCTATAAAGAGGTCCCGGTTGAAATTTTAGTTCGGCAAGTGAAAAATTTGAGGAATAATGAAGTAGCATCTGTAAAGGTTCTTTGGAAGAATCATTTTGTGGAAAGGGCAACTTGGGAGGTTGAGGCCGATATGATATCCCGCTATCCTCATCTTTTTCCTCTTAGTCCTAGCCAAAGTTGAGGTTTAGTTTCTCTTAGATGAGATATATGAATAAAGTTGAGCTTATGATGATTTTCTAATATGTGCATATTTATACGCTTAAATGACACCTCGCTAAAGAAGTATAGGCGGTCGTAATCAATCAGATAACCCAACTAGTAGGTTAGAGTCAATCCCACGAGGAAAACGGTTTATACTAAACTTCAATGTACATTATGTCTATCTAGCCAAGGTCTTTCCAAAAACAAGTAATTAAAAGGGGGGGGGGGGGTTTGTGAAACAAATTTCTTAAACACTTCTAAGCTAACAAGTGAATGAAAGAAAAAAAATGAGTTTTTTTCAAGTTGTGAGACTAACGAGGGTATATGTGTTCCCAATAGGTTCATAACGCCGTATCCCTAGAAATATCAATTCTTCCATAATGTTTTGCATGTAAAGTGGTAAGTTATGTATCTCTAAATCCGTGGTCCGGCATCTAGAGAATTTCACCCCGTACATTGATCCAACTACGTGTGTATAAGCTACTAACCCTTACCTTTAATTTATATTGGACATCATAATCGATGTATGACTTAGTTATCACTTTGCACCAATAGACACTAGCCTATTAGATAGTATCCCACTAAGTCTATGTTGATAATTCTTTTCCTATTACTACCTCCTTGGACCGGCAAGTAGCAACAAAATGAGTTCTAACGTTGGCCATTGTTAAAAGACTTCTATCCAAAATAATTATCAATACATGCAAGAACCTATTAGAGAATTGCTTATTTGCTAGGTTTACTTTGTTAATTATCATGGTTCCCACAACCCTAATTGTGGATTTAGTTACCCATGCAAGAAAGATCACAATTCATAATTTTTAAGGAAGAAATAATGAACATACTTCAACAATAAGAATAAACCCAAAAGATCAACTTGAAATTACAAGATAAATCTTCAAACCAAATCAGGAAATTGAATTATTGCCAAAGTTTGCAAAAATCAATATTCAAACAAAACAAGAACAATACTAACAATGTCTAACCCCAAAAACGAGGTTTTAATCCCCATTTATAGAAAACATTATCCAAAATTAAGAGGAATTGAAATAAGGAAAGTTTTTCCAAAAACATGGCATTGATCGACGACCCCTACTAATGGACCATCGATGGAACGACAGTTTGTCGACTGCCTCCATCAGTCCAGAATTGGAATATTTTTCTCTCTTTCAGATGGCACCTTCTCTAAATCAATCGACAGACCAACAATACGGTCCATTAATGCACCTACATCCCGTCGATGCCCTCCGTCTCTCTATCCTAGAATTTCTCCAACTTCGGACATTGGAACTATCTCTGATAAAATAAACAATCTTCTAGTACGGTTCATCGATCCCTTTCGTAGTTCCACACTTTGTTAGATTTGCTCGAGTTTCTCCATCAGTCTGAACTGCAATCGATGGTCACCTTCTACGAACCGTCGATGGCTTTCGTAGGTCTTCTTTCTGGACTATTTTTCCAACTGCCTTTTGTGTTTTTATTCTGGAAATCTTTCCTGCAAAACAAATATAAAACATGTTAAAACATACTTTTAAAAGGCTCTAGACACACACAAATCTTAAGCAAAATGTATTGAAAGCACTGTGAAACCACGGTACATCAACAGCCTCAACTTAAATTCGTTGTTTGTCCTCAAGCGATTCACTATGACTCAAAACCACACTTGTGCAAAAGTATACTCTTTTAAGCTTTCGCAATCACATGGCTATCAATACCAACTCTTTCTTTGATTTAGTGCATGCTTGTGCTCTCAGGTTTGAACAAGGTAATTCATGTGGATCACAACATTGACACAGACTCACCATGTACAGACAGTTCTAATGTTTTGCCTCTCACTGAGGTATCAACTTTTCGACATTGCAACTAGTGCCCTCACTTCAAAAGAAATCCTCATTTTTTGCACAATGATTTTAAGTTTCGGTACAAGGATCTTTACTCAACACTCACGCTCGGAAACAACTTCATACATAACTAGTACTCGTCGCCATTGGCCTTCCCTTATTTTCTCTGCTTAGGTTCACCACACTAGACTCTAGGATCAAGGTATGACTTTCTTGGATTGTAATGTAGGCTCAGGGTCAGGTGTGATACATTTAAGTATATTTTAGTGACTTTTTGCCCTCGTTGACATTTTCGTTAAGCTTCCTACCTCTTTTCATTGCCTTTTACGCCTTAATTTTCTTTGCTTTTCATCTTTTCTTTGCTCTCCTTCTTTTTGGATATGACTCATAATTATATTCAACTTTATCAAAATCTTTCATTTCTTTTCTTTTACTTTTCTTTTATCTATCATTCACATTACTAATTTCACCGAGTAACATATTTCACATTCAAATCTTTTCATACCCATTTCGGGTTCTCACTCATAATAGCCACCCTCAACTCATGGATTTTCCATGAGTTGAGGTACAAAATACCCTAGTATCGGTTCAGGGCCAAGACGATGTCATCTTCTGCATTAGGCACCCTTAACTTAGGCGTTTGGCCTAAGTCGAAGTGCATATATCCAAGGAGGGACCGGGCCCAAAACATTAAACCCTGGGAAGGTGAGTTGGTGAGAAAAAAGTAGGTCTATCATAGGCTCAACAGATTTTGGATCAAAAAGGATAAAGCTTCTGTTTGTTAACTTTATTTTAGTCTAGATGTTTGTTAATTTGAACAAGGGCCTATTATCGTTTCCTAGTATTCTAACACATATTCCCTTTGCAGGACTAACCAGGCAAGTCAAACACCTCACACTCTCTTGACACCTCATTACACTATCAGATTGTCTGATTTCCCAATTTAGGTGTTAGTTGAGGGTCATGTAACGCGTGCCTATCTATGTCATACTTAGAGCCAACACATTTAACTCATTTTCACCTAATCATGCAAGCACTTTCTAGGACGTGATATTATTAAATTTCAGCCATTATGATTCATCTTTTATCTTTTATACTTTGTTGAAATAACGACACGCCAGTTCAACAGAAAATTAAATGATCTCTTGGGGAAAAAGAACACAGGCAAGAAAACCCCAAGAGAGGATTGTGAGTTGCGCTACTCAGACTTCACCCTAACACTCACTTTCAATTTACCCCACCCCCTAACAAAAAGAGCATGCCATTGTACTCAATGCATAAAGAACATAAGTACAGGGTGGTAGGTGAAGTAAACCTGAGGCACAGAGCGACGACGATCTCTCAACAAGTGGGGGGTCCGCTTTCCTGAAACTCGCAACATCATTGCTTGGGTCACCCTCAATGGTTCCCACATTAATCTCCACATCATTAGTGGTGCTCCTCTCACCGATCCCGATATGAAACTAGATGCCCCTACGTCCATCTCTTCTTCCTTAATCTGACAGGCCTCCTCATCTGCTAGTGAAGCGCTCCTAGCAGCCTCGAGGTCCATCCTCTCTTTCTTCCTCGCACGGGCATTATCTCTTGCATAAGTACTGCGGTTAGAACTGTGTCTCTTAGCACGACCATGTGGCTCAGGCTGCGGCTCAGCAGAAGGCTTGAACAATGTGTCAAGCACTTTGTCCTCTGCGATCTCAATAGTCACACTCTACGACTCTCTACTCCTCATCTCCAGAATTGCATCTACATCAGCACGCAATTCGATCCTCAGCCCCAGAAATGGACTTCTGCATCCAAGGCTGCATGTGGTGGAGTAGGGTGGCCATCTGTGCCTCTAACTTCTGTACAGGCGCTAAATGAACCAGTGTTGCAGATGGCGGTGTGGATCGGGATGAGCTGGGGGGAATGCTGGCAGCATGAGTAGAGTAAGGTGGGGTGGTATCAGTAGACTCAGATGTATTTGGATTAACCCCTTAGGCTAACTCTATCATCTCTACAAAATTCTCATTTAATGGGGCCACCTCAATCCTGGGCCCTGTCCATGATGCTGCTACATTGGTCTCATTCCTGATGAGATCTATATCGACTATCCCCGCCGGGTGACGTAGTGTGTCACAATGCCAAATGGGTATCCCGGCCTCCTTATAAAGCTAGAAGATCAAAAAAGCAAAAGGGTAAGTAGTAGAGGTCTTGAAAGCCCTCCCATGGATCATCGCCTTCAGCACCTTAGCAAAATCTATCTCCAACCCCTCCACCACGACTTCTACCAACACCTCCCTATCCCAAGTAAGAATATTATCGGCATTTTTCTGTAATAGATGGTTTGGACTACCAACTAGAAGAACTTGGTCGTGAATGTGAGGGTGGCATTCTTAATCAAACCTCGGGGGGTCTAAAACCCAGTTAGCCCTCTCATAATCAGTCGCCAGATGTTGGGCCAACCACCTCTTCTTAGACTCTCTCTACTCTATGGTTCTCTGTAAAGCGCCACTTTTGACCATATCCCACATGTAGTCGAATTTTGGAGTAATAGGGGCACATTATGTCTTAGTGGTGGGGCCATTCAGGAACTGGCAGAGGGTGGCCTCCGAGATATCAACCCGACAACCCCTGACTAGAACGGAGATGAGCATGTCCTATTTGGTAGGTCTCGCTCGCCTATCAATAGAGACCCTTAGAGTAGCCACATAGGAAGTGTAGAACTCCCTGACTATCTCCTCGTAGTAGGACCCCAAGATCTGCTCCTTCCACTCAAACTTGTGCCGGTTGAATAAACTATGCACCTCGGGGACTGTATGCAAACTTCCTTTAAGAACCCTGACGCTCAAAATTTACCAACCGGGTCATCACCCCCTTCTCATTCAACATTTTGGCGTCTCTATAGACATGATACTGACAATCAATTCACCATCGGTTAGGTTCCTAAACAACCGGTGCAGGGACATCTACTCGAGGTGCAGGGGAAGACTCTGAGCTGGTAACCTCATCAGACGAGGCTTGGTGATCGTGGCCCTCTGGCTGAGTGGTCCCCTAAGAGACAGAACCAGAGACAGAGGGCTCATTCGACCCTGAAGAGTGGGCCGACCTTGATGCTGAGGCAGATTCGTATCCAGAGGATACTTCAGAACTCGATGGAACTCCTGACGGTGAGCTGGTCAGTGTGTTCTTCTCATTAGACTTAGAGGCAGTGACTACGGCGGGAACCACCTTCTAGGGGTACCTCGAGTGGCTATTTCAGCAAGTGTTGTGGTTGTGGCATCTGGCGGAATGTACACCGGTTCTTTTTCACTGTCAGAGTCGACAATCAACCGATGGGAAGGGCCACTGACTTGGACTTGCCCCTTTCGTAGACGATGTCCTTTTTGGGAGCCATTAGTACCTGTATAGTAGTTATTTGTCTCAATTAAGACTAAGTACATACTCGAAAACTCACCATAATGAGAAAAACATGAAAAATAATCAACACTATCTAGACACAATTTCAGGTCGACGGTCCGTCGATAGGGTCCCTCGGTAGACACTTAGAATTATTTAATTTATAAAAAAGAAATTAGACTTCTCTATCAGTTGACAGACCGTAGTCCACTTCCATCGTCTAACATTTAGAATATTTTTTAGAAATGAGTGAAAATAAGTTCTATGAATGAAACGACGAACGTGCAGTACGGTCTGTCGATCAATCGACAGATCATAGTCCACTTCCATCATTTCAGACTTCAATAATTAAGGGTGGTCCAATTGACGGACCCCATCGACGGCCCGTCGATCCATCAACTGCCCGTCGAAGGGGTCTCGTACTATTGGCTTGAGACAAACTTCAGGCCTTCTTGCAAGATCAACTTATTTGGACCAATTTTTTAACCCACGTGAGTGTAGACAAGCATTATAACACCCACAAAAACATATTCGTCATTTTAGAGTTTCGGTTTCACATAATTTGTGTTATAATTCATTCACACTATGAAACCCTAAGTCAGAATTTCTAACACTACAGAGAAAATCACAGTATAGGCTTACTAATAAGCGATACAACCACATTATGTCATTTTGACGGATGTAATACACGAGTTATTAGCATGCAATATCAATTAATTTAGTCCCTCAGTCAAGACCCACATTCGAATTTCTGTTAAACAACTATGAACGAGAATTCAAAGCGTAAAGGAAATCAAAATACCTTCAGTTCGTAGTGGTGTAGTTCTGATATGAACTTTGAACAGTAGACTACTTGCCCGAACTTTGATCATCGGCCTAAGAACAACGGGGAAACAAGAGAGTTTGAGAAGAGAGAGTTTGGGGAATTTGGGGGATTCTGTTTGGGATTGATATGGAAGATGGGAAGATGATGGTGTGTGAGAAATGAAAGAAATAAAGGTATAGAAATGGTTTTGGAAGGAATTTTAAAAGAATTTTAATGTTGGAATGAATGTGAACCGTCGGGCCGGGTCGGATCGGGTCACTGGCATTTTAGACTTACGAAACACCGTCGACGATCTCTCGTTTGCATCTAGACTTGGAGAAAATTTAAGGGACATACCTGGGATCTACGGTCACCATTGATGGTCCGTCGATTGAACAACGGCCCGTTGATGGGGTCCGTAGAACTATGCACCAGACCATATTTGTAGATTTTTTTTTCGGTCCCTACACATGTAACACCCATTAGGATATTCTTTTTTTTTTCTGGACACTTTTGACACATGGACCCTACACTAATCTCTAGCCAACACTAGCACTCAGGCAAGATTGAAATAAGATCAAAAACAAAACGAAATACAAAAAACGACTATTAATACAAAGCATAGAAAGCCTATCGTTGGATAGAGGATACACCTTGGGTTGCCTCCTAAGAAGCGCTTTATTTAACATCGTTGCACGATGCATGCTTTTTGATTACTCAGACTTCATCAAGGTGATAGGACTCATCCACTTCAATGACACTCTCTGCATGCCCCAGGTAGATCTTAATTCTTTGCCCGTTGGCTGTGAACTTTGGACCCTTCTTATTCTCCAATTCAACCGCTCTGTGCGAGAACACTTTAGTGATGAGGAATGTCCCTGTTCACTTGGACTTGAGTTTGCCCGGAAACAAGCGTAGCCTAGAGTTGAATAAAATCACCAAATCACCAAGCGAAAATTCTTGCATTTTAATCTTTTGATCATGGTACTTCTTTAGATTCTCTTTGTAGATGGGTGAACTTTCATAGGCTTTGAGGCGAAACTCATCAAGCTCATTCAACCCATTTAGTCTTTGTTCCGCCGCTTCATTCCAATCCATCTTCAGTTTCTTCATTGCCACATTGCTTTTTGCTCTATCTAGACCGGCAAGTGACAAGCCTTCCCATATACAAGTTGGTATGGAGACACCAATGAGATTCTTATATGCAGTCAGGTAGGCCCAAAGAGCATCATCAAGTCTCCTTGACCAATCCATTATATTAGCATTCACCTTTTTCGCCAGAATTTGCTCGATCTCTCGATTGGACAACTCAACTTGCCCGCTAGTCTGTGGATGATAAGGAGTAGCCACATTATGGTGATCCTCATATTTCTCCAATAGCACTTTGAACAAATTATTACAAAAGTGAGAGCCACCATCACTAATAATGGCTCCAGATGTGCCAAATCTGGAGAAGATATTCTTTTTCAAGAATGAGGTGACACTCTTTTCTTCATTGTTACGAATGTTATAGCTTCCACCCATTTAGATACGTAGTCAACCGCCACAAGTATATGCTTCATCCCATGAGAACTCACAAACGTGCCCATAAAATCAATGCCCCTTACATCAAATAACTCAATCACCATAATCAGATTTAACGGGAGCTCTTGCCTCTTTGAAAATCCTCTATCTTGCTGGCACCGATCACATGATATGGCGAACTCATGCGCATCTTGATGAATGGTTGACCAATAATATCCACACTGCAAAATCTTATGCGCAATCCAGATACCACTATGGTGCCCACTCAACATATCAACTTACTGTACACAACAACGAATAATCCCATTGGCACAACTTCGATAGAAGTAAGGCTCATCCAAAAAAAAATTCACATCATACATGAACTTCTTCCTCTGATGGAAAGACAAGTCCGATGAAACTATATCACTACACAGATAATTTGCTAAATCTGCAAACCATGGAGTCAAATCTTGAGAAGCAGCCAATACATGTTCATAAGGGAATGCATCATCAATTTAAACCTTATCTCCCACTTCATGCATAGCTTCATCCTCTAGCCTAGACAAGTGATCGGCAACTTGATTCTCAGTCCCCTTTTTGTCTTTTACCTCGAAGTCAAACTCTTGCAGTAATAGCACCATCTAATCAACCTTGTCTACGCATCCTTCTAGACATCAAATACCTCTACGCGGAGTGGTCTATACGCACAATGATCCTCGTTCCAAGCAAATAGGAGCAAAATTTCAAAAGGAAACACCACCACAAGATGCTTTTGTTTGGTTAATTTTGTAGTTCGTTTGAGCTTCATTCAGGGCCTTACTTGAATAGTAAATGGGGTGAAAGATTTTTTGACTTCTCTCTCCCAATACCACACAAACAGAAAACCCACTAGCATGACACACCACCTCAAATAGTTTACTCCAATCTGGGGAAATAATAATGGGCGCGGAACACCAACTTCTCCTTCAACTCTCCAAATGCTTTCAGAAAAGATTAATCAAAATAAAACTTACATTCCTTCTCGAGTAGTTTGCACAAAAGATGTGCAATTTTTGAAAAATCCTTGATAAAACTCCGTTATAAACCCGCATGTCTAAGAAAAATTCTCACACCTTTTACAGAGATGGGTGGAGGAAGCTTCTCGATAACTTCGACTTTATCTCGATCAATCTCTATCCCTTTCTCTAAGATGTGATGGCCCAACACTATACCTTCTTTCACCATAAAGTGACATTTTCCCAATTAAGCACTAGATTATAATCCTCACACCTTTTGAGCACCTCGGCCAAATTGTTTAAACACCGGTCAAAGGAGTCTCCAACCTTACAGAAGTCGTCCATGATCAGCTCAATAGTTTCTTCCACCATATCTGAGAATATTGACATCATATATCGCTTGAAAGTGGCAGGTGCATTACACAACCCAAACGATATCCTTTTGAATGCAAATGTCCCATAAGGGCAAGTAAAATTGGTCTTATCTTGATCCTTAGGGGCAGTAGAGATTTGATTGTACCTCGAATAGACATCAAGAAAACAATACCACCCTTTTCTTGAGATTCTATCTAACATCTGATCCATAAAGGGCATGGGGAAATGGTCATTCTCAGTCCACACATTCAACCTCCGATAATGCAAATAAACTCTCTATCCGGTCACTGACCGCATTTGAACTAGCTCGTTCCTCTCATTAGGCACCACATTTATCCCACCATTTTAGGCACACACTTAGCAGGGAAAACGCAACTACTGTTTGCAATAAGATTAATGACTCTGGCATCTAACCACTTGATGATCTCCTTTTTCACTACCTTTTGCATAGGTGGATTGAATCTTCTTCAGTGCTCAATATCGGTTTGTGATCGAGCATGAGTTAGATTTTGTGTGAACAAATGTCGGGGGATCCTAATAATGTCCGCAATAGTCCATCCAATGGCTCGTTTGAACCTCTTCAACACTTCCACTAAACACTCTACTTGTTGACCATTCAAATCAAATGTGATTATCACCGGTAAAGTGCCATCTCTACCCACGAACACATACCTCAGATGAGGTTGTAGAGCCTTAAGCTCTTATTTCGAAGCCTCCTCAATATATAGTTTTGCGGGTGGAGACTTGTGATGCTTCATATCTAACTCTAATTTCTTTGGTTTTTACCGATATTCATTTTATTCAAGTGCAGCCACTAGAGACCCATAATATTCAATACCATCACGCTCAAAATTCATAATCACTACCTCTAGTGCCTCGAAGCCTAGTCGCTCTTCAATTTGTACCTCAGATATACTCTCAACCCTGTAGGATATAGCATAAACCATTTGGAGCTTACCGCTCTGATTCATGGACCTACAGATGTTGAAAGTTGCTTCTTCATTGTTGAATCTAAACTTTATCTGCCCCTTTTCAATATCAACTAATGCACGCCCGGTGGCAAGGAATGACCTCCTTATAATAATGGAAACCTCAAAATCAAACCTCACGGCCAAGAATAAAAAAATCAGTCGAAAATATAAATGACTCCACTTACACAAGCACATCATGGATTATAATTATGGGCCTCTTCCTGTTCGATCAGCCATCAAAACCGCATCGTAGTAGGCTTTGGGTCACCCAAGCCTAACTTCTTATAAATGGAAAGAGGCATGAGGTTTATGCTTGCACCAAGATCACATAGTGCTTTAGAAAAGTGTAGCAACCCGATTGTACATGGAATGGTGAAAGAGCCAGGATCTTCCTTTTTTCTGCACAAGAGATCTTGTAGTAATAGAAATACAATGCTACAATCTGTCATCATCCTCAAAACTCACTGATCTCTTCTTTGTCACCATATCCTTCATAAACTTAGCATAACCGGGCATTTGTTCCAAAGCTTCCATAAAAGGAACATTGATGGAATGATGTTTCAGCATAGTGATAAATCACCGGTATTTACCATCCTCAGTATTCTTCACAAATGTCTAAGGGAATGGAGGTGGAGGTCTAGGAATGGGGACTACTTTCTGAGATACCTCTACTTCTATAACCGTGTCGTCCACCAACTCTCCACTAACCTCTACAACCTCTTTGTCTTTTCTCCTGTCATCTTCTACCACAGACAACCTAGGTGGATCAATGGTTTGCTTACCCCCTCGAGTAGTGACCGCCATGAAGTACCCATCATTTTTAGTATTTTGGATGGTGTTTCTAGTAAGAGTTCAAGGTTGGCGTGGATTCACAGTAGTAGAAAATTCTTAAGATAATTAATCAAAATTGTATGTGCATCCACCTTCTGCGAAAATATTGGGTAAATCACCTTTCATCTCTTTGGCATACTCATCACTAGTGTCAAATATCCTCATCATTTTTTGTGGCATATCTTCAACTAGCGCTATACTACCTCCACCATCCCTAGGAGCAACTTCCTGATTTTGTGAGGGAATTTAGGGTCCACTTCAATCATTTCTATTACCATACTGACCCCGGTTGTAGTTGTTATCATAGTTGTTGTTTCAATCTCGAACATATAGACCCTCTCAATTGTAGTTACCATAGTTCGGACCTTGATTTCCTTAACCTTGGCACCAATTTTACTGATTGGAGCCTTGAGAGTTTGGTCGGAAACCCCTCGTCTGCTCATTCACTGCAGAGGCATCTTCTTCATAATAATACTTATCTACCGGTGGTGGTAGTTTAGTCAAGTAGTTCACCGCATTTACCTTTTCTAAACCTCTGCTCACATGTTTCAAAACCAAACCTAGCTTAGTTCTCATTTGGTCCGACTCTTCACACATCTCATCTCTTGTTGGGTTGTTTGTAGCTTGTAGTGCAAAGGTATGTCTCCCAGAGTCCGACTTTTTAGTGCTCTAAGCCTTGTTGTTTCGATATATCTTCTCCAACTTCTCTGCAATCTCTGCATATGTGAACTCTCCATAGGAACCCCCCACAATAGTGTTGAGTACTGCTATATTGTTATCATCTTGATCACGATAGAAGTATTCTTTCAACGATTCATCATCAATGCAGTGGTTTGGGACGCCTATTACAAATTCAGTAAATCTATCCATAGAGCTACTCACCGACTGCCCATATAGTACCACAAAGTTGTTCACTTTTTTTTTGTGGTTGAGCTTCTTCGACACTGGGTAATACCTTGCTAAGAACGTATCTCTCAACTGATCTCAAGTATAAATGGAGTTGTTGGGAAACTTAGTAAACCATATGGCAGTATCTCCTGTCGGTGATAGCGGAAACAATCGCAACCTGATGACATTCATATCCAAGTCTTGCCTACGCACACAACTCTTACACATAGAATCAATTTGGTTACGTGAGCATGAGGGTCCTCTAATGACAGTCCCGAGAATACACCCCTCGCAGTGAGCATTTGCATCAAACTACTTGTCACCATAAATGTATGCCCAGGTGGCAAAGGGGGGTAAGACAAGAGTTCCATCAGAGTCAGCAATGTTAACGTTACCCCTATAGTAATCTTGAGGTCATGGTGCTGTAAGCTGCATCCTCTACGCATTCTCCAATTGATTTTGAACCTGCACTTGATTGTGTGCCTCAATCGGTAATGGAGGTTGATGAATTGCCCGATCACCTAGATTGGCTGGGTTCTGTGGATTTTCCATTCTTTGCAATGTACGGTTAAGATCAGGATCAAATGGAATGAGTGGTTCTCCTCGGCATCATGTATTTGGCATACACTAAATCTAGACATGAAAGAGACTAAAACAAAAAGAAAAAGTAAAATCATGAAACTGTTGACTAAATATCAATAATGTATTTAAAGTTAATCTAAAAGACAGATTCCTTGGTAGCGGCGCCAAAATTTGAAACGCTCAAATTACACCTCCCTAAATAAGTATAAGTGGTCGTAATCAAGCAGAGAACCCAACTTGTAGGTTGGCATCGATCCCACGAGGAAAATGGTTTAGACTTAACTTCAATGTATAATTATGTTTATTTAGCCAAGGTTTTTCTGAAAACGGTAATTAAAGGGGCGTTTCTGTGAAGCAAATATCTTAAACACTTCTAAGTTAACAAGTGAACGAAAGTTTAAAAAAATGAGTTTCTATCAAGTTGTGAGACAAACTAGGGTAATGTGCTCCCCATAGGTTCATAAGGTCGTATTCCTAGCAATAACAATTCTTTCCTAGTGTTTTTCATGTAACGTGGTAAGTTATGTATCTCTAAATCCTTGGTCCGACATATAGAGAATTTTACCCCATACATTGGTCCGGCTAAGTGTGTATGACTTAGTTATTACTTCGAATAAATCAACATTAGCCTATTAGATAGTATCATGATACGCTCAAACTTACTTCTCAAATAAGAAGTAAAGCGGTCGTGTCAAGTAAATAACCCAACTAGTGAGGTTGGGATCGTTCCCACGAGGAAAATAGTCTAGACTTAACTTCAATCTATTACTACTTTTGTGTATTCAATTACTTCCTTGGAAAGTAAAAACAATAAAAGGGGGGTTTCTATTTCTTAATGAATGAAAATAACTACCTAAATTGAAAGAGACACTTAACAGCTTTGGATGTTGGATTTTAATCAATTAATCAAAGTAACTAGGGTTTACGTGTTCCCCACAGGTTCATAACTTGATAATTATAACTATAACAATTCTTTCCTAGTATCTTGCATGCAAAGTGATAAGTTATGTATTTCTAAATCCTTGGTCCGGCATCCAGAAAATCTCACTCCGTACCTTGGTCCGGCTACGTGTGTTGCTATCCTAACCCTTATCTTTACCTCATATTAAGCATCGTATTCGATATTTGACTAAGTTATTACCTCGTACCAATCAAGACTAGCCTATTTGATAGTATACACTAAATCTATGTTGATTATTCTTTTCCTATTATCTACCTCCTTGGTCCAGCAAGTAGCATTAAGGCGAGTTCTAATGTTGGCCATCCGTTAAAAAGACTTCTAAGCGAAAGAATTATTAATACATGCAAGACACTATTCTAGAATTGTTATTTTAGTTAGGTTTTATCTCATTATTTGCCTATGGTTCCCACAACCTTAGTTATGGAGTTTAGTTACTCATAGTCATAATCACAATATTCAAATATATTAAATAAGAATTCATGTACTTACTTCAATGAGAAAGAGTAAAATCCGAAAGTTTGCTTGATTAATCACCAATAATCACTTGCAAGAATCTCAAAGTAATCAATAATCTCACAAAAAAGTCTAATGATAATCCAGAATCTAACACTAATACACAGAGTCTAATAATGATCCAGAGTCTAACCTCAAAAACGAGGTTTTTCGAACTATTTATAGAAAATAAAAACCTAATTAAACAAGGACTCTATTTGCTGGAAATCTGTCAAAACGCGGCTGGGTCGACGGAACTCGCGACGGATCGTCGTGGTCACGACGGACCGTCATGGACTCCGTCGTCCCATACTTATGCAATATCTTCTGCTGCTCTCTTCATTACCCTCGACGGCAGGTATGACGGACTGTCATAGGCACAACGGTCCGTCGAGGGTCTTCGTTTCAAAACACATGAACTCTTGGAATATGGGTACTGGGACTACTTCTCTGAACTTCATGACGAACCTGCAGGACGGACCGTCATAGACACGACGGACCGTCATAAACTCCGTAGCCCCACACTTGGTCATACTTCCCCATCTTCCTTCAGCAGCTGCACTACGCAGCCACCTACGGACCGTCACAAGCACGACGGACCGTCATAAGCTCCGTAGGTGGTCTCTTCTGCATTTCTTCGCTCAAAATCTCCGCATTCATCTATGGACAGATTTCCTGCAAAATAAAGAGAATTTTATATAAGAATTAGCACAAAAAGGCTTTTGGACACACTAAACTTAAGGAGAAAGTATTAATAATACCGTGAAACCACGGTATATCAACACCCTCAACTTAAATTCGTTGTTTGTCCTCAAGCGACGCACTATGATTCAACACAAAATCTTTGTACAATAGTATCCATGTTTCATCCTTTACAATCATTTGGCTATCAATCCCGATTAATCTCATCAAATCTATGCATGCTATCACTATT
>NC_028640.1:44855974-44863249 GCF_001406875.1 Solanum pennellii | reverse complement strand
AGGACTAACCAGGCAAGTTCTAGCTCAGTACAAATAGTGGACTATTCAAATCTTCCTCACACTCACTTGACATCTCATCACTCTACCAGATTATCAGACACCTTGTTCGAATTTTAGACTTAGGGTAATGCAATGGTGTACCTCTATGCCGTGCTTAGAGCCACACATTTATCAGTTACTATGCCGAGTCGTGCATCATTTTCCAATTTATCAGGATATCATTTTAGCCATCATGCTCCAGAATTAAACTATGTACAAAAGATATAGACATGCCGGTTCAACAGGAAAAGTAATCAGTCTTTAGGGGAAAAAGAACACAGGCAAGAAAACCTCAAAAGAGGATAGTGAATTGGGCTACTCAGACTTCACCCTAACACTCACTTTCCATTTACCCCACCCCCAACAAAAAAACATGCAATTGTCCCCAATGCATAAAAATTGAAATACTAGAGTGGTAGGTGAAGCAAACGTGTGGCGCAAAGCGCCGTCGATCAGCAAGCTGGTGGGTCCGGTTGCTCGGAACCCACGTCCTCTGCAATCTGGACATCCTCAATGGTGTCCTCAGCAACAACCGCATTATCAGTAGTGCCTCCTGCTATCTCCACAGTTCGGGAGCTAGACGCCCCAACCGCTAACTCTGATGCTCTCATCTGATGCGCCTTCTTCTCAGCAAGTGAGGCTTTCCTCGCAGCCTCCATCTCACGGCGCTCCTTCTTCCGTGCTTGCGCCTCTTCTTCTGTTTGACCCCTACGCCTCTTGGCATTCTCTCGAGGGGGAGGTGGTGGAATCTCTGAGGTGGCGCATAGGGCCGCCAACACTGTGTCTTCAGCAGGCTCGACAGAAGGGGCCTCAGACTCAGGCACCCTAGCCTCTAAGATCGTGTCAATATCAGCGCGAAGGCTGTCGACCGCAGCCTGAAGAGTAGACACATCCACCGGAGGGGCTGGCCGGGCTAGTACCCTCAACTCAAAGGCATCCAAGCGCTGGTGAACCTCAGCGATCTTCCGCTCTGTATACTGGACCATTTTCCGCTCCAGGCGCTCTTATGTCTCGGTAATGGACCTCTGCATCCATGGCTTGATATGATACAGAAGTGTAGCCATTTGCGCCTCTAATTTTTGGAACCTAGCAAGCGGGACCAACGCGGGTAGAGGGGCTGTGCGAGAGGAGCTCGGGGCAGTGCTACTACCCGGGATAGACTCGACCGGGGTAGTGTCAGTGGACGCCGCCTGTGTAGCCGTGCGGGCCTGGGCTACCGTATCAGCAAGATCATCAGCAAGTGGGGGCAGCTCTGGACGGGGCCCTCTGCGTGGAGCCAACTCATTGGCCTCATCTCTGATGAGGCCGACGTCAACAGTGCCCTGCGGGGTCTTGAGCTGATCTACGTGCCATATAGGCACACCTGCGGACCTGCAGAGAGAAAAGATCATGCACGGGAAAGGGTAAGTAGTTGTGACCTTGAAAGCCCTCTCGTGCATGACTGCCTGTAGAAGCCACGCAAAATCCACCTCGAACCCGGCTATCATCGCCGCCATCAACACTGCTCGATCCCATGTAACGATATTATCAGCGGCTGTGGGGGAAAGGCAGTGGCGGAGAATCAGCCACAAGGACTTCGCCGTGAAAGTGAGGTTGGCCTTCTTGATGTCCCCCTTTGGCTCGGTCACCCTGTCAGCACCCTCTCCATCAACTGACAGGTGCAGGGCCATCCACCTCTTGGTGGTCTCTCTCAGCGATGGCTCGCGCAGGAACTGTCCATCTTTAACAAGCTGCCATCTGTAGTCATACTCGGCAGTGAGAGGGGTCGAGTAGCATCAACACCCTCGCCGTATAGAAACCGGCGGATGGCAGGCAGGGAAATGTCGACCTGCACGCCCCGTACTCGGACCTGCTCCAGTGGGGCCTGTTTGGCGGGGGCAGCCCGCCTATCAATATGTGATCGGAGAGTCGCTACGTAGGATGCGTAGAACTCTCGGACCATTTCTTCACTGAAACGTCCCAACGGACGTGATGTCCACTCCAGGCGATACCTAGTGAAGAGATTGTGGATCTCAGGCATCGTCGGGAGACTCCCTGTAAGGACCCGCCGCTCCAAGGTGAGTGTTCGAGCCATAACTCCTCTGTCAGTCAGGAACTTGGCGTCGGAGTAGACTTGAAATTGCCCGTCGACACACCACCGGTTGGGCTGGTCAGTGGCTGGGGTGCGGGCCTGAGCTGGTGAACCTGATGTGGATTCCGAACTGTCAGCCTCATCAGACGAAGCCAACGCTGCAGCGGTGGCGGGTGCGGGAACCTTAGCAGTGCCGGAGGCTTCCTCCGACCAGGAAACTCCTAAGGAGCCAGACGCTCCTTCTTCATTTGTGGCTGACCCAGAGGGTGTGCCGGTCAGTGTGCGCTCCTCATCAGACTGGGAGGCAGTGACTACGCCGGATGCCACCTTTTTGGGTGTGGCTCTAGGAGCACGTACAGCACGGGCAGGGATGGAAGTGTCTGGGGGCACATACTCGGGGTCACGCTCATCATCAGAGCCAATGACCATGCGGGCAGACGGGGCGACAGACTTCGATCGCCCGCGTGCATAGATTTGATCTTGCGTGGGTGCCATAGTAGATAGTACCTGTAAAGGATCAATATTAGTACGAGTAGTGGAAAAAAAGACAAGCAAAACCATACAAAAAAAATGAAAATAATATGTCATTTCTATAGTAACAGCGACACACGACGGGCCTGGTGACGGCACGCACCGTCATTGGGTCCGTCGTGTCTTACTTAAACTATGTATATATGGAGAACCCTAAAGGAGAGTCTCTGACAAGTATGACGGTTTGTGCAGGAAGGACCGTCACAGGTACGACGATCCGTCGTAGGTGTCCGTCAGAGGACACTTGAAAAAAAAAATGGAGACCCTTAGGAGAGGGGTCTCTGAAAGTCATAACGGTCATGCAGGACGGACCGTCGTGGGTATGACGGTCCGTCGTACTCATCCGTTTGAGGACACTTAGAGAAATGGAGAGAGACCCTGAAAAACGGGGTCTCTGACAACCAGAACGGTTGTGCAGGACAGACCGTCGTAAAGACGACGGTCCGTCACATGTGTGCGTTGAAGGACACTTAGAAAAAGTGAGAGACCCTCAGGAAGAGGGTCTCTGACAACCAGAACGGTTGTGCAGGACGGACCGTCGTGGGTATGACGGTCCGTCACATGTGCCCGTTGAAGGACACTTAGAAAAAGTGAGAGACCCTCAGGAATAGGGTCTCTGACAACCAGAACGATTGTGCAGGACGGACCGTCGTAAAGACGACGGTCCGTCATAAAGACGATGGTCCGTCGCATATGTCCGTTGGAGGACACTTAAAAAAATGGACAGTGGGGTGTTAGAGCTTTTGGAACGGACCCTACGACGGTCCGTCGTGGGTACGACGGTCCGTCATCGGGGTCTCGTTCTGTAGATCAGTGATAGAACTGGGGGTACCCCATGCATCCCTGATGAACCCAAATCAAACTTGTAGTGTTTTGGACCTACATTTGTCTAACCCAACTACCTAGGAAACTAGCAATGCAAAAGCACCTATGTCTAGGGTTGTAAACACGGCAATTTCGAACATTTTTAACCTAGGTTAGACAGAATCTTATATAAAAGAAACGAACATATGAAGAAGAACTAAGCTAATACTAATTAATAAACAAAAATGCAAGATAAATGAGTAGAAATTAGAGACACATACCTTAGAATTGGAGAAAAACAAGATGGACAAGTACTCGGTGACCAGGAGGACACCCACAGCAGCAACTCCGACTTGTAGATTATAACTTTTAGGGCTTTGGAGAATTTTTTTTTGGGGGGGGGCAATGATCGGTTGATAGAGGGAGAGATTGTGGAAGTTGAAAAGAGAGGGCAATGGGAGGAGTAATGAAGGAATGGGGGTGAAATGAGAGGTTGGGGAGTTTAAATGGTGACATTTTACAATAAACTCCAACTGGGTCGGGTCGGGTACGCCTCATTAATCACGCGACGATTCCCCAACGATGGTCCGTCGCAATTGTGATGACCCATCGTTGGTTCCGTCGTGTGTGCCCTAGTTTGAAAATAACATAAAGACGTACCTGGTACGACGGAGGCATACGACGGTCCGTCGCAGGCGCAACGGTACGTCACTGTATCCGTCAGTGACTGCTGCAGAGTAATTTTCTGCAGAATTTCCTTGTGATGTGACGGCAAATTTAAAAACCCATTAGTAGAAAAATGCTACCATTACTAAAAAGACTATAAGTATTAGGTTGCCTCCCAACAAGCGCCTGATTTAATGTCGCGGCACGACTGGGGACACTTGATTACTCAGACTTCATCAAGATGGTATGCCTCTATCACTTCATTCCCCGATTCTTTATGCCCAAAATAGAGTTTTATTCGTTCTCTATTAATCTTAAACCGCACTCCCTCTTTGGATTTTAACTCAACTGCTGCATGAGGGAATACTTGGGTAATCACGTAAGGGCCAGTCCATTTGGACTTGAGCTTGTCCGGAAGACAAGGCACCCCAGCACTGTCTACAAGCACCAAATCCCCAACCATAAACTGTTGTTTTGCATTTTTTTCTTCATTCTCTTTCTTCATCTTTTTTTTGTGGGATATGGCTGATACCGATTGGAGCTCACCACTCTGCCTCATGGTCCTACAAACGTTGAAGGTCGTTTCTTCATTGTTCAACCGAAATTTCATCTGCCCCTTTTCCATATCAACTAAGGCTCTACCTGTAGCAAGGAATGGCCTCCCAAGAATAATAGGCACTTCAAAATCGACTTCACAATCAAGAATAACAAAATCTGCCGGAAATATGAATGACTCCACTTTTACTAGCACATCATGGAGTATCCCTATAGGCCTTTTCACTGTCCGATCAGCCATCAGTAGCCGTATCGCCATGGGTTTTGATCCCCCAAACCCAACTTCTTGTAGATCGAGAGGGGCATGAGATTTATGCTTGCCCCCAGATCACATAATGCTTTCGCAAAATGTAATGACCCAACTGTACAAGGAATAGTGAACGCACCCGGATCTTCTTTATTTTGTACGAGGGATCTTGTAGCAATAGCACTACAATGCTGCAGTCTATCATCATCCTCAAAAGTGACCGATCTTTTCTTTGTGACCAGAGCTTTCATAAACTTGGCATAACCGGGCATTTGTTCTAGAGCTTCTACAAAAGGGACATTGATAGAAAGCTGCTTCAGCATTGTTATAAAACACCGATATTAACCATCCTCGGTCTTTTTCACTAATCTCTGAGGGAAGGGTGGTGGTGGTGTAGGCATGGGAATTACCTTCATAGGGACTTCTGCATCTTTTCCATTGCTCTCTTCTTCCTCAACACTACCCTTTACCACCTTATCATCATCCTTTCTCACATTTTCCTCATTAGACGGCATAGGTGGGTCAATGGTTTGCTTCCCACCTCGAGTAGTGATTGCCATACAGTGCGCATCATTTTTTGGATTTTGGACAGTGTTGCTAGGAAGAGTGCCCGGTTGTCGTGTGTTCACTGTCGCAGATAATTGCGCCATTTGCAATTCGATCTGTTTAATCGATATTGCATGTGTATCAACTTTTTGCCCAATACTAGCTAAATCACCCCTTAACTCTTTAATGTGCTCATCACTAGCATCGAACCTCCTCATCATTTTGTGCAACATATCCTCAACTCGCGCCATACTATCTCCACCATCCCTAGGAGTAACTTCACGATTTTGAGGAGGGACATAGGGCCCATTCCTATCATTTTTGTTACTGTAGTTACCCCTGCGGAAGTTGTGTCGCGGTTGTAGTTTCCATCTCGGACATAATGACCCTCACGGTTATAGTTACCGTAGTTCCGACCTTGGTTCCCTTGACCTTGGCGCCAATTATCCTGATTTGAGCCTTGGGCGCTCGGTCGGAAACCCCCTGTCTGCTCATTTACCGCATAGGAGTCCTCCGCATAATAGCATTCATCATTTTGTGGCGGTGGTTTCGACAAGTAGTTGACTGCATTTATCTTTTCTGCACCCCCAGTGACATGTTTTAGTATTAACCCAAGCTCAGTTCTCATCTGAGCCATTACTTCACGAATCTCATCTGTGGCTGGGTTGTGAGTGGACTGCACTGCGAAAGTGTTTCTCCCGGTATCGGACTTCCTAGTACTCCAAGCTTTATTGTTCCGGGAGATTTTCTCTAATTTTTCAACAATCTCAGCATAAGGACACTCCCCATAAGATCCACCTGCTATAGTGTCCAACACCACTTTATTATTATCATCCTGTCCCCAATAGAAGTATTACTTCAGTGACTCATCATCTATACGGTGATTTGCAACACTTCTCAAGAATGAGATGAATCTATCCCAAGAACTACTAACTGACTGTCCTGGTAGTGCCACAAAGTTATTCACTATGTCTTTGTGGTTTAGTTTCTTGGAGACCGGATAGTAGCGTGCTAAGAAAACATCCCTTAGTTGGTTCCAAGTGAAGATTGAGTTGTATGGGAGCTCAGTGAACCATATAGCAGCCTCTCCCGTCAATGAGAGAGGAAACACTCCGAGCCCTATTACATCTAAGTCCAAGTCAGGCCTCCCTACACAGCTTTTACACACTGCCCTTACCATAGCTATATGGGCATGTGGATCCTCAGAATGTAGCCCTGAAAACAAACCTCTGGCAGTGAGCATTTGCATTAGGCTACTAGTTACCACAAAAGTATGGCCTGTGGGTAGAGGAGGCAAAACAAGTGGCCCATCGGAGTCTGCTATGTTATCATAGCCTCTGTAGTATGCTTGGGGCCGTGGAGCGCGATTTTTTCCCCTCTGTTGGTGTTCACCCGGAGCACCGGGTAACAACTGACCATGAACATCAACCGGAGCTGGGATGTTTTGGTTTGGATCATCATCATTGATTCCCAAGTTTCGATTCATATTGCGTAGTGTACGCTCTAATTCGTGATCGTAGGGAAACAAGGGTTCTCTTCCTTTCCGTGTATTTGGCATACAAGGAGGATAGTTCTGAAAAAAATCAAAAACAATAAAACAAAGTAAAATCAAGAAAATATCAACTAAACTATAGTAATAAGTAGAAGTTAATCTAAAAGTTATATTCCCCGGCAGCGGCGCCAAAATTTGATAAGCTCAAACTTACTTCTCAAATAAGAAGTAAAGCGGTCGTGTCAAGTAAATAAAGCTACTAGTGAGGTTGGGATCGTTCCCACGAGGAAAATAGTCTAGACTTAACTTCAATCTATTATTACT
>NC_028640.1:44848516-44855481 GCF_001406875.1 Solanum pennellii | reverse complement strand
AGTTATTACCTCGTACCAATCAATACTAGCCTATTAGATAGTATACACTAAATCTATGTTGATAATTCTTTTCCTATTATCTACCTCCTTGGTCCGCCAAGTAGCATTAAGGCGAGTTCTAATGTTGGTCATCCGTTAAAAAGACTTCTAAGTGAAAGAATTATTAATATATGCAAGACACTATTCTAGAATGGTTATTTTAGTTAGGTTTTATCTCATTATTTGCCTATGGTTCCCACAACCCTAGTTATGGAGTTTAGTTACTCATAGTCATAATCACTTCAAATATATCAAATAAGAATTCATGTACTTACTTCAATGAGAAAGAGTAAAATCCGAAAGTTTGCTTGATTAATCACCAATAATCACTTGCAAGAATCTCAAAGTAATCAATAATCTCACAAAAAAGTCCAATGATAATCCAGAATCTAACACTAATACACAGAGTCTAATAATGATCCAGAGTCTAACCTCAAAAATGAGGTTTTTTGAATTATTTATAGAAAATAAAAACCTAATTAAATAAGGACTCTATTTGCTGGATATCTGTCAAAACGCGGCTGGGTCGACAGAACTCGCGACGGATTGTCGTGGTCACGACGGACCGTCATAGGCACAACGGTCCGTCGAGGGTCTTCGTTTCAAAACACTTGAACTCTTGGAATATGGGTACTGGGACTACTTCTCTGAACTTCATGACGAACCTGCAGGACGGACCTTCATAGACACGACGGACCGTCATAAACTCCGTAGCCCCACACTTGGTCATACTTCCCCATCTTCCTTCAGTAGCTGCACTATGCTGCCACCTACGGACCGTCATAAGCTCCGTAGGTGGTCTCTTCTGCATTTCTTCGCTCAAAATCTCTGCATTCATCTTTGGACAGATTTCCTGCAAAATAAAGAGAATTTTATATAAAAATTAGCACAAAAAGGCTTTTGGACACACTAAACTTAAGGAAAAAGTGTTAATAATATCGTGAAACCACGGTATATCATATCACACTAAATCTATGTTGATAATTTTTTCCTATTACTACCTCCTTGGTCCGGCAAGTAGTAACAAGAAGAGTTCTAACGTTGACCACTGTTAAAAAGAATTGTAAGCGATAAAATTATCAATACATGATAAAACCTATTTGAGAATTCTTATTTGCTAGGTTTACTTTGTTAATTACCCATGGTTCCACAACCTTAGTTGTGGATTTAGTTACCCATGAAAGCAAGATCACAATTCATAATTCTTAAGGAAGAAATCATGAACTTACTTCAACAATAAGAATAGTCCAGAAAATCAACTTAAAATTGCAAGATAAATCTTCAATCCAAATTTGGAAATTAAATTATCGCCAAAGTTTGCAAAAACCAATCTCCAAACAAAATAAGAAAAATACTAACAATGTCTAACCCTAAAAATGAGGTTTTAATCCATATTTATAGAAAAAATTTCCTAAATTAAAAGGAATTGAAACAAGGAAAGTTTGTTAAAAAAATGCGGCATTGATCGATGACCCCTACTGATGGACCGTCGATTGCCTCCGTCAGTTAAGACTTAGAATATTTTTCTCTTCTTCAGATGGAACCTTCTCTAAATAAATCGACAGACCAACAACACGGTTTGTCGATGCACCTACAGTCCGTCGATGCCCTTTGTTGCTCCATCCTTAGAATTTCTCCAACTTCGGGTACTGGAACTATCTCTAATCAAATCAACAGTATGCCAGAACAGTCCGTCGATCCCTTCCCTAGTTCCACACTTGGTCATACTTGCCCCAGTTTCTCCATCAGTCTGAACTGCAATCAACGGTCGCGACCTAGAGACCATTGATTGAACTACGGGTCATCGATGTCCTTCGTACACTATTTTACACCTGCCTTTTACGTTTTTATTCTTGACATCTTTCCTGAAAAACAAACATAAAAATATCTTAAAACATACTACAAAAATGCTCTAGACACACACAACTCTTAAGAAAAATGCATTGAAATCACCGTGAAACCACGATACGTCACATATTCTTATATAAATTTGTGCTTAAAGTGAGTTATCATGAATTATGTTTCTCATGGTTGACTTGGACTTACAAGTATTTTGTTATATTGTACTCATGATAGATGTATTGAGCATGCTTGATGTTGTTTTGAAAAAAATCTAGCATGTAAACTCTTTTGATGTGAACATGGAGCTCATGTTGAAATGGAAAAGGTAGTCCCTCCTAATATGATAAGAAATGATGAGCTTTTGTATGTAATGAGTACTGATTAAGTTCCTATGTTTTAATGCTATAAATATGCGTTAAAAGGAGTTGAGAATTCCTCCTATGACATGTGACTCATTTTGATTTTGCTTATTGTTGGGATAAAAGTTTTGAGTCTCTTTTGTTTCCCCTATAAAGGTTTAAGGTATCATTTAGGGACGAATGTTTTCTTAGGGAGGGGGGGGGGGATAATGTAACAGCCTAGAAATTTAATGACCTAAGCTAACCAAGTGTTCGGGGAAAGTGTTGTGGAAGTTTGGAAGGATTAGAGATGGAAAACGAAGAAAACATTTCGACGGGCAGAATGTAGGAGTGGTTGTGCATCGCGCTCCAGGCCCCAAATCTTGGAAATTTTAGTTCCTGGATTCGGAGCTTACACGAGGTATTCTTCCTCAAATGGATGTTTCAAAAAAAATAAATTGGGCATGATGGCGCGTTGGGGGCCCACCTTCAATTCTTGAAGAAATTGGGATTTCAATAAAAGAAAGTTGGACTTCTAGTTAAAGTTCAACTAGTGTAGGGGTGTTTTGTGTGGGTTAATATATATAGTTTTTGGTCATTTTTCACCTATTCCCCAAGAAAAACACAATTACTCAATTAGAATCCAAAAATAATATAGAAGCTCTACTTTCTCTCTAGTTTCTCTTTCTCCTCAAACCTCCATTATAGAACATTGGAGATCCAAGAAGAGGATCAATTCTCAAAGGTTTCAACCTTAACTTTGTGTCTAAGTCTTCATTAATGTATGGATTCTTCCACTCTTGGCATTCCTTTCCCCGAGAGGTCCCTTCATAGATGTTTTCAAAATACCCCCAATATCAAGGGTTTTGTTTACACATGGATGTTCTTCTAAAACTAAAATTATGGATCAATTATAGTCAATTATGTTAATTAAGGTTTTTTAGGTGCATAATGATGGGTAATTGTTGTTTTTCACTTGAATTACCCTTGGACCAATGTTCTTCCCCAATTTGATAAATCTTAGATTTGACTTGGTGGATTGGTTCAAGATAATACATATATCAATTGTTATATTGGTTTTAATTATGTCGATTACTTCATGAATTACCTAATATTATGTATTATGAGTGTTGTTGACCTAATTCTTAATGATCCATGAATGTCCCTCTTCTCTTAACCCTAATTATTTGATTATAGGTGATGTAATTGAGTATGTTCTTGTGTAATTGACAATTGTATGATGATGATGATAATTGATTTGATGGTTAAATATCATGGTTTGGGATGAAACCTTGGAAGGTTATCTTGGAGTCAATTGGTAAGACCTTCAAAGTCATGAACATGCTATGTTGTTATTGTTGGCTTATCTCAGGTAATGTTGATTACTTGAAGGATAAATGATGAGGTTAGAAATGTGGTAAATTGCTATGAGTATGATGGTTGTGAGAGGATGATAGCTATTCTATTTGAGGGGTTAAAGGTAACTCCCATGTTCATATTATGACTAAGTTGTGAAGTGATGTTCTCACATGATGTTGGGTTTGTGATGAAAGGGCTTTCTCATCTAAAAACCTATGAGCTATGAACATGTTATATGAGGGGTTAAACTCCTAAGACCTATGTTATGAATTAATGTCAATAAAGACGTAAGACACTTCAAAAAATGAATTTAGCTTACACAGAGTGAATTTGACAGTGAGA
This sequence comes from Solanum pennellii, assembly GCF_001406875.1. Taxonomy (NCBI): domain Eukaryota; kingdom Viridiplantae; phylum Streptophyta; class Magnoliopsida; order Solanales; family Solanaceae; genus Solanum; species Solanum pennellii. The sequence continues at coordinate 44,851,561 of NC_028640.1, read as the reverse complement.
GGTGTTCTTTCCCAAAGAAAGAAAGGTTCACTCGATATTTTCATGAGGTGGAAACTACAATGCTAATTAGCATAAAGAGGATTTCTAGTAACAACCTCCTAGTTCCTTAACTATGTGCCCCCATAGGAAACCTTAGCTAGTTGTTCCAACTTGATGCTATATGAATGATATGTCTTACCTTGACAAGTAAGGCAACCTCCTTTAGGTGTGAAGGGATGAACCGGATCCTATGTAGCTCACATGGTCTATGTCAGTTATGGAGAAGTTTCCCAAATGTTAAAATCAACAAATTAATGTAAGAAGATGAACACTAACTAGGACTACTTAAGAGTTGTTGCTAACTGTAGGTAAGGTTATGGGACTTTACCAATACATTGCATAAGTTGACCTTGAGGGGAATTCTAGGGTGGGTTATTTATGTGTGTATGTTATCAGAGATATACATGATGTTGGTCTCATATATATGTATGATTTTGGTTTTACTTGATATACATGATGTTGGTCTAAATTGGCATGCATGTTCTTGAATATACTCTATATAATTATGTATGAGGTAAAAGACAACTCTTGTGGTCTCTTCATTGGCTGACTTGGTTTATGTGGGGTTATGGGGATTCACATACACATTGCACTAGAGGACTTGGATTGAAGTTATGAGTAAGATCTTTGATGTATTGATGAAATTGACCCTATATATGAAATGTTGACTATGCTTTGTTATGATGTTGCTCTTGAATATGAATATGAATATGCCTTATTGTTGGTTTGATATAGACTTGTACATGTTCTTGGAATGTTTAAAAGGCTTTTTAAAGTGAGACTAGCATGTTTATAACTAAATGTCCGTTTGTGCATGTTTCAAATGTTTTACTTGCATATGTTTCCATACTTAGTACATGTGGTTTGTACTAACCCATATTTCTTCTATTTATACATAAATGTAGGTTCGGGCCATTGAGGTGATTCAAGGCCATTTTCTCAAGAATCTTGGATGGTTTCCCAAGTTAGTGAGTCCTCAAGTCAGAGGACAAAATCCTATGATTCTAGCTTTAGTGTTTTGCTTATGTTTAAAGACATTTTTCTAGTCTCTTATTTCAAGGACTATGTTGTATTCATTTTATAAGACATGTATTGACGTAACGACTAAGTCTCATATATTTTGATATATGAAGTGAAGTTGAAATTCAAATGAAAAGTTTTAAATTTTCTGATTCTATTCTATCTATGATGCAATGATGAATGCTAAGGGCTTGTCTAAGACCTCATCGAGGACGAAGACTCCGGTTACGATTAGGGGGTGCTCTTAGGTCGTGGCATTGTTCTTCCCAAGACTTTTGGGAAATTTGATTATATTTGGGTTGTACTTGATAGGTTGACCAAGTCAACCCATTTCATTTCGGTTAGGGTGAATTAAAACGCTGAACATTTGGCTAGGATTTAGGTATAGGAGATAGTGAGGCTGCATGGTGTTCCCCTTTCAATCATCTAAGACTATGGTACCCTTTTCACTGCCAAGTTTTGGAGGAAGTTGCATGATGAATTTGGCATGCAACTCACTTTCAGTACAACCTTCCCTCCCAAGGCGGATTGACAATGAGAAAGGACTATACAAGTGTTGGAGGACATGTGGAGAGCTTGTGTAATTTACTTTGGAGAGCATTGGGATAAGTTCCTACCCTATGTGAGTTCTCCTATAATAATATTTATCACTCGAGCATTAATATGACACTATTTGAGGCGTTATATGGGAGAGGATATAGATCGCCCATAGATTGGTTTGAATCCGGAGATGTAAAACCTTTGGGGCTTGACATACCTCATATTATTTCTTAAGATACAGATGATTTAAAAATAAATATTTTACTAAAGATGAATGAATACCTCTTCGTAGAATGGAAAGACTAAATCTTATCCCTGTTACTCAATAATAAATTTAGCATCTTTTTTAGGTCAAGAGAGTTTTCTTGAATCTAAGGAGAAAATTAGAATTTTGAAAATTTAACTTCATTTTTAACCCAAAAACAATTTTGATGGGATATGAGGATGTATGTCGATTTTTTTTCATGTATAAATTTTATTAAGGAACTATGTTGAATCGTTTGAAAAAGGTAGTTCATTTAAACATGACTCTAGAATCTAAAAAAAATCAAGTCATCTAAGAATAAAATCAAAACAGTAACCGCAAATAATATTAGATAAAGAAAAAAAGAGATAGTGAATAGAAAGCACTTACACCTTGCTGACTCATTGATTTAATTTTGTAAAAATCTTTGAAGATGATTGAGGGTGAAAATGAATTTTTTTCACTGTCACATACGTCCTCCTCTTCACTTACATAAGTTCTTTTTATCTCAATCGCCGCAGATGGAAGGCATATAGTATAATGTGATGAGACTACTAGAACACAACTATATATATAAAATAAAAAGGAGACTCTAGGGTTTCTTGAAGATTCTACTAACTTTGCTAAAAGGACATTTTCGAAATTCAATTTGCAAACTAGCCCCAAGTCTTAATTTATTGGAGAAAAAGACATCATTTACAATATAAAGTTAAAAAATTGTAAATCCTTATACCTAGGTCTTAAATAATATTAAATATTTTCTACCATCATAACCTTAAAAGACTAATATCTCATCCTCAAAGTCTTAAATTGCATACAAGTTTTTCCATCTTCAAAGTTTAAAATACACGATTTAGGATAAAAAATAAATAAATTTCTTCCCTTCCAAAGATCTTGATTTTTCCACTTTAAGACCCCCTTCTTCAGCAAAAAATTTAGGTCAATTATCAAAAAATTACTCTCCAATAATAAAATAATTCTCCAGTTCATATTACTGTTAGTTCTCAACCATTGTTATTTCTAATTAATTTTTCATTGTTGTAAAAGCTCAAGAACTTTACCAATAGTCATCGACTACCCTATTTGTTGATAATGGATTATGAACAAGAACATTTATTACAGATTCATTTGTGTCAATTATCGTCAAATATATTTCCTATTCAACTAATTTTTTTAGGCATAAGTAATCAACCACTTTAATA
>NC_028640.1:44807342-44848339 GCF_001406875.1 Solanum pennellii | reverse complement strand
TATATATATTACTGTATATATAAGTAAAATGATAAATGAAGTGGCTAAATAATATATTTTTGACACTCTTGACACAACAATTTTATGTAATCTAGTGGTGTCAGGCGCCTTGAAAGAGTAAAGATACATAAATTTAAAGTGTTTGTTTGTTCGAATTTCACTAGTAGCAATTTTTTTCACTTTTTAAGAAGAGAAGATTCACTTTAGTACTTGGACAACCTTTATGAAAATCTTGAATCCGCCACTATATGAGAGTCACTTGTATATGATAGACTACTATTTGACTATGAAATAAATAAGTTATAACAAGTCACTTGATATTATTTAAATTAATCACATATTCTACTATATGAGATACTCTTTCTTTTTTATTTGTTGGTAAAAATAAATATTATATTAATAAGACTTAATATGCATCATTACATGAATTTTGGTGAAATTATTGTTTACTATGTTGGTAGAGGGGTAGTACAATACATATTACAAAAGACACGAGTAGTAGATGACTTTGTTAGCCTAAAAAAAGAGTCCCATCCTTGTTTGTTTCTTTCTTCTTGGACACAAACAAAAGTTGAACTACACAGTGCACAAGAGAAATGATTGTTGATAGATTAGACCCCCTCCTTAGCTAGAGAGTAAGTCACTTGATTCTCCACTCGATATCTACTTTAGTTAGCGGGTTCCTTAGCTTGAAAGGTAGTGCCCTGCAATCATTTAAGATACAGGAGCACAATCATTTTGTAAATAATGTGTAATATCCTTACAATCCATATAATTTGCAATCGCATCAACCTATTGGCCACATAGCTTGTTTGGATCGTTGTAGCTTTGAAGATATTCCCCATGGATCTAGTTATCCAATTCCCTTCTGTATCACGAATGACTCCTCATATGCCTCATTTTCATGATTCTATATTGAATGATTCATCTTTGTTTAGTTCAAATCCTATTGATGATGGTTTCCATTTAACAAGATTAGCCTTATATTTATGTTTGTTGAACATTATTATTTGTATAAAATGATTTTTTTCTAGATGACATTCCAATTTACCTACAAAATAATTTTTCCAGATCCAATTAATTAGATGATCATAGTTGCATAACATTCATTCATTTTTTGGATGTTAGCAATTATTTCTTCAAACTATTATAATGTTGTTGGCCTTTGATGGCTACTAGGATGTACAACAAGGAACCCTTTTCGATTTGGAGGGCAACAATTTTTTTCTTCTACTTTGGTTGAGAGTTGTTGTATGGAAGTACTTAGTGTTGGAATCAACTTCAGCGAACCTGTTGACTATAGATTTTAGTTTCAAGAAATCTTCATAAGGTTGTATTATTTAATTAGGTCAACCTATTGTTTTGATATTAAGGAGTTGGAATACAATTCTATGATTTTGGATGCCCTTAATTCCTCGGAGCAGTTTTCTGTTTTTTTTTTAATTACAAATGTTGCCAAAAGTAGTATTATTCTATATGGTAACTCTTAGAATAGAAATAAGTATTTATAAGTATTTCCTACTTAGAATAGAAATAGGAATAAGAATATAAATAAGAATAGGAATAGGAATTCTAGTCAGAAAAGGGTTTCAATGTAGCGTCTATAAATAGGGTCTCAATGTAACAATTAATATACACAATTCAACAACATTCTTCCAATATATTTCTCAGATGGTATCAGAGCACACTACTACAAAAGCGCCCTTTAGTAGCAATAAAATATGGCTTTAGCGGCAATAACATTTGCCACGATACTCTATACCGGCAAATGAACTTTAGCCGGCAATGTTGGGGTCGGCAAAGGCTATTGCGGCCATTGTGGGAAATGCTGGTAAATGATAGTATTTATTGCCGCTACAAACCATTAGCTTTTACGGCAATTGATTGCGACAATTATGTTGGCTGCTAAATGTAATTCATACTCTCAAACTATTGTCTTTTAGAGTCCATTAATTTAGTCGATAAATATAAACAAATAGCCGCTAAAAAGTACTACTTTTAATGTCAATTGTTTGCGGCAATTGTGCTGGATGCTAAAGATAATTCACGTTGGGAAACTATGATCTATTAGCGTCCATCATTTTAGTCGATACATCTAAATAAATAGCCACTAAAAGGTAGTAGTTTCAATGGAGATTGTTTGCGGAAATCACGTTGGCTACTGAAGGTAATTCATATAGACTATTTGTGGTCCTTTAGCATCCATTGTTTTAGTCGATAAATAGAAATAAATAGTTTCTAAAAGGTAGCAGTTTTAATGTCAATTCAATTTTACCATTGGGTCGCTAAATATCATAACATTTAACGACAATTGTTTATCCGTCATGAACAATATCTACTACATTTATCGATAACATCCATAAATAAAAATCTAACAAACACGTTCGCAAAAAGAGCCTCATAGTAACAACAATTTTCACTAATGGTAATAACATATATATTACTATTAATCCATAAAATAGAATATATCTTTTTTAAATCTAGACAAACAAAAGAAGTACTAATCCAAAATAGAAGGTCACAATTTCTAAGAATAAACTTATATTGTGCAAACTATTGAATAATATCTTCAAATAAGTTTTGTTACTCTTCTTCAAATAATGTCTCTGAAATCACCCACATGAAATTTGCGAACTTCGGATTTTATAACCTGAAATAAAAAAGAAATTTGCCGATAAATGAAATCTAAAGTATAAAAATATTGTTAGGATCGAATTCACGCACACACACTAGATGAATGAAGAACACAAGAACTTTCAAGAGAAAGAGATGAGAAATCTAGAGAGAGAGAGTAAAAATCCAATATTTCGTGGTAAAACCCCGTGAGTAAACTTCCACGGCGGTGAGGTATATCTATATTAATAAATCAGAGTATTTTTGGATACAGAGAATAAATAGATAATAAATAGGAAAACCTAAAATAGAGAATAAATAGGAAAACATAAAATAGAGAATAAATAGGAAAACCTAAAATTAATCAGGCTCCACTACCTAACAATTCTCCCACTTGGAGACTGACTCAGTCATCCAAAAAATACATTCTCAAAAAAAAAATCTCTTCATCATCAACATCTTTACCGCACCGCAAAATCTGTAGCAACAACTACAGAAGACCAACCGAGGTTTTACATAACCTCAGTTTCCCAACATCAACACATTTCGTCAACATGTCTGCCGGGTTCTTTGCACCCTCTATCTTCTCCAAGCACATATCACCATCCTCCACTGCCCTGCGAGTGAAATGGTATCGCCTTCTTATGTGCTTTGTCTTCGAATGATAGACTGGATTTTTCACCAACTGTATGGCACTCTGGCTATCTGAGTAAAGAATCTTCTCGCTCTGCTTCTTGCCCAATTCCTCAAGATAATCTGCCAGCCATATCATCTCTTTCCCAGCTTCAGCTATTGCCACATACTCAGCTTCAGTAGATGAAAGAGAAACACACTTCTGAAGCCTGGACATCCAACTCACTGCTGTTCCACCTATGGTGTAAATGTACCCGGATGTACTCTTGCTCGAGTCAACATCCCCACCAAGATCAGCATCCACAAAACCCTGTAGAGTCACCTTGCCTTTGCCAAAACAAAGTGAAGTACTGGATGTACCTCTCAGATATCTCAGAAGCCACTTCACAGCTTCCCAATGCTCTTTCCCAGGGTTCGCCATGTACCTGCTAACAACTCCCACTGCATGTGCTATATCAGGTCTAGTGCAGACCATAGCATACATCAAACTACCAACTGCTGAAGCATATGGAACAAGTGCCATGTGATCACGCTCCTCGGCAGTCTTGGGTGACTGCTCCTTTGACAATTTAAAGTGATTTGCCAATGGAGTAGTCCTGGGTTTAGCATCATTAACCCTGAATCTGCTCAGCACCTTCTCAATGTACAACTCCTGAGATAGATTTAAAGTGCCAGCAGATCTATCCCGAGAAATCTTCATCCCCAAAATCTGCTTTGCTGGACCCAAATCTTTCATCTCAAACGCTGCAGACAACCTTGTCTTCAGATTGTTAATCTCCCTCATACTAGATCCTGCAATCAACATATCATCCACATACAAGAGTAGAAAGACATATGAATCAGTGTATTTCTTGAAGTAACAACAAGGATCCTTTTCAGCTTTGCAGAATCCACTCTTGGTCATGAAGGAGTCAAACTTCTTGTACCACTGCCTTGGTGCTTGCTTTAGTCCATACAAGCTCCTGGTGAGCTTGCACACCATGTGTTCCTTGCCTGGAACCACAAATCCTTCCGGTTGCTGCATATAGATCTCTTTGTCCAGATCTCCATGTAAAAACGCTTTTTTTACATCCATTTGATCTAGATGCAAATTTTCCGATGCAACAATACTCAACGGAATTCGAATAGAGGTTAACTTCACAACAGGAGAGAATATTTGAGCATAATCAATACCTTTCCTTTGTGAATATCCTTTAACCACTAAACGAGCCTTGAACCTTCTTTTGCCATCTAGTTCAGTCTTGATTCTGAACACCCACTTGTTCAGCAAAGCTCTCTTCCCTGCAGGTAGCTCAGTCAACACCCATGTGTCGTTCTTCTCAAGTGACCTCATCTCATCATCCATGGCTTGCTCCCACTTGATCGAATCCTCCACCTGTAGGGCCTCATCAAAAGACTCTGGTTCCCCCTCATCAGTCAGCAATAGATAGTGTAATGAAGGTGAATACCTATCTGGTGCCCTGATGGATCTGGATGATCTCCTTAACACCTGCTCAGGTGTAACTTGCTCCACTTCAGATTCTTCAGTAGGAGTTGGTTGAGTATCTGCTTCGACATCTCTGGGGTTACTCTTCTCCAACTCAACCTCAACTCCCACTTGCTTTGTAATCTCTAGAACCTTCTGCTCTCTGTCCTTGTACAGGACAGACTCATCAAATGTCACGTCACAATGTCTCAGGATCTTTCTGTTCTTGTCATCCCAAAACCTGTAACCAAACAAATCAGAACCATATCCTATGAAGTAACACTTCACAGCCTTGGCATCAAGCTTGTCTCTCTTTTCTGGATCAACATGAACATAAGCAGTGCAACCAAAAGTCCTCAAGTGTGAGTACTTGAGTTCTTTTCCTGTCCACACCTCCTCTGGAATCTTGAACCCTAAAGGAACTGATGGTCCCCTGTTGATCAAGTATGCAGCTGTGCTCACAGCATCCGCCCAAAGTGTTTTGGGCAGCCCACAGTGTATCCTCATACTCCTTGCACGCTCATTCAATGTTCTGTTCATCCTCTCAGCAATTCCATTCTGCCTTGCCTTACCAGGAACTGTTCTCATCAATCTGATTCCCTCAGCTGCACAGAATGCCTTGAACTCTGATTTGTCATACTCTCCTCCATTGTCAGACCTTAGGCATTTGACTTTCAAATCGGTCTGATTCTCAACTTCAGCTTTCCACTTCTTGAAAGTTGCAAACACATCTGACTTATGCTTCAAGAAGTAAACCCATACCTTCCTGCTGAAATCATCAATGAAGGTAACATAGAATCTGGATCCTCCAAGTGATGATACTGGAGATGGTCCCCAAACATCTGTATGGACCATTTCCAACCGCACTTTCTTTGGCTCTCTAGGAGTCTTTGTGAAGCTTACTCTTTTCTGTTTGCCCATAACACAGCTCTCGCAAAGACCCATATCAACAGACTTCAGACCCTCTAATGCTCCTTTTGCAACCAGCATCTTCATTCCTTTAGTACTCATGTGTCCAAGTCTGTTGTGCCACAGACATGAACCGGAAGCACCTTCAGCAACAGCGGCCATGTTTATACACCCTGCAGTGGTGTACAAGGTTCCAGATTTGGTGCCACGAGCTACTACCATAGCACCTTTCACGATCTTCCACGAACCTTTCCCAAACTCTGCTGCATATCCCGTGCTATCCAACTGACCAACAGAGATCAGATTTTTCTTGATCCCAGGAATATATCTGACATCCTCCAATGTCCACTGGTTTCCCGAGGTGGTCTTTATGCAAACATCCCCCTTTCCTTCAATCTCTAAGGCTTTATTGTCAGCAAGATATACTTTTCCAAAATTTCCAGATTTGAAATTTTGGAACAACTCCTTGCTTGGAGACGAATGGAAAGATGCACCAGAATCCAAAATCCATGATTCAACCGGTCTGTTCACATTAAGGATTAGAGCATCCCTAATGTCCTCTGCTAAATTTACAAAATCATTGTCATCTCCAAATTTCTGATTCTGTTTCTTCTTTGGCTTTGTACAGTTCGTCCGAAAGTGTCCTTTTTCTCCACAGTTCCAACAAGTCACGTTTGATCTGTTCAGTGATTTTCCTCGATTTTTTGATTTTGATCGACCATGTTGATTTTGGCCTTTCGTCTTGCTTCTCCCCTTTCGATCAACGCTGAGAGCACTGCCCGATGAATCTCCCACTTCTCGTTTGTGAATACTTTTGCTATGAACAACATCACGGATTTCATCAAACTTCAGTTTCTCAGATCCATGGGAACTGCTAATCGCAGCAACAACAGTATCTTAAGACTCGGGCAGAGATGACATCAAAATCAATGCCTTAATATCTTCGAAATTAATATCCACAGAATTGAGTTGACTCACAATCATATTGAACTCGTTTGTATGATCAGAAACGGATCCATTCTCAGACATCTGTAAATTGAACAATCTACGCATCAAATATACCTTGTTCATAGCCGATGGTTTTTCATACATGTTTGACAGTGCCTTCAACAGACCGGACGTAGTCTTCTCCTTCACGATGTTGAACGCCACGTTTCTTGACAAAGTCAACCGGATCAACCCTAGAGCCTGGCGATTCTTGAGTTTCCACTTCTCCTCCGTCATGGATTCCGGCTTCACCCCGGTCAACGGTTCGTGAAGATCTTTCTGGTACAGATAATCTTCAATCTGCATCTTCCAGAAACTGAAATCGGATCCATCAAACTTCTCGATTCCAAGCTTCGAACTATCCATCTTCAGTGATCATGTTGAATCTCCTTGGCTCTGATACCAGTTGTTAGGATCGAATGCACGCACACATACTAGATGAATGAAGAACACAAGAACTTTCAAGAGAAAGAGATGAGAAATCTAGAGAGAGAGAGAGAGAAAACCCAATATTTTGTGGTAAAACCCCGTGAGTAAACTTCCAGGGCGGTGAGGTATATTTATATTAATAAAATCAGAGTATTTTTGGTTACAGAGAATAAATAGAGAATAAATAGGAAAGCCTAAAATAGAGAATAAATAGGAAAACCTAAAATTAATCAGGCTCCACTACCTAGCAAATATTGCAAGTAGTGTGACTAATCTGAAAAATTACAAGAAGCATTTAGGTAATTCAATATTATGTGGAGAAGAAATATGCAAGTTGATCATTTTTGGTTTGCAGTTGTACACAACATGTCTACTGCAACAAAATTTGTGCATTCTCTTTGGCAGGTTGTTTGGTGATCAATATAAGTGAAAATGGTAAGGATATTATTCTAAATCATACTTTAGTCGGATAATTCCAGTATTTGTACAACAACTTTATATAATGGTGAAGCAACTACCTAGACCTTTTACTACCTTCTTGAATAATGCAACAAAAACAATGACATAACTGTAAATTTCATTTGATCCTAATGTGTGTTTGCTTATGTACAGATAAGGAGAGAACTGAAAGTTTAGCATCCTATGACGACATGGATGAAATTGAACATGCAGATATCTCAATTCCTTATCAAACCATAAAAACTAATGAAAACTGACAACATCACTCGTTGAAATACAAAAGACATGGACAACAGTAAAGTTATGCAAGAACAGAGAGGAATTCTACGAGATTAAACTAATACAATTAAAGTCTACAAAAATAAATCAAGAACGAAAGAAAAGACAACAAAGAATACGACTGAATAGTGAAGAAACATAAATGTACATCCCACTGGTCTTTTATATTCGTGTTGCCAAAACAAGTCTTGACGGACATACTGAAAGTATGTAGAAATTTCATATGGTCTGGAAAAGTGACTACAAACATAGCTCCATTAGTTGCATGTGACTTGGTGTGTCGGACCAAAAAGAATGAGGACTAGAAATTATTGAATGTATGATATGGGACAAGGCTGCTGTAGCAAAATACGTGTGGAAAATTGCTCAAAAAGCTGATAATATATGGGTGCGATGGGTGGATCATGTCTACATAAAGGGCACGGACTGGTGACAATAGCTGTCTTCAGAAATCTTTTCTAAAGACACATCTTCTCATTTTCAACTGTTTGATGGTTTTCCAAAACTGTACCAAAGTTCAGAAGCAAAGATTGCACAAGCTCGGTCTAATTCTCAGCATGAATCTCTAATTATTCGAGCATCAACACTGTGGTATGCATGCGATGATGGTATTTCAGATATTGAAAGTCGGAAGAAGGGAAGATGTGATCAATCTTTCAGAGATATTTTTAGTGTCTGGCTCATTTGTTACCCCATACACTCATCAAAGGAAGAACTCTAGGCTTTGCAACCTCTTGCACCAAGGTGGTCATCTTTACAACACGTAGTTGTAAGTCTCTGAAGCTGGACTATGTGAAGCGTCTCTATTTAATCAACATCGGAATTTTAATGACCCTTACTCGAAACTTTGGGGTTCTGCATGGACGTAAAATCTGATGTTGATGTAGAAATAACTCCAGCTCTAATTGAGGTCTACTTAACCTTTGGACAAGAGCAATGCTTTGCACAAAACTCCCAGTCAACATCATGTTTTAGCATTTGTAGGCAGTCAAATCTGTCTCCTCCAAGCAAAAAGTGATCCGAACAACATTATTTGGTAGGGCGAGGCTTGGACTCAATGGTTCTTATATCAAACATGAAGAAAAAAGAGCCTATTCTTCCAGATGAAAATGTTGTAATCAGATGTTACGGGTTAGAGGTTATTTCACTTAAGAAGGAAGAAGTTGTGGTGGAAGCTGGTAAGATATTGGCAGTAAGTGAAAGTGTAGACATGAGGAGTAAAGAGATCTTGATGCACACAGAAACAGAGAATTGTATTTTTGAGTCAGCGGTTGGCTTGTCAGCAGTTATTTGCTGTAATGAGGGAAAATACACGATAGCAAGCGGGTATACATGGAGAAGAGGCGAGCTAGAAGAGTGGACATGGAGCAGGTGAATTTTGTCTAAGGGAATTCTTCCTAAGCACAACTTTTTTTGTTGGTTAGCCCTTCATAGAAGATTACTTACAAAACAGAGGCTCTATAGAATGGGGATCTGTTACGACGATAAATGTCAACTATGTGGGGATGTACCAGAAACAGTGGAGCACATTTATTTTGGCTATCTCTTCTTAAAAATATGCAGCAGAAAAAGGTGTTGTTCATCTTGTATTTCAAACATACTTAGAACAAAACTTTGAACATCTTTGTAAGACAACAAAGTTTAAGAACATTTTCACAACTAGAAAATTAATCTAGTAGCGAAACTAGAATCAGAAACTAAAAAAATATATGAAATATTTTTCTTAAAGAATAATTGTTGTTAATATGTGTCTAAAGAATCTTACTGATTCCAACAAACTTTGCAAAAGCACGAAGTTACCAAGTTTAATGAACCAGTGAAGAACAAAAGAATAGAAGAACTGAAATTAATTCACAAATCTAACATTTGTGAAAAACGTACCAGAATCTGGAAAAATTTTAATAGGAAAAAGATGAAGTCCACTGAACTCACAGTGTCCCCTTAAGGAAATTATTTCCCTCTAGTATCCGAGGTTTGATTTGGAATATGACCTCCCAGGGTAAAATGATCTCAATCACCAGAGTATAGATACCAAAAACTCTGGTGTCAGTGAACCACTCAATGACAGTAAAGTACACTTAGAATACTAGATTTAGTAGTTGAAGAAGAAGTCTATGAATTCTATTTAAAAAGAGAGGAAATCCCTCAATTTATAGAAAACAAAGGATAGTGCGAAAAGGTTCTTATTGTGCCTTACACGAAAGGTCACAAACCTTTGGAAAAGTCACAATATTTTAGAAAGGTCATCACCTTTCATAAAAGTCACAACTTTCCATAAAAGTCACAACTTTTCATAAAAGTCGCAACTTTTCATAAAAGTCAAAACTTTTCATAAAAGTCGTAACTCTTCATTTTCCATTCACACCTTTTTAAAACCCAACAAAAGAAAAATCTAAATTCTATGAAGGTGGTCGAAGAAAGAAATTGTAAACAGTGGGTCTTTGCAGGTTGTACCAACAGAAGAATAAATGCAAATGTTCCTACATTACCATCTTCATTCTCTTTGTTGTGCTTATAAATAGTGAACATTGTTTTGTGTACAATAATACATGTACAGTAAGTACAATGATAAACTTGTTTGGTAGCTGAAGAGCCACCAACTTGAGTAAGGAGCCCTATGCTTGCTGATTCAAATCATTATCTCCCTACAACTTTTGCAGGCGAACTGTTCTGTTTTGGCTTGGTTAAATGCATTTATGAATAAGTCATCTATCTTCTCTTACATTTGAGACAAAATGACAACTGGATATTACAGATCAAGGAATTATAAATGATAAACTGCAAGAAGAGCACACTTGAATTACTACAGTGAATTTGAAAAAGAATGAGAAAACTGGATTACAGGGAAATATGGAGAAGGCTGGATAGATCTACAATAGGTAGAGGTTGCAGAGACCTGGTACTGACAACAAGACGGATATGGAAGGCAATTAACTCTTTCCTATGGGATAAAAGCATGCCACCACCAAGGCGGATTATGGAACAAGTGAAACAGGAATGCAGGCTATATAAAACAACTTTCTTGGGCAGGAAACTATGAGGAACACAATGTAAAGACAGGCTGGTTGTGGGGATTAATACAATGTTTTTCTTCACAAAAAAAACATAAATGTACAACTAGTGCATTCAAAATCGAAACTAAACGAACATCAAATAAACTCGAGCAAAACAAGACAGATTCAGCTAGCTTTTAGAACAAGATTAGGTCACATCGAAGCCAAGAAACTGATTTATAATAGCATTTCACCATTTCGCATACAACATCTCACATCAAAAATAATTGAGTTCACATTCTCTCTTGACTATCTTTTGTCTCTTGGAATTCTACTATTCAACACAATACTTACAAAGTAGGAAAACACAAAGAATAGTGCCAAAAGATAAAGATGAGTAGTACGATGAGGTAGAGCAATTTCAGCATTACTAGATATCCTTGATGATTGTGGTACTCCATCTTGACCGCTATTATGGTTGGTAGATCTTTCATTAATGTGCATCCTTTCATTTATCATGTCCTGTTCATAGAATACACAATAAATCCAATTTGAAATTGTCTTATTCACTTGTAATGTTTATTTTTAATTGTTTCATGTTTTACAAAATAACGTTAAGAAGAAATCTTACGATTGCCTTGGCAGAATTATCATCCAGTGGTCTCCATTCGCACATTTTTTATGAGTTAACAAGAAAATTTTTAATCGCCTAGGCATATTCCATTTTCAGCCTAAGTATCATAATTGATGTCAGATATGCAATGCTGGTCTGTAAAAGAATTTTGTTTTTAAAAAAAGGGTGCAGTTATGTGACTAAATATATGCTATAAAGAGTTGTATGTACATAGCCACACTGTGAAAACTCGCAACGAACACCTTCAGTCTTGTCGATGACACTCTCTTAAACTCCTCCACAAAAACTGCTAGCCCTAAAGATGTTGCATTTGCAAAGAGGGCAAGTTGCTCTCATATATAGCCAGTTGTCGGTACAAGGATACTGAAAAAGGTGACCACAGGGAAGTTCTCAAAGTTCATATCCTTCATCATAAGTAGACAGATATATGGAACATTCGTATTCATGGTATATGGACATGATAGAAGCACATTTTCCAGAAGCAAATAACATATTAGAGTAACAGAGGTGAGGAAAAACAAAAGCAATGCTACGTACAGAATCATCTACGGGAACTCTGCTTTCATGTCTTGATGCATATCCCCCCCACAGGGTCATGAATCTAGCAAATGTTCATTGGATCTCACTAGTACATTTCTTCTCGGTACAATCATTGTGTTGGAATATGTACTTTGACAGTTTTTCAACATCTTCTTTGGCTGCTCCTTTCTGTAGAAAATATTGAAAGAATCATTTAAAAAATGTCGCACAAACACTACTATAGTTATAGTATGCGAAAAAAGGAAATTCCTTGATCCACGATTTCCAAATATGTTTGCTTGTGAGGAGAATTCAATGGGAGAAAACCTGACCTGATGTAAATCGTGAATTAACAAGTGTGTTTAGAAAGAGAGAATATCTTCTACTGAATGAGCTGCTGAAATTCGGAGCCCACTCATGTTCTTGGAATGGAGTAGATTTATCTTGTCTAATGATTCTACATCAACGTTATTACCGGACATAATGACATTCTGCCACTATTGACATGAAGAATGAAGACCAAGCACTCCGTTGAGTTGCCAATTATCTTAGTCAACTAAAATGTTTATTTCATTTTCTTCTGAAAAGAGCATCCCGAGGATCTCCTTTCAGAGAACGGAAAATATATATCTTCAGGGAAATGAAATTATGTCGACCACTTCTTTAATACTCCTAATTCTATGTTTCCAGTTTACCAATGGAAGCTTGAATGTATCAGCAACATAATCAGCTGATATGAGCAGCCCAATTAATCTTAAAGAAACCTCATAGTAAACCTATCAATAACAGGAAGAGTCATATTTACATTTCACGACATTAACCTAGTCTAGTCACATAGGTTACTCATGCAAACCTTACTTTATTGCACGACTATCATCTGCTCCATCCTTGTAGCTCTTGAATGTGTTAAGGGCATCATAAAACACAATCAATCTTCAGACAGAATAAGAAATTACATTAAATTCATCTAAGATAAAAAGGTGCAAATGCAGAGCACTTTCACATGGAATTCATAAGGGTCAACACTCCAGTGGATCGAACCACAACAAACTAATTACATAAGATTATCAATCATTTTCATGAACCTATATGACAGAGAACTATCTCCAAATATAGATTCCCCTAGAACGAATTACTCGTAGAGAAAAGAATACAAAAATAAAGTTAGAGAAAGTAGAAAAATTACGAGACCATTACCTTATCAGCTACAATGTATAAGAATAGCAACAATACATGGAAAGAAACAACAATTTCCGAGACCAATAGCACAAGCCAGAACAAGTAAGAAGATCACAAAGAATACGTCACAAGCCAAGAAATCAGTGCAAAGCCTGCATTCAAATTAAGATATTAAAGATGAAAACTTTGATTTGAGAAATAAACTGAAAATAAAGGTCAGACATTTTGCTTACATAAAGAAAGTTTTCCATGCATACCAGTACAATTGAGGGGATTCATCCACCATTCGCTACCTACCAGCTCATATCAAATAAATTTCAATGATCCACCAGAACAATGATATTATATTATTTGCTAAATCCATGAATTTCGGCACATAACTGTGCCATTTTTTTCCGAAAACAAAAATGTTACACAAACCTGCATTGCACAATTAAAACCACTGCAGTTTCTCTTTGCTACTTATTCTTATGGGAATTTTGTTTCTTGTGCTACACTCTGGTACTTATTCTTCTGGTATCTTTTAGGAAAAAAGGGAAACAAAGTACAGATGTGAAACACACTATCAAGGATATGGGAACAAATTAACAATACATGTCCAACTATAGGTATTATAGAAAACTTCAGATCCTCCTTCAAATAACTTACTTTAATTTTGAGAACGTAAATAGCTTACTCTTTATCTCAGGAAAAAAAACTCATTCTTCCCTTACATTAAAAGCTTCAAACGCTTTTCAGGAGAGGAGAACTGAAGGATATGTACTAGTCATGCAAATCATACAAGAGATATGTAACATTCCGGAAATCATATGTCTAATGAAGAGCCCAATAAGTCTCTATAGGCACCCCAATGCCCAATATTGACAAATATTGGGTATAGTATAGACAAAATGGCTAAGAGATATTAGCCAATTTTCTATATATGAACAAGAAAAATACATTTTTGGGTTGTCATACCCCAATCCAAGATTCATTGACCAAGAAATGTACATGCAATGAAGACCCTAGGCTAAAATGCAATAGCTTAATTTCAAACACATGAAGTACTAGGCATTCAAGTGTCAAGCCTAGTACCACAGCACATGACCATTTAAAATGATCATGTAAATTAAGTAGTTCCCAAGAACATAGTGAGGATCCTTGGAAAAATAAGTAAGTATTCCCAAATGAATCATAAATAATAGTTTGTTAGGAAAGTACAACCAACACATGTGCAAGCCCATGTGCAAGATATGTGAAGAAGTTGCCAAAGGAGGGGACCACCCTAAATGAATTCAGTTAGGGTAGTTGGGGGGAAAACGTGTACAAGGGACCCCTCCATGTGGGGCCTAAATTCCTAACTAATTCTTAACTCTAAACTACTGCCCTAAATATCTAAATAAACTAGGACCAAACAAAATAACTAAATAGTGCACCCGACAACCCAGGACCAAAACCGGGTTGACACTAACCTAGTACTAGTTAAAGAGACAACCTAGTACCTAACCTAGGATGGTCCAAAAGGTTAATTATGGTCCTAACAACTCAGGGGTACTTAAGTAATCTCATAGGTTACCTAATTAATTAATTTAGCAAATTAATTAATTAACTTAAAAGGGATAAAACCGAAACTAAAAAGGAAATATTTAGATTTCGGTTAAGACAAGAAAGGGACAACCGAGTACCTAACCTAGGATGGTCCAAAGAGTTAGTTAAGATCCTAACTATTTAAGGTACTTTAGTAATTACCATAGTCTACATAATTAATTAATTTAGCAACTTAATTAATTAATTTAAAGGGGCAAAACCAAAATCACAAAGCAATTTCCAGATTTTGGTTAAAACAAGAAAAAGACAACTTAGTACCTAACCTAGGATGGTTCAAAGGATTGGTTGTGGTCCTAACGACTTAAGGGTACTTTAGTAATTACCTTAGGTCACCTAATTAATTAAATTAGAAATTTATTTAACTAGTTTAAATGATCAAAACGAAATTCATACTCTAACCTACTACAAATCAAGAAACATCCTAGTACTTAACCTAGGAGAGTCCAAAAGGATTAATTTTGGTTCCAATGACTTAGGGGTACTTTAGTACTTACCCTATGTACCTAAATTAATTAAAATAAGTATTTAATTAATTAATATATAGTCAAAATGTTGACTAAAACCATAGTCAACACCAATTTCTAGATTTGACGAAGTGTTATGTTCCCCTATGTTTAGTCAACTTAGGAGGGGTTCTTTTGTAATTGGTTAATTAGTTTATTAAATTAACTTATTAAACCTACGTTTTATAACTCAATATCAGTTCTTTAACCTAAAAATCACGTTCAAACTCATAGAAAAGGCGATGCAAAAACAGCAAGCAATGAACGAAAGAAAAACAGAAAAATTTATCGATTTCTCTAGGGCGATTTCAAGGTTTCTTTAAGGTTTTGTTAAAGGTGGTCTTCGTAGATTAAGTTATACATAAGGTATGGGTTTCTCTACTGGACTTATTTCTCCAAGAGAACTTTCTTTCGAATGATTCAAAGATCTTGAAAGCTAGGGTTGTTTCCCGTTGTTCTTGTCGAACTCCTTTTCCCTAGTATCCTTGTTACGATTTCAATGTTGAATGGTATGCGGTGCGGGCTGATATTAATGTGTATGGTTTTTGATTAAATAATGATTGGATGAACCTATTAATTGGACTAGTTTAATGCTAAGTGTTATTATGCGAATTAAAAGAATGATACTATGTTGAAGATATGTAGTAAAATTTTATGTATGAAGATGTTACGGTTTTTTGTGCATACTTGCTGTTAATATGATGTTATGAAGATGTTAAAGTCATAAAATGTTAATATGATGCTGTCCATTACGACTTAAAAACGTTACTCTAAAGTCATGAACAAAAATTTGCTTAACAAGGCCTCTATGAAATCATATCTTAAATTAATTGGCTATATGGTTCCAATAAAATTGGCTAACTCTATTTGTCAAAATTAGTATATGCTAATGGCTAGAAAGTTATGTAAATAATTAAAAGATTTTGTAATGGTTCATACATATGGAAAATTAAATATGAACATATTTAAATTTGGCTTATGCCAATAAGAATGAATTTGCTAGTCTAACATCCCAAATCTTGAGCCTATACTAATCATATGCTAAATCTTGTGTAATTAGAGCATCAAATGATAATATAAGCACTTATAAAGTAATATCAATGAATCCATAACCAAGGGCATGACACTCATTGAGACAACTCCCAACATGTTCTAAAAGAATGACATATGAACTCATGAAACTCATTGAATGAAGTTCTCATCGTCCATAAACGATGATATGGATCTACTACACTAAAGTAAGTAACATGAGTTATAACATAATTAAAAGGGTCTAATGTAAGTAAGTGAATAGAATGGGGTGTTAAAGGAAGTGAGACAAGTCTCACTTACACCTAAGCTGTTATGTTAAAAGAATACTCACGTATGAAGGTGTTAGAAGGTGTGTGCCAGTCTCATTAACACCAAAGGATGATATGTAAGGAAAATTTACATTTCATCAATTTATATTAAGGATGACCAGTCATCAATAGAGTAAGTAAATCTCAATCTAGAAGCAAGCCTCCATAATGCTTGAGTCAACACTAGAAGATAAAGAAGAAATGGACATTCACGTAAAGGGGTGAGTAATTACGAAAAGAAGATGTACTTATGTTAATTAATGTGATGAAAACATTATAAGAGGCTAATGTGAAATATGAGAGTAATCTCAAATGATCCAAAGTAAATGTTACCAAAATGTACTCACCTATGAGAGTGTAAATCTAAAGAAGACACCAGTCTCTATGAACACTCTAACGAAAGTATTGAGATTAACGTATACTTAATACTAATGATGAGATGAGAAATCATCTATTGAGGTATGATGTCCTCATACTAGAAGCCAGCTTCCATGAAGTATGAGTTGAATGTAATGGAGAGGTGATGCCTTCTTTTGGGAAGGGCGGAAGTTTACGTAAATCTCATGAGATGAGAATGTCTGGCATGCCGGGTATGGATCTCCTTATATCTCGTAGTCTTTGAACCTATAATGCCTAGCAGGGTTCGACTCCCTATATACGCTAGCATGTTTGGGTCACTTTGGCCGGTGATTCCACCTCTTTTCGGTGTGGAGAAGACACTGGATTTATGATGTTCACATGATCTGTGTCGGTTAAGGTTAAAGTTCCTAAATAAAGAATGAGGCCAGCCTATGAAAGATAATGAAATGAACGATACAGAAGGTGTTTGTGCAAGACAATCAGGAGGTGAAATCAGATTCAAGTAATGACATTAGGTCATTCCTGGTCATTGCACTTCATGATCCCGATGAGAGTCTTAAACTTCATCCTAAGTATAGCTGGTGTTTACATCAGCCTACGAAAGAATGAAATGAATAATGCGAAGTACGAATGAGCGAATGAAGCAAACTCTGTGTTTGCTAAAGAAGGCCCTTGGGTTGATGTCCCATATGTTGGGCCCTCACTTGAGATGTCTTAATGTTACATCAACGATTGCAAAGTCTCGTGCGTATGAAATTTATAATATATCAAACATGAAAGTAATGAAATCAATTGCATGATCAATAGAGAATTGCTTAACAAAGGTAATGAATATATAGTGTAAAAAATGACTCACTATAAGGTAGGGAAATCATTCCTTAGTCCTTGTATTACTGTAGATAATTCATTATGGATATGGGACTACAATGAATCATTGCACTTGTAAGTAAAACACAGGATCAAAAGAATTATTGAACTACATTACAAAAAAGAAGAAAAAGACTGAAAAATAGACTAAGGCTTGTGCCAATATTGGAGTATGAATATATGCCTCAATGTATATAAATAGGGTTAATAACCAATTAATGGGTATAGCCTTAGTTTTAGACATAGCTAGTGGATGTTGTCCCTAGAGTTTCTTCCTCACCTTCATTTCGAAGCATTGTGATAAGGCCATGTTTGACAAACTATTTATGATATATTCATCTTCAGTTTCGAATTTATTTTTTATGTTAGATGGTTGTTCTCTTATGTTGAGCTTAGTATATGATGTATCTAGTTAATAATTATATGAATGCAATGAATACTCATTAATATATTAAAAACTTTTAAATTTTCTGCAAAATTAACTAGATGAATATGATGAATGCAAGATGAGACTTGTCTACGACCTCTAAGAGGTCAACGACGCGGGTTGCGATCCGGATTTCAGAATCTGGGTCGTGACAAGATACATAGGCGAGGCTCAATATTAGGACTGGTTCATAATGATCACTTTGTAAATAAAATGTTTACTTATGAAAAAAATAATTCCAAGCATTCCTTACTAGGCGAGAAGAAAAAAGGAACACAAACACTAGGTTTGGGACTAAATTACAAAAAATATGTAAGCCACACGTCCAAAAACTAAAGGTATACTCAAAAACATAACAAAACATGCTTTTAATATAATTCAATTAAGAGAGATTGTTTATGAATTTTATTGTAAATATTCTAGTGTGTTCTATCAGTCTCCTCGAAGGCTCATTCTGCTTTATAATCTGAAAGTCACCCGCCTTAATATATTAACAAGCGCTAGCCTTAGTATAACATCCAAACACCTTAATCGATTAACAGAGGAATTGATTCAAAATTGTAGCAGCAATATATCACAAACACAAAAATGATACTTTTAGAAATTTCAAATCACTTGGAAATCACAAATATTACCTAAATATCGATCAACTCATCAAATTTATTTTCCATTTTTTCTTCCAAGTTAATACGTTAATATAATGAACATAAACTATAGGGCTAAATTCTCAATGACAGCGCAATAGAAACATGATAGAAACACAGGAGTGGAGAGGAGTGCGACCAACAAACCTGAGAGTTTCATTGTTCATGGACGTAGTCTCTGCGATGAGTAGATGCTTGATTCAGGATACGCAGTTGGAATGTCGCTGCTGCTATGAATTTATGTTGTTGGACGTTGGGGGATTTTTTAGGCATATTTTCATTATTAGAAGGGTGTAGAGGTTTTTTTTATTAATATATTCCTTATTGATGAGAGTTCTTCTTTTTTTCCAGAAAATGGAGAATGGGGGGAAAATTAAAGAAAGAGCGGGAGTTCTTTTTTTTTTGAAAATAAAAAGAATCTTTTAGCAGCTATTTCTTGGAGTTGCTATTATTGACCATTAAACATTAGCCGTTAATATTTTGCTTCACATGAATATATTAGCGGCACTTTGCTTATTGCCGCAAAATAATTATCGCTAAAGTTCATTTTTGTAGTAGTGACATTGGTGAGAATCTCAAGTCATCAGTGTCATATTTCGGTGAAAATGGTGGGACTGATTTGTGTAATCTTTCATTCTGAAGGTGTTGTGCAAAAGAAAACGCCGTCACGTGGCTTGGGTAGCGCAAGCGACCAAACCCCAGCTAGACCCACCAGAAAATACCCTCCCACGCGCCCCCATGTGCCGATCAGAGGTGGAAACTTTCCGACGAGATCTGCTCACGTGTCGGCGCGTGAGTGCTGCTCCGATCATTTTTTCGAACTATCTTTTTTCTTGGGTCGCCAAGTATTTTCGACCAGAACCTGGGCTATTTTCTCTGAATTCGAACATCGGATTTAGGGTTCCGGTGATTTTCATGCAATTTTCGGCATGCTTCTGACGAAATCATAACTTTTAGGATACAGTAGGTAGATTCCAATAGTTTCCAGCAAGTTTCTTACTCTTTTCAAGACAAAAAAATATGTCTTTTGGGTGTGATGTTTTTGGCTCCAAAAATATAGGGATTGGAAGTTCAAGCCTTACAATCACTTCTAAACCATTAATGGGAAGTTCAAACTATTCAGCTTGGGCTTCTTCAATTGAGTTGTGGTGCAAGGGTTAAGGTGTTCAAGATAACTTAACAAACAATGCTTGTGTCGTAGATGATAAGACTAAGTCTAGTGACGATGGTGCAAAAGCCAAAGTACAATGGGAGAAAGTGGATGCCCAATTATGTAGTCTCCTTTGGTGCTCTATTGATTCTGAGTTGATGCCCTTGTTTTGCCTATTCAAGACATGTTATTTAGTTTGGGAAAAGGCATGTGCTTTATAGACTAATGACATATCTCTATTCTATGATGTGATATTTCGGATGACCAACTTAAAGAAACAAGAATCCGATATGTCTAGTTACTTGGGAAAAATACAGTCAGTCATAGAGGAATTTGAAACATTGATGTCTATCACTACAAACATAGAAAAGCAACAAGAGCAAAAGCAGACATTGTTTCTAGTTCTTATACTTGGTGGACTTTTTACAGACCATAACTTTGTACGTGACCAGATTCTAGCCAGTCCTACAGTTCCCTCAATTGATGAATTATTCTCTCATCTTCTTCGTCTTGCTGCATCTCCTTATTACAAAGAAGTTTCATCACCCATTGTTGACTATTGTATTCTCGCATCTCAAACCACAGAAAAGAGTACAAACCAGACTATGGAGAATCGTCGAGGGAGAGGGAATTTTGGGAAACCTCGATCCAAGTGTAGTCATTGTCATAAACCTGGACACACTCGTGACATATTCTATATTTTGCATGGTCCACCACCCAGTTATGATCCTATTGTTCTAAAGGAACATGATGAGTTCCTCCGAAATTGCGAAAGTAAATGAACAACTTCACCAATAGCATATGGAGCTCAACCTAATCAACCATCCAATAATGCTCATATTTCTCAGGCAGAATATGATGAGTTCCTTCAGTATCATGCAAATAAGCAAACGTCTCCACATGTATTTTCGGTTGCACAACCTGATGTGTCTGTTGAGGGTAATTATTTTGCTTGTGTATCATAATCTATTACTCTTGGAACATGGGTCATGGATTCTGGGGCTTCTGATCATATCTCTGGTAATAAATCATTTTTATCAGATATTGTTTATTCTCAAACTCTTCCATTTATTACTTCAACCAATGGGATCCATAAAGAACCAAAAGGGGTCGGAAAAGCCAAACCTCTATCTTTAGTCACCCTAGACTCTGTTGTTTATATCCCTGGTTCTCCTTTAAATCTAGAATTTGTTAGTCGTTTGACGAAAGCCCAACATTGTACCATAACGTTTTTCGATGATTTTTTCTCATGCAGCATCGCAGTACGAGACAGATGATTGGAACAGGACATGAATGACAAGGACATACTATCTTACCTTTTCAAATTCCTTAACAACATGCTTCGTTACAGATTCCCCAGATCTAATTCTTAAGCGTTTGGGACATCTGAGCCTATCTAAATTGCAAAAGATGGTGCCTAGTTTGTCTAGTTCATCTACACTAGATTGTGTGTCGTGTCAACTTGGGAAACACACTCTTGCTACATTTTCTCATAGTACCGAGGGTCGTTCAAAGTCTATTTTTTCATTAGTTCATTATGATATTTGGGGTCCTAGTAGAGTCAGTTTCACCTTAGGCTTTCATTATTTGTTAGTTTCGTTGATGATTATTCAAGATGTACTTGGGTTTTTTTAATGAAAGATAATTCTGAGTTATTTTCTATTTTCAAATTCTTTTTTCCTGAAATACAAAATCAATTTGGGGATTCTATTCGTACTTTTCGTAGTAATAATGCCTTAAAATACTTATCCTCTCAATTTCGGGAGTTTATGACTCACCAAGGCATTATTCACCAGATTACTTGTCGATACACCCCTCAACAAAAAGGTGTAGCTAAAAAAAAATTCGGCATCTTATTGAGATTGTTGGTACTCTTCTCCTTTAATCCAATGTTCCGTTGCATTTTTGTGGAGATGCAGTTCTGACGTCTTGTTATATGATAAATAGAATTCCTTCTTCTTCTATTCAGAATCAAGTTCCACATTCCATATTGTTTCCTCAGTAACATTTTATCCTATTCCACCTCGTGTCTTTGGGAGCACATACTTTGTTCATAACTTAGCCCTAGGAAAAATAAATTTGCTCCTCGTACCCTCAAATGTGTCTTTCTTGGTTACACTCGAGTCCAAAAAATGTAATTCACATGATCTTCATCGATACCTTATGTCCGCTGATGTTATATTTTTTTAGTCTAATCCTTACTATACATCTTCTAATCATCCTGATGTATATATGGTCTTACACATACCTCAAGTTTTACCTGTGCCAACCTGTACGGAATCTACACTTACTTCTACATCTCTAGTTGTTGTTCCACCATTACTAACTTATCATCGCCGTCCACATCCAACCCTAGTCCCAGATGATTCATGTCATGCGCTAGACCATGCTCTTACTGCGGACTTGCCTGCACCTATCCCACCACTTGCGCTTCAAAAAGGTATACGATCCACTCGAAATACTAACCCACATTATACCTTCTTAAGTTATCATCGTCTATCATCACCTTATTATGCCTTTGTGTCATCTTTGTCGTCTATTTCCATTCCTAAGACTACAGGTGAAGCACTTTCTCATTCTAGGTGGAGGCAGGATATGGTTGATGAGATGTCTTCTTTACATAAGAGTTGTACTTGGTCTTCCTTCCTGTAGGTAAATCTACTGTTGGTTGTCGTTCGGTTTATGCAGTCAAAATTGGTCCTGACGGTCAGGTTGATCGCCTTAAGGCTCACCTTGTTGCCAAAGGGTATACTCAGATATTTGGGCTAGATTATAGTGACACTTTTGTTGTTGTGGCTAAAATAGTTTCTTTTCGTCTTTTTCTATCTATGGCTGTCATTCGTCATTGTCCTCTTTATCAATTGGACATTAAGAATGCATTTTTGCATGGTGATCTTGAGGAAGAAGTTTATATGGAGCAACCACTTGGTTTTGTTGCTCAGGGGGAGTCTAGTAGCCTTCTATGTCGATTGCGTAGGTCACTGTATGGTCTGAAACACTCTTCTCGAGCTTGTTTTTGGAAGTTTAGCACAGTATTTCAGGAGTTTGACATGACTCGTAGTGGAGTTGATCACTCTGTGTTTTATCAACATTCTGCACCAAATTGATGTATCTATTTATTTGTTTACGTTGATGATCTTGTTATCACTGGTAATGATCAAGATGGTATCACTGATTTAAAGCAACATCTCTTTAAGCACTTACAGACTAAAGACCTTAGCAGATTAAAGTATTTTCTAGGTATTGAGATTGCTCAGTCTAGATCATGTATTGTTATTTCTCAACGCAAGTATGCCTCAAACATTCTTGAGGAGACATGAATGATGGGATGTAGACCTATTGACACTCTTATGGATCCGAATGTTAAACTTCTTCCGGGACAGGAGGATCCACTTAGTAAAGGTATTGATGACTTGTTGGAAAGTTGAATTATCTCACAGTGACTAGACCTGACATCTCTTTTTTCGTGAGTGTTGTAAGTCAGTTTATGACTTCCCCTTGTGATAGTCATTGGTAAGAAGTTGTTCGTATTCTGCGATATATAAACTCAACTCCCGTTAATGGACTATTCTTTGAGGATCAAGGCCATGAACATATCATTGGATATGCAGACGCTGATTGGGCAGGATCACCCTCTGACAGACATTCGAATCCAGATGTTGTGTTTTAGTTGGAGATAATTTGGTGTCGTGGAAGAGTAAGAAAAAGAATGTGGTTGCTCGATCTAGTGCAGAATTCGAGCAATGGCGACAACAACTTGTGGTCTAGTTTGGCTCAAACAGTTGCTGGGATAACCAATGTTTGGCAAGATTGATCAGATGGAACTTGTCTGTGATAATCAAGCGGCTCTTCGTATTGCATCATATCCAGTGTTTCATGAAAGGACTAAGCACATTGACATTTACTATCACTTTGTCAGAGAAAGAATACTCTCGGGAGATATTGTTACAAAATTTGTGAAGTCAAATGATTAGCTTGTAGATAGGTTCACCAAGTCTCTCACATGTCCTCGTATCAATTACATCTGTAACAACATACGTACATATGATTTGTATGCACCAGCTTGAGGGGGAGTGTTAAAATAGAATAAGTATTTATAAGTATTCCTACTTAGAATAGGAATGGGAATAAGAATAGAAATAGGAATAGTAATAGGAATCCTAGTCGGAAAAGGGTTCCAATGTAGTGTAAATAGGGTCTCAATTTAAAAATTGATATACACAATTCAATAATATTCTTCCAATATATTTCTCACAATAACATTTCATTCAAAAGAAGAGATTACCTTATATACGTTTGGTTAGTTAAGCCAATTAAAGGAGATTAGATTTGGTAACTCGGGGTTTGAAGTCTATGTGAATTCGAAGCAAAATATTTTATTGTTATGCTTACTTTTTAGTGGGAATAGTGATATTAGAATGAGTTTAATGCCTATGAGGTAGGTGGAGACTTAGGGGTGTACATGACCGGGTTGGTTCGAGTTTTTCAAATATCAAACCAAACCATTGGTGTTGGATTTTTGAATTTATAAACCAAATTAAACCAATAAAACTCAGGTTTTTCAACTTCGGGTTTCTTCGGATTTTTTTGGTTTTTTCGATAAAGTTTTCATACAATGATATAATCTTTTTGTACTTCAAATATTTATTTAGTCCTACCAAAATGCAACAATATATGTTATTTCTCAAGAAAATAACAAAAATATGATATGATTAATGACACTAAAATATCCAACAAAAGAATAATAATAAAATCGCGTAAAAAATGTTGCTAATTAATTAGTCATAATGAAATTTCATCATAATTTAAAGTACTAAATCATGTTAAAATAAGTTTAATAAGTATTAGTTACATGACTAAACATTAAAAGAAAGTAAAATTAGATCATATATTTTAATTGTCTAAATCTATGTAAAACTAAAACATAAATATCAATATTATTGTAATTCTTAGTGTTGAGTTGATTCTTTCTACATTAGTATTAATTTGATTTTTATTTAAACTTTATTAGAATTACCAACATGTATGGACTATAATCTTTATTAGATCATTAAGAATTCTAACTTTCAAACATGAAAAGAAATATATAATAAAAGATAAAAACTAAGAAAAAGTATAAGAGATATTTAAAAATTATATCAAAATAAGTATTTTTACGTATAAAATAAAATTTTAAAAATATATATATAATGTCGAGTTGGTTTGGTCTTGGGTTAGTTTTTATTTTATTTGAAATCAAACCAACCCAAATATAGTCGGGTTTTTTGTTTTTAACACCAAACCACTAGTCAGATTTTTTTTCGGTTTGACTCGATTCGCGATTTGGTTTAATTTTTTGGTTCGGGTTTGTACACCCCTAGGTGGTGTACTTTTGCATCTCGATAACTACAAAAACACTTGTCATTTGCTAAAAATTCGTCTAGTTTTTCAAAAATAAGACTCGATCTATTTTTGTAGCACTTAATGAACCACATATTTTGCTACCTTTTAAACCTAAATCAATCATCTCACAGTAACTAACACTAGAACACTAACAACTTACAATAGAACAATAACAACTTTTAGCGGTAATAAATAGACACATTGACAAAAAGTGTAAAAGTCTATACCGCCATTAGTTAAGTCTTATTCGATCCAATGTCGCTAAAGCCTTAAGGAACATATACAAAGAGTGTTGGTTACCGCTAAAAATACATATTTAGCAGCAATTGTTAATTAATTTCCGCTAAACCTCATTTTTTATGTAGTGTAATCACATCCCAGAAGTCATTTACGTGAGAATTTGTAATAGGCCTACCTCCAACTTTATTTGTATTGCTCAATAGTTTGTTAATATCACCCCTATTATCCAATCATCTTAATGGTTGTTCTTAATTGTTTCTAAGTTTTCCCTCAAAATATTTCGTATGTTACGCAATAATTTGAGATTATCTTTTGATAAGATTTCGAAAAGATTTCTATTGTGCAAATGTGTAGCTTCAATAAATTGTGATAGTGAAGTAGGATTTACTGCAAAAGATAAGGTAGAGGTTTTTTAAGGGATTGTAGTAGCTAATGGAAGATGCATAAATTTTATATCACAAGTGCTCAATTATGTTCTGCATGAGTTATTAGATATTGTACACAAATTACAGTGTTTATCACAAAAGGCAGTAGGTGCTTAAGCACCCATAATCCATAACGTACGTCCGCCAATGATACTAGAGGTGAAGGTTTTTGTCTGTGTCACCTTACTATTTACAATAGTTTTGGCAGAGTTATTTCTATATTAATTTTTGTTTAATTTAATTATATTGTTTACATCATTAGTCATAATACTGGGACCATATTAGCCTATAAATTTCATTAAGATCTTTGCAGGGAAAATTGTAGATTGAGACACCTTCGATATAACTCAGTTTTGACGAGGACTTTTCCTATATTTATAGATTTTAGAGTCAAGAAACTTACTTGTATTAGAATCAAATAAATTGATGCTAATACTTTTATCACTTGAGGTAGAATCTAAGGTTGGCTTTTTTTCATGATTTCTTTTCTTTCTCAAAACTACCAGCTGCCGTGGGTCCTCCGTTATCTCTTTCCCTGAGTCTACCGATTGTGGAAGCAGGTTGGTAGGTGCTTCATCTTGTGTTGGAGTGGTTCTCAATTGTAGCTCATTTGTTTATTGAAATTCCCTTTTCGCAAGTGGTATTAGTGTTTCCAAAGACACAACATTTGGTACAAAGTATATATACTATGTCCTTCATAGACAAGGCTTTGTAAGTGGCGACCTATAAAGATATGATTATTGACTGGTAATCCAATTGGTACCTGTGTGTATCGTCCGTCCAATGCATATGATGTACATCCATCTTTAATAACTTCCCTAATTTATTTCCTACGTGATCTAAGATTCCATGGTCGTAGAATTATGTTGTGGTTCGGGTAGTATGATCCGTAAGTGAAATAGGGGGTGAATTGTTCTTTTTCGATTTTCTTCTTCAAATAGTGGACTTAGAAGAGTCGCTAGTTAACTTTTGTTTCCAGGAATAAACAAAACAGAATGAAAGTGTCTAAGGTCAACTTGATATAGGATGTTTTATATTGGTTGAGATCCAATGTAGATGTTACGTGTAGTCCCCTTGGGGTGCAAGCGTATTGTCTCCTAGTCTTGTGAACTTTGTAGTAAATATATGTTTTGAATATAGTTCATGTGTCTACACTCAACTTATTTTGTTTCTTTTTTCTTTTGATACCAAGCCTTACCAAAAATATTTTTTCTTCTCTCTATTTTGTTTACAGAGTAGAAACTAAGTAACTTAATATTTGTTAGAAGTAGAGTAGAGAATGTATCATATTTTAGACTCGTGTCCATCTTCTGTTTAGTAGACGCTGGATTTTATATAGTGTTGAGATGTTTAGATTTAAATCTTCATGATGAAGTGATGGCAATCCAATCGATTTTATCTTTGAAAAAAAAGCAGTAGAGATCCTCTTTTTACAATAATAAAGCTAACACTAATCTTCTACTTCCTTCTTGATTGCTTTGAGATCTTCATTTTATCCTTGTTTGATTGACTTCTTTCCTGATGAAATAATCATTGATTCAGCTCAACTTATTGTAACCATTATCTTCCTTGAATTAAATAAGCGTCTTTTCTATTGTCATACTTTTGTGCTTTTTAACCATTCACATTTGTAATATCATTATGGAGTGTACTATAGACTCTGTATACAAAAGCTTTTTGCTTCCAATTGTACATGCAAGTCTACGTGGTTGCGCAAGTAATATGGTGACCCTAAAAGAGTCAGATTATCGAACAAAAAGGACTTGTTAATTAATTATTCTTACTAAATTATATTAGTTCTAATTATTTATTTAAGGGAGGCTTGTCCACAATGCCCACAATAATTTGTGTTTATTATTATCTAATTATCTGCATTTTTTCTTCACATCCTTTTGTATCTAGGTAGAAACACAATTTCATGTAAAACATTGTGTGGAACCGACCAATCATCCTTTTCCAGAATTTAAACCATTTAAACCTCATAGAATTTTGCTAATGCATCAAGCTTGTAGTAATAAGTACAATAGGGATGCATATATGTAATATTCTTTCTCTTTAAAATATCAATTAAGTGTGCGCAAGGTATCTTGTCTAGTTGAAAGATTCCACAAGTACATACTTTCCACTCAAGGCAAACAATGTATCTTCTTTCAGATTTATAAATTTAAAAAATAAATTTAGCTGATGGAAAAATCTTTAAACATTATAAAAGTTATTCATACATTACATGAAATGCCACTATTTTCTATTTTTTCAAAGTAATGTTGATCAAACAGCCAAATGATATACCATATCAAATGCCTAAAAAATATATCGTTATGTATCTTTATACATACCCTCATCTTTGAACCTTACGGTGCATTTACAATCAATATCTCTTCAAATCTTCTTCCCAATGTATCGTTTGTATGTGAGGATATTGCTTTGTTTTTACTGTTTCATGAACCAAATAGAATTCTGGCCTCTCAAAAATATTAATATAGAGAACTGGCGTGCCTCAACAAGGCAGTCATCGATACATTTTGCGATGTTCGAAGTCATCATTGTACCTCTATTTATTGTTGAATGAACTCTAGACCACTTTTCATGCCTAGCATCATCAAGTTACTCCTTAACTCTATAAAACCTTTTTCACCTTAGCCATTAATTTATCAAAATCCTCCTTTCAATAAGTCTTAGTTATAGAGTAGAATAGATCACTTAGGGTGGTTGTGCTTCTCTTGAAATTTGTACGCACATTCTTCTAAAGATGCCACATGCATGTATAATGAGGTACATTTGAAAACACAATGCTTACACTCTTCATAATACTTTTATTTATATATAATACAACACATATTTTTTCAAGCTAGCCAACTGTATTTTTGAATTGTTCAAAAAACCATTTCCATAAACATTCATTTTCTATGTCTACAACTCCATCTGTCAATGACAATATGAAACCTAATCACAAATCAACACACATGAATATTTTTGATATAACAGTTACAGTATGTATCAGTAATTATACAAAAAACAAAAAAGCAAGTTCACCATCACAGGAACAGACCTGCCCCATCCAATGTGATTGCTCATACAAATGTTCTTTTGTAAGCTCCACTAAAATGTGCATCGTTGACAATAACTACCGATCTATTGAACTTGAACCCCCTCATCGATGGTCTCAAGGCTATGAAAAGATACATGAATTCATGTTTCTCCGACTTGTGCATCATTATATATGATTTTAGATACACAATATTTAGCATTTATATGCATCTCGACATCTGCCTATATCTATATGACGGTTTTCCCCTTATTATTTCTAATGTACATTCATTAGCACGTCATTATTGCTAGTAAGACATCTCTATCCCCATTTAATTCTATAACATCCCCAATTACATCTTTCGGAGTATGAATTCTCTTGTGCTTTACCACTTTAGGAACAGTCACACCACTAACAAACCCAATTATTTCTTGGAGTTTGGTTAGTATCTTATCAGCAATGGATAATATGTTCACTACTGAAGTATCTTACTTTGAATACATATGATATTTTCCTACACAAAGCCTTCACACTCTAGACACCTTTATTCGAAAAGTACACTAACACATAATTGTACAATTGTTTGATCATATTAATGCATACACGATACATTTGAAATATATAATGCCAAAATGATTTTCAATATATCAAAGAATGATATATATTAATGTATAATCCATATCAGTGATCACTATAACTATTTGATACATCTTAATTATTACATTGTTGCATGTATCAGATTCACATCACTAGTCTGATACATGTTATAAAAAACAGTATACCCTCACATTAGAGATACAAAAGGTATCATGTATCACTTCTTAATTTATGTATCACTTACAATCCATTACATTTATTTACTACCTTTTCATGCTTAACAAATAGATACACATTCACTCATAATGATTCATATCATACAGCCAAAAACTCTGTAGAGATACCAAATACAAAATTAAGTTTACACTATTAAATTTTTAAAACTAATCTATATCATACATATCATATCAATATCTAATAATCATCCAAAACAAAAACAATTATCGCCATGATACATTTGTTAATAATAATATTGTAACACAAAAATTAGAAATTAAAAAATCAAATACTCTCAAACTTTTTTCTATCAGATCTTTTATTCTAAAATTTATATTGTGCTCTATTTTATATCTTCATTACAGTTATGAGCATTGCTTTATCCTTGTACGATTGTATTTTCTTCACCTTTGTATTATTTGAATCACTTATACAATTTATGACTTTTAATTTCTGGCTATAATAGGAATCACAAATTCTTGATTTAACCACAACAAGAGCTTAGGTTTCCATCTTTTACCTTCGACACATTTAATTTCTACGGATGTAGCATCAATGTTATGTATCTCTCCACCATTCTTCTCTATTGTATCAACACGTAGGGCATATATTGCAAATCCAAACTCATTTATTTCACCTCCAAATATATTTTACACCCATATCGTTCTTAATTTTCAATGGAGATGAGTTACGTTCTACGATATATCTAATTTTCATGTTTTTCCTAATCTCATTGATCTCCAACTTGGCTGAGATGGTGGCTTCCAAATTCACAAATGAAATCAGTTGTTCAACAACAATTCCATCACATTTGTTACCTTCATAACTCACACCGCTTACCCAAATTCTTGAATATCTCAACAAAATCAATACATTCATATTGTATCAACCAATTATGTCTTGTAATTTAATTTTTTCACTATTTGGGCAGCAATGGAGACTTGAAATTTTAATTTTAAAATTTGTGAATCGTGGGTGTTAAAATTAATTTTATGTTATTTTCCTTATAAAATGGAATAGCCAACTTTTGATGTATCACACCTAATGTAACCAGACAAAACTTATGTATTTGGATGACTTTTGTTTTAAGATTTTTTTGTAAAATAGTAAAGAGTAAGGATAAGACAGCATCATCAAAGTGACGTGACTCCACCACGCGCCAGAATTCTCTTTAAAAATAATTATTCCCACAAATAGCCTTACCCTACATTCAATCGTATACTTTCCACCTTCCTCTTACGAACTCCTCCTTCACTTGTTATAACCCCTCTTTCCTGTGCACAACCTCCCATTACTTCTAATAGCTTTTACTGTTCTCCCATGTTGCCTTCAACACACTGATCACTTCCACCAACATCCAACAAATTTCCGCGACCCAAGCATTGTGCTCTTAAACTACACTCTTCAAATTAAGCCTTACATTATTTATTTACCGTCTAACCCTCACACCCTGTGCCTTAATTCCCAATTACCCGTTAAAGGTGCATTAATGTTGCATCTCACTCACCAACGTCGATTAAAGTGTCACTAACCTATACTATATTTTGCACAGAGCCAAAAACAATGCAATGCACATAAATAACACTACCTACCTGCATCAAAACTCAAAATAGAAACGATGTCAACAGCCGTCTTATGAATTCCTTTTAAACATTGTACATCTTGTGTAAAATACCTGTACAAATTCGTACATCACATTCTCAGTTGTTGTGCCCTATTGTTGAAGATGTGAAACACGCTGTGTTCCCACGACCTCACGGCATACTGAATTTTCTTATCCTGAATTTAAAGTCGTTCAACACGCCGCTGGAAAATCTTATAGACTCTCTGGGTAGTTCACATTATTAATCTATATTATTGCTATCGAGAATTGTGGTTCCCTTTCTTTGAAGCCATGCAAAAATCTCACTGCAAATTTCTATAAAATATCCCAATTTCTTCATAATATCCCAATTTTGCACTTTTTCTTCCCTTAAACGCCTGTTCAACCGACTGATATAGAAGATAGGTAACTCACCTTTTGTATTACTACTTTTAATGTCGTTTATAATTATCCTTCAACAAAACCTCGCCTTTTGAATTCCTTACCCAATTACAGTTGATAAAAATGGAGATTGACATGAAGATGAGGATAAGGATGGAGCGTCTTGAAAAAAAATATAACACCAATGCAGGCTTCTATTTAAGGAAGAAAATTTATGAAAAAAAATAATTTACCTAGGATTCTCCACTCGGCCAGCCACATTCACTAATACTGTAGGCAAAATGAGCCCATATTTTGGTGATGCGCCCAACCCGCCCATATTTTAATACGTTGAGTGAGTAATTTTTAACATGGGTAAAATATGAGTTGATACCCATATTTGATCCATAAAATATGGTAAAATATGAGTTAGCCACATTGATTAAGCTCCTAACTTTTATTCACTTAAAATTCATGATATCACTAAAAATATATAGTGTAACTTCTCTTCCTTTTTTTAATGTTATTATATATAACTAACTATTCTTCTCTATAATTGAAAAGGTGAACTCTTTGACCCTCCAAAAATATATAATTCAAATGTACATTTCTTTTGTTAATTGTAAATATATTTTATATATTTATTTATTTATTTTTATATTGGATAATCAATATATAAGCAAATCATGTATAGTGTTGACATTGTTTAAAGTGCATTAAGTATGTTTTAGTCCTATAATACAAATATTCATTTACTTTGAAATTAAAGTATTTTCGTCTTGTTATTGCATAAATTTATTTTATATTGAAAAGTTATAGGATTTTTTTTATTTTTATGATACAATAAAACTAAATGAAGCATGTTCAACATTTTTCATCTTAAAATAAGACTAAAATATCTTCTTCATATTGAATACTTAAGTTAAGTACTATTTATACATGAAAATATGGGTAAACTAGTATTTTACCCAACCCATTTATTACCTAGTCCATTTTTACCCATATCAAATGTGGACGGGTTGTTATTTCCCATTTTATGTTTACCCATTTTAAACCTGCTCATATTTGACCCAACCCGCCCATTTTCCACCACTACTCACTAAGGATTATCTAGGTGACCTGCATTCCCCCTTGCATACACTTTGCTTTACTAGTGAACCTTGAATGTGCCTCATTACCCTGTACTCCGACCTCTACCATCTTCCTATTGATCGTCCTATATGTTTTTTTTTAAATTAATTAAAAACTGTCGCACCACTACTTTTACATGACACTCTTTTCTTTCTAATATATGTTACGCTCTTTCCTATTCAATAATTTTCCTTCTGAAGCTTTTACACAACACACTCACTTTTTCATCTTCCAACCCCCCAATAAATTTTCAACTTCTTCTTCGATCCCAACATACCTTTAAGAGTTCTATTTTTTCCTTCCCGTGACTTGTCCAAATTTTTAGTTTCGCCATCTCCTGCTTTATCTTCATACAAACTACCACAACAACAAGCAACCCAGAACACCTACTTTTAATTCACATTGAAAGGCCCAATGCTGCTATGAAGCAATAGGGCTGGAGGCTTTGAACTTTCTGAATATTCTGTTAATGTAAAACTACATGTACTCCATGTTGTTGCATTATTTTCACCTTTTTTTTAAGCATTTCCTCTCTTAAACAAACTTTTACACAGATATAATTAATTTTAATAGTTCTCCTCTACTTGCTTAGAAGTTGTGTATGATGTCACCTCAAATCCATATGCTCTATCCATTTCTGCTACTTTATAAAACTTTACCAGGAATCTAAAATTAAAATAAACATTAAACTCAGCCTGGACACATAAAAGATTAAAGTTTGGTTAAAATTTTATTCTATACCGCTTTATTTTAGTTTAATACGCAAAAAAGACATAGAGTTGCACGACTGACACTTCAACTTTTAAAACTTCCTTTGTGTGTATGTCTGATGCTTGTTACTCTATGTATACTTGGAATACATTCATGTATTTCCTTCTATTGCATTATGTACATTGTAGTTCCTCTCTTAGCCCATATTAAGGACCAATCCAATTAATTCAAAAAAGATGCCCCCTACTACCTTAGAAGTTGTCCATTATGCCATCCGAGATCCCTATGCACTATCTAGGTATGATGCTTTATAAAGTTTAACTTGACTTCTAATACTTTACTGTCTATCAGGCTGTGAACTAGAGAAGAAAATGTCCATGAAGCACCATGTTACACTATGATAATCAAGAAGATCCAAGGACAAACTCTTCATCAAGTCGGACTGTATCTTCAGTAATAAAAGTTATTCACCCATGAAAAATTATATGTTTTATATCTTGAGTATTAACAAGAAAAGGATTATCCATCCTCCTTGCAGACGAGGATGCAGAAGCCCCGAAAATTATTTAAAATGTTATAAACAAAAAAATCTTCCAGAATGTATTCCCAAAAGTTGTAAGAACATCTGCGGTATTTCATAAACATTTCAAATTAGTTTTGTTATCACAAAATACCCTTACAAGTCGTAAATTACAAATTATCATTTCTCAATGTTGTACGCTCAGATATCGTACAATTAAAATCTCAAAAATAGAAACTAAGCACAAACCTATCGGATGCACATGGGTAAATTTAATAAAGATGATATGCAAATGTTTAGGCATAAATCTGTGGGCATTGATGACACTTGGAATATCTTTGTTTGACAGCTCTATTATGGATTTTAGAGTTGTGGTAGGCTATAATTTGAAAAAAAATAATAGCTAAAGAACTAAAATAGTGGAGTACATGCACGTAGCGTTGACATATAAGTTCATAAAACCATGAAAAATTGGGAATGCATCATACTAAATGCTTTTTGTCTACACCTAAGAATATATGGTAGATATGACTAAGAATAATAGAAATTCCTTTAGTAGTTGTTAGATAGTAGAAAATATTTACTTTATCAATACGATGAAGTGAATTTGTGCTTTAGATAAATGCTACACATTTGTATGTGGGTGAGACAGACGTTGTAACTTGATTTGTGAGGGTTAATGATTAACAAAGCTCTGTGCGAAGGCACCAGTACCTCCTCCAACACTACCAAAAATTTGGTTGAACTAATAGAAGTTTAACATGTGAAGCTTGATATTGAATATTGGTAATAGAGATTAGAGTTTTGACAATTCTACCTATGATATTGAAGAATGATGTGGTTGCCTTATATGAGTAGTTTAGAGAGGTAAATCATATGCAGTTTTATATTACTTATTCTTCCTTGTGGTAGAGTCATTTCTATTTTGGTGCCACTATTGGATGAGTCATCTTGTCTCGACCAACAGGTACTCCATCTCTCTATCTTCATAATTGGGGGTCATTTAAGATTCAATTTCATGTTAGATAACTTTCTCCACTGTAGGCGGCCTTTATTAACATGCACTATGTAACAATCTCTTCCCTGCTAACTATGTGCAATATTCGCTTCAACAGAGTGCTGCCAAGGAAAAACAGTCCTTCAGGGCAGACTGTATCTTTCGAAACCAGTTTACACCCACATACAAGTAGGTGTCACAGAATCAGGAGTAACAACAACAGAAGGATCCATCCTTAACGCGGATAGGGCCACATGAACCACTGCCTTCATTAAAAAATATGTTCTGGAAGAAGTGTTCCGAATTGTATGTGATGTAATTGGCGAATTAGACAAGACATTTTGTACACATTTCAGAATTTGCTTCAGCCATTAAAAGACACCCTTTTTATAAATGGTTTGGAATGTGTATTTACGAACGGGTAACAAATGATCATGGTTAAACATAATGAGAATTGCAAGCTAAATCTGAAAAAATGTCTTTGTAGCAAAATAAGGATATTGGGAGTTTCTATGTTTGTTTACTCTAACAATCTTTGGCCCTAATGGATTTTTACATAGTAAAACTCACTAATTTTTTAGGACTGATTGTCCATATTAATAAGTGATTTTGCGTATGACTTTAAAAGCCAAGCACGCACTGAACAAATATCAAGCACTTGGTCCAAAATCCCACAAGATGGCAAGGTATGCAACTTAACCATCCACAAGCAATTTGGTACACTTAGTCTGTGAATGTCTACTCAAGAAGCAAAGTTTAATGTTTCACTGGTTTATGGATTCATCCAACTCTTTGTCGCATTGGAAAAACCTTTATGCATTGTAGATCTCACTTGAGAGCTAGAGGAATTCAATTGCTTTAATAATCAAGTGCATACTCAATTGGAATTGACTACAAACTAGGTAATCACTGGGTTTGAACTATTTTATGAAGCTTGCATATGATCATTCGGTAATATTCATCTTTTCTATACATATACTACATTGTTGAGAACATTTTATACTAAGGCAAAGCGCTCCTCCCATCACGACCGGAATATAGACCCCAGACGAGACCTGGGTCATAGACCACTTAGAGGTCGCAAACAAGCCTACATACGTCATCTTTACTTCATCTAGGTTAATTTTTGCGGAAAATTTAAACTTTTTGTTATTTACATTCCTATAAGACATTCTACTTAAACTCATAAATGTTCACAATCAACCATCTAACATTAAGATCATCAAATGAAAGAAATAGTTCATAGCTGCATTGAATGTGTATTTGCCAAACGGCACCAATACAAAATTTGAAATGAAGTGGGAAATAAAACACTAGTGGAATATGCTACACTAGCTAAGGCCTACATCTAAGCTAGATAGTAACAGTAGAGAGCGTCGAAAGCATGAGGCCTACCAAGTACGAATGGAAGCTCCACGTCTGGATAGCTGTAACATTGTATCTTACTATCTAACGTCCACCTGTACCTGCACATAAAAATAGATAATTGTATGGAAATAGTACACACTTCTACTAAGTATGGGTATATGCAAGCACACTCCAAGGACATGCATGAGAAAGAATAGCTATTTCCTAACAACATAATTCATGGAAAGTCAAGTTAGTGAACTTGCTAAATTTGGATTAGGAAAGTCAATGGACCTGCCAAATTTGGATTTGGAAAGTCATTCCATGAGTATAACATGCATCATCAAACTTATCATTTGGCACACAAGACATAACATCTTGCACAAAGCACATAACATATTGCATATAACACATAACATTTTTCATATCACTCGTTCATATGCCATGAGACCTTGGAATCATGGACTTGACATCAAGAATTTCCAAAAATGAGGGCTCAACATATGAGACCTCAACTAGGGAGCCTTCTTTAGCAAACACAGAGTCTCCTTCATTCATTCATATGTACTTTATTTCATTTAGTTCATAGGCTAGTGTGAACACCAGCTATACCTAGTTAGTAGCTTAAGACTTTCATCGGGTACGCTGTGCAATGATCAAGAATGACCTAGTGCCATTACTTAAGTCTAGATCACCACTTGATTATCATATCCTAACACCTTTGGTATCATTCATTTCATTATGTGCATCATTTAAGGCTGGCCTCATTCATTCATCGGGAACTTTAACTTCAACCGACATAGATCATGTGAGCATCATGAAATCCAGTGTCTCCCCCACACCGAAAATAGGTGGAATCAACGACCAAAGTGAGACAAAATATGCTACAAACATGGGAATTAAACCCTGCCAAATCCCTATATTGGCAGTATAGGTTCAAATACTAGGAGATATAAGGACACCCATACCCAGCATGCCAGACAGTCTCATCTCATGAGAGATACGTGAACATCCGCCCTTCCCGAAAGAAGGCATCACTACTCATAGCTAGTCTATCGGTGCTCAATATAAAGTTCCATTACATTCAACTCATACGTCATGTAAGCTTGCTTCTAGTATGAGGACATTATAACTCAATATATGATTTATCATCTCATCATTAGTATTAAGTGTGTTAATCTCAATACTTTCATTAGAGTGTTCATAGAGACTAGTCTCTTCATTAATTTTACACTCTCATCGGTGAGTACGTTTTGGTAGCATTTACTTAGGCTCATTTCAGATTTCTCTCATCTTTTACATTAGCCTCATATCATGTTGTCACCACATTCATTAACAGTAGCACATTTGTTGTTAATAATTACTCACCCCTTTTTACATGAATGTTCAATTTTTCATATGCCAATGCACTTGGCCATTTGTGTGTTTCACACTCTTACTTAACCCTTCTAGGGTTTCATCATTTCATTACATAATATTCGTTTCTTCATATGTCAATGCACTTGACCATTTAGTGTGTTTTACAATCTTGCTTAACCCTTCTAGGGTTACATCATTTCATTACATACATCTTTGGTTCACTTATATTTTCTAAACATATCTTAGACTTATGGATCTATACATAAAAGCCATTAGGCTTCATTCATAGTTCATTTAATTATTCATATCTTCCTAAGATTATGTGGTACAAGACTTATGCATCTTGTATGTATGCCAAGATCTCAATTTTGATCTAAGTAGGCAACATTATTCTTGAACATTCAATTCACGTATGACTTATGTATCCATACGGAATTTAGGCAATGGAACCCAGTTTTCAAATCCCTTGAACAACACTTACATTTTTTTATTCATTTTGGTTTGATCCATACGGCTTGGGGACCCATGTTCGAGCCCCAATGCCTTCATTTTATTTTGCCCTTAATTTCTCTTTTCATTTTTCGCTTAATGGAACTAAGATATGTGGGATCGAACCCCCACAACCTCATTTACTTTTATTTTTATTGCCTTTAAATTTCTCTCCTTTAGCCGATGGGTTGTGGGTTCGGACCCCCATAACCCCTCTTTAATTTTTTTTTAAATTTTTCTCCTTAAATCTGCCTAGGAGGTCATGGGTTCGATTCCCACACCTCATATCTCTTTTCTTTCATTTCCTTTGACTCTCCTTCACTGCCTAGAGGTCGTGGGTTCTACACCCATACCTCACATTTTTTATTACTCTTCCTTAAATCTGATTGAGAGGTGGTGGGTTCGAATCCCACTCCTCTCATTTCTTATTTTTTTCTTTTAAGTTACATTTTCCAGCCAATACCATGATTCAAATCCCCTTCACCACACTTCTTTTTACTTCTTTATTTTCATGGTTTTTAACATGGTGAGGTCACGGGTTAAATCCTCCATGACCTCACTTGTCTTAATTCATTTTTTTCAACATTTTTAACCCTCTTTGATGATCAAAACTCATCACTAGTAGCTGGAAATATTCTTTTAATTTTTCAGCATCCTTTCATCAAGTTACACCTTAGTTCTTAGGGGAATTTCGTAGTGCATTTGGAGCGTTTTAGGTGCGTCTTCATGTATTCGTTTAACCAAGACATTATCCCCCAAATCAGCCATATTTCAACTCATATGAACATCACATTTACATCAACATGTGTACATGAAATATAAAGAAATATCATGCCATTTAAGTCCTAAACCATGAACAATAACCACGGCAACACACACATGCACACACAGTTAAATTTTTGGAAACATCAACATAAGTCACATAATTTCAAACATACATATAAA
This sequence comes from Solanum pennellii, assembly GCF_001406875.1. Classification (NCBI taxonomy): domain Eukaryota; kingdom Viridiplantae; phylum Streptophyta; class Magnoliopsida; order Solanales; family Solanaceae; genus Solanum; species Solanum pennellii. The sequence goes on along the minus strand of NC_028640.1, from coordinate 44,809,012 downwards.
AACATAATCATCACAAAAACACGTTTCATCACTAGTTTTCTACCAGCAAACATACCCAACCTATGATTCAATGGGAGCTAGTGACAGGGACATGCAATGGGGAACAATCCTAGTTTTCTGAATGAAATATGCTGAAGCTTAAGGGGTCTTTTGGGAAAGGGACCAAGAGAGAAGAGAACCCATACCTTTTTGAAGTTGAACTCTTGACTTGCTGCCCAAAAACATCACCCAAGAACATGTCTAATCCTCCTAAATATCAACTCCACTCGAATGAAAACCTTCATTAGCCTAGTGTGCGATTAACGTTTGTTTTCTTGTGATTTCGTGTGAGTTCTTCAAGGGTGAAGAACTTGGTTTATTTTTATGCTTTTGTATCTTATTTTGGCAGAGAAAAAACGTGAGGAATAATAAGAGAGATTGAGCGTGACAGTGGAGAGATAAACATGAGAGAGTGGGAGTTGTAGGAGGCTTAGGAGTTTAATTTTAGGACTTAGTCAATAAGGTTTTGTTTATTTAATACAAATCTGATTTTTATTTTATTTTAAATCAGCTTATGAATAATAATTATTAATTAATTACATTAATTCAATAGCTTAAATAAAAATAACTTTAATTCATTGCTGTTCAAACCCTGGTGGAACAAGTCTTCACTTCTAGAGCCCAATTTTTGTCCTCTCTCCCCAAATTGCCCCTCCACCTTATTAATTAAATAATTAATTAGATATTTAGCGTAATTAAGATACTACCCTTAGCAAGGAAAAAGACCATTTTACCCCTAGACCCTTCAAACCTAAGATTTCCTCTTTTTAAGTCCGGTAAAGACTCCTTCGAGTAAATCTTCGTATTCGAGAGCCCTAAATGGTTGGACCCAACCTTTCCAAGCTCAAATAACTCCCCAAGTTAGTTGGCTTGGATGTAGAAAGGGTTCCTAGGTAGGGATCTACGCGCATTAATCCGTGTTAAACCTAGTCTAATCATAGGCATTATTGACACATTAAGCATTTCTTATCTTATCCATTTTTAGGGTTGTTACATCTCCGAAATATTAAAGTGCTATATTTATTTGATTTTTATTTTTGTTACACAAAAATTTTTAGTCATAGACAGATTTTAAGTAAAAAAAGAAGTCTAAGAAAATCTCCATGGAAATAGTTGGTCATATGTAATGAAATTTTTTATATTCCATGAAGTTAAAAAAAGAACACCATCAAACGTTAAAAAAGAGATAAAGAATATCGAACTACAACACTCCAAAATAATGTGGAAGAAATATGAAAAATTATTTTACTTGCGATTAAAGATGTGGACTAATTGTATCTTTATAAATATTCTAGAAATAATGCAATGACTTACAAAATATTTGTACCCAAGAAAAAATAGTCAAACTAATATGCTAACTGTGGCAAGCAAGAGAGCAATCATTTAGGTTCTTTTAAATAACTCCATCATTAGTTCGGTATTAGTTATCAAATATTTGTTGTTGTGTCAAGTCACATACTAGAATACGCCTAGAAGTAACCAACGCCATCATCATCTTTGAGGACTAAGACTAGCCTCTTAGCTTACACCATTACATTCATAGGTAAAATTAAGCAGAAAATTAAAAACTTTTCAATACATATACTCGGAGGTTTACATAGAACTTTACATACACATAGTATATATATATA
>NC_028640.1:44788457-44807311 GCF_001406875.1 Solanum pennellii | reverse complement strand
TATATATATATATATCGAGTATACATAGACCCTTTATAAGGGAAGATTACTTAGTCTTCAACTTTTATTGCACATAAGTATATAAATATAACATACTCATAAGAGTCATCGCATCTCATAGCTATCTAATAAGAATACAAGAACTTGGGCATAACCCGTACATCAAAGAAAGAATGCCTCACATGGGATATACAATGTTTCATACTAAATGGAAAATAAAGAAACATAGAAGTCTTAAACTCAAAACAACTCCATTAACTATATATCCTCTTAAAAAAATTGAGGACCTACCATACTTGGATGATCAAGAGATCCAAGTCGTCTTCAAAAGCACCTCAACGACCGAAAACTAAAATGTTGGGGAAAAGGAAGAAATTGTTCAGTACACAACTTCTACTATGTATGAGACCATATGCACACATACTTTGAAATCATGCTAAGAAAAGGGAGATTTCGTAAAGTATGCACGTTTCATTAAAAACCTTTATGCACATTCAACAAGACCATACGAACCAATAGTCCTAGGCATGTACATCACAAGAACCACAACATCAAGTCAAGTCAAGTCAACATGCATATCATATAATTGAATACATAGTTAAGTAACTCTATCATCAAGTCATATTAGAAACATAAGAGTGCATTTCAACATCACTAAAGCAAGACAAATTACCCATGAACCCGTATCAAGTCAACAAACGCAATGACCAAGCAAAACCCCATAACCTTACTCAATCAAGTAATCCAACAAGAATCATGACCAATATCCTACTTCACATAACAAAGCATTTAAAAGTACATAACATCATACTTTAACAATATAGACCAACACATATTCATAAGCGACACCAATCAACATATAGTATCAAAATTGTTCAAGTTCATCATATACATGTCATAGAGCATCATAAACATATTCATACATAAGAACATTATCCTAAGACTACCTTCAAGGTTAACTAGTGCAATGTTAAGGTAGCTTCTCATACCCCTACCTAGACTAAACAAAACCCCTTAGGTCATCCTAGTTAGAGTCCATTCCTTTAATTCATTTTAACTTTTGGGAACATCTTTCCCTAACCGACATAGACCACATGAGCTAATGTGGAATCCGGTGTTATCGAACCCTACATCGAAAGAAGGGGGACTACTTGCCATGTAGTACAAAACATAAACATAGTAACTACGTGGATCCACTAGCTAGTATTCCTATGGGGGAAACATAGTTCAAGATCTAAGAGATATTGTTGAGACTCTCTTTGTGGTACATGCATTATAGTCTCCAATCTTAAAAGTACATTAGTGATTTTACGTTCCCCACATGGGAAGGGACACTCCTCACTCTAGTTCACTCGGTGCTAAGTTAGAGTCCCTTTTGAAATGTCTTTAATGTCTTTATTACTCATCATAGCTTAAAATAGGTCATAGGGTCTATTCCGTTGTATAGGCATTGTCATTATCTCATTAGGAATGTCATGAGAATATCCTTTCATGGCAACCCTCATACGTGAGATTAGCATAACATCATCATCATGTCATAATAAAGCACATAGGTACTTCATAACCAACCTTATATCATTTCATCTTAAGAAAAATCTCACAATCACATAGTCAAGACATTGTGATTCATCATCATGCCAACACCTACTTAAGCTAATCACAAGTCATGCTTCAATTTAACTACATCATCAATCACAAGCCATCATAATTGAAGTAAAGGTTAGGATCATAAAGAGTTACTCAATCTCCTTCAATAGCCATTACCATGGTCTTACCATGAATAACCATTACCATGCAACAATAGGTGTAGTAACGTCATTAAATAGTAATTAACACAAAAATTAGGTCAATTGCATCATCACTACCCCAATTAACATCAATTGATAACTTAAGGTTAGGGGAATTAGGGTTCATCATGAATTAATCAAGAATTAGATCCAATCCCAACAATATATTACCCTAGTCAATCCATTCATGAATTAGTATGTAAGTCTAATAATCAATTCATTCTTCAATTCCCATCAATTCATAACCAAGATCCAAGATTTGGGGAAAAGAACATGATCATCATGGAATTTCATCAATTAACATCAATTAATCTACAATTTACAATCAATTAGGCCTATGAAATCACAATTTATCATCAATTTGAAGTTTAGATGTAAACCCATTAGAATTGGAAAACCCCATGGAATTGGGTAATATAGAAATCAACTTTGAGAGAAACTATTGAGAAAAGGAATCCCAAGAGTGAAGAACCCATACCTTAATGGAGATTAATCCACAAAATTGAAGTGGAATCCTAGAGAAATTGACCTTCTTCGTCAAGCTTTCTTCCTTCTTCAATGGAGGATTTGGGGAGAGAGAAAGTAAAGAGAGGTGAGAGATTTTGGGATTTGGGTTTGTATGAGTGATAAATGACTTAAAATGACCCTTAGGATATATATAATAACCCCCTAAATTACCCAAAACATCACTCACTTAAATTGGTTTTTTATGAAGTCTAAATCTCAAAAATACGATTTTACCGAATTTGGGAAGTGGCTTCGCATTGCGGGGCCAACACATATTTTATTTCCCAAAAATAAATTCGAGTATGGTGAGGTCCGTGTGGGCAGTGCGTCACGCAGCAGCCCACTGATTCTTGACTTTCGCAGGCTGCTTTGTCAGCCTGCCCACCCATGCTGGGGTCTTCCTCCATGACCCTTCGTTTGGTCCTTGGGGTGTCGTTATTAGACGTTTGGACACTCTATACTACACTCTACCTAAAAAAATTTATTTTTGCAAGTTTAGACTTAATTTGAACCTCCGAAACTATCCCCAAACATAGGGACGTCAACTAGTTCAATTAAACAAGTTTCCGGACGTCATGGACGTCCTTTGACGTCTTGGCTCTAAAATTCTTGGATGACTTCTAAATATTAGTTTAGGTCATAAACCAGTATATAAACCTGTATACACTCATGTTAGGATCTATATTATGTCTTGAATTTTCGGAGTATTACATGATCCCCCCTTAGGAACATTCGTCCCCGAATGACACTAAACCTTTAAAAGGGAAAGGATAGACTCAAGAATAGCTTCCCAACCTACAATATACGACACCATCATGAGTTACAACTCAAATAAACATAAAAATATGACATATACACAATGGATCAAAACATCAATTTTAACACATAAGGCTCAAAATCAAAACATGAGGAATTTCCTTCTCACAATAACAACATGAGCTCAACATACTTTCTATGAGTCAATTATGCCAAAGTTCAACATACCAACATGCTACATATCATTTCAGAAAGACTCACCATATAAAAATGCACAACATAACTCAAAACAAGAAAAATTGCAAAATTTCCAAGTTGAAAGCACATTTCACTGTAAATCACTCTAACAACACCAAAATGCATGTTTTTGCAAGATATCACTAAAAATCGAGGCAACTGCAATTCTTGTAATTATTTTTATTATTAGTAAGACCAACTAACCTTAATTATCAAATAGATGAGGGTAACAATACTTCATGTCTGCCTCGGCCTCCCATGTGGCACCCTCAACTAGGTGAATCTTCTATAACACCTTTACGGAAGCCACCTCTTTGTTCCTTAACATCTTTACTTGCCTATCAAGAATTTCAACCGGAACCTTCTCATAAGAGAGGTTATTCTTCACACCAAGATCCTCAATAGGAAGAATACACTCGGGATCACCAGTACACTTCGTAAGTATAAAAACATGGAAAATTGGATGAACCAAAGCAAATTCTCTAGGCAACCTTACCAACCCATTGCAAGATTTCGTAGGGACCCACATAACGAGGACTCAACTTCCTTTTCTTGCCAAATCTAACCACCCCTTTCATAGACGAAATTTTCAAATACACCTTGTCACTTCCTTCAAACTCTAAGTCCCTTCTCCTATGATCGTCATAAGACTTTTGCCAACTATAGGTCATTTGCAAGCGACTTCTTATAATTTGAGCTTTCTCCAAAGTTCTTTAAATAAAATCGGAACCAAGAAGCGAAGGCTCACCCACTTCAAACCATCCGATAGGAGACCTACATCTCCTACCATACAGGGCTTCATAAGGAGCCATGGATATGGATGAATGGAACTTATTATTGTAATCAAACTCCACCAAAGGCAAATGCTTATCCCAATTTCCTTTGAAATCAATAATACAATCCCTAAGCATATCCTCAAGGGTTTTAATAGTATGCTCCGCTTGACCATCCGTTTGGGGATGAAAAGTTATGCTTAGCTCACCTTAGTACCTAACCCTTCTTGGAATGATCTCCAAAATATAGATGTGAATAATGCACCCCGATCCTATATGATGGATAACGGAATACAATAGCGACACACAATCTCATCTATTAAGATCCTTGCATAATCTTCCGCCGAATAAGTAGACTTGACGAGAATAAAATGAGAGGACTTGGTCAACCTATCCATAACCAACCATATGGAGTCATATTGCCTTTTAGTCCGAGGCAAACCTACTACAAAATTCATATTGATGTCTTCCCACTTCCAAGTAGGAACTTGGATTTCTTGTAGTAAAACACCCGACTTTTGATGTTCGACTTTCACTTTTTGGCAATTTGGACACTTAGCAACAAACTCCGCTATGTCCTTTTTCGAACCTTCCCACCAAAATTCTTCCCTAAGGTCATGGTACATTTTTATCAAACCCGAATAAATGTATTAACAGGACCCATGGGTTTCCTCAAGGATCCGGTTCCTCAACTCATCTATATTGGGAACACACAATCTTCTGTGATACCGCAATACAACATCCCCCCTAAGGAGAATGACTCATTAATCTTACCAAGAACTGATTCCTTCAATTCCATCAATGATTGAAGAAGGTGTTGTTTGGGCTTCACCTCGACTACCAAATATGACTCAGAGTTATGACGGTTCATGAAACTACCATTTGGAGAATCTTCCAACCTCACACCTAATCTAGCCAACCTATGAACCTATTTCACTAGGTCTTTCTTGGATTCATCTACATGAGACACCCTACCCATGGATAAATGATTTAGATCATCCGCAACCACATTGGCCTTGCCGGTGTGATAGAGAACATTCATGTCGTAATCCTTCAACAATTCCAACCACCTTTGTTGGAGATTTAACTCCTTTTGAGTAAAAATATATTGGAGACTCTTGTGATCAGTATACACATCAACATGGACACCATACAAGTAATGCCTCCATATTTTCAAGGCAAATACCATTGCCGCTAACTCAAGATTGTGAGTTTGATAGTTTCTCTCACGCACCCTAAGTTGTCTAGAAGCATAGGCTACGACCTTCCCATGTTGCAGAAGCACACACCCTAAACCTACTCGGGATGTATCACAATGCACAAATAAACCCTTTGTACCCTCCTGTAAAGTCAACAGCGGAGCAGAAGTAAGCCTATCGTTCAGAATTTGGAAGAATCTCTCGTATGCCTCCGACCACTCAAATTTCTTACTCTTTTGGGTCAAAGTAGTCAAGGGAGATTCAATGGACACAAAATCACCCACAAACCTCCGATAATAACTCGCTAGACCCAAGAAACTCCTAGTGTCGGTTGCAGTCAATGGTGTAGGACAATTTTTCACCGCCTCTCTTTTCCTTAGATCAACCTCAACTCCCTCACTAGAGATGATATGACAAAGAAATGCTACCGACCTTAACCAAAACTCGCACTTATTATACTTAGAAAATAATTAATTCTCCTTAAGCACTTGTAACACCACCCTCAAATGGTTCAAGTGATCACCCTCTTTTTTTGAATATACCAAGATGTCGTCAATGAAAACAATGGCAAATGCATTTAGGTAACTTCAAAGCACTCTACTAATGAGATCCATAAATGCCGCCGCGGACATTGTGAGACCAAAGGACATAACTAGGAACTCATACTGAATTACCATATCTAGTTCGAGATGCCGTTTTTGGTATATCCTCACCCTCACCCTAAGTTGGTGATACCCCGATATCAAGTCAATCTTAGAAAAGTATCTTTCTCCTTGGAGTTGATCAAATGAGTCGTCAATCCGAGGGAGAGGATACTTGTTCTTAATAGTGACTTTATTGAGTTGGCGATAATAAATGCACATTCTAAGGGACCCATCCTTCTTTTACACAAATAATATCGAGGCACCCATGGAGAAATACTAGGTCTAATGAAGCCTTTGTCTAGTAAATCTTTGAGTTGAGCCTTCAACTCTTTCAATTCTCCCGGAGCCATCCTGTAAGGAGGAATTGATATGAGATTTGTATCCGGTAACAAGCCGATACCAAAATAAATTTCCCGTTCAGGAGGAATACCAGGAAGATCATTAGTAAAGACCTCCAGAAATTCCCTACTCGGGGACTGACTCTATGGGAGGAATTTCGGAGTCTAAATCTTGGAATCTTACAATATGGTATAAACATCCTTAAGAGATTATTTTACATGCTTTCAACCAAGAGATGATACGACCTCTAGAAATTTCCCCCCTTCCACTTTAACATGGGCTCATTTAGAAATTTAAACTTCACCACCCTTGTTCTACAATCTATATAGGCAAAAGCATGCATGCAACCAATCCATAACAAAAATGACATCAAAATCAAGCATATAAAGTTCAACTAGTTCAACATATGTAACTCTATTGGGTAACATTATAGGACAATTTTTATATACCCTTTTTGCAACAAGCGACTCACCCACTGGGGTAGACGCTATAAAAGGTTCATGCAATATATTGGGCAAAATGTCAAACTTTTTAGGTACTAAAGGAATAACAAATAATAAGGTAGCACCTGGATCAAGAAAGGCATATACATTAATAGAGAAGACATTCAACATACCAATCACCACGTCGGGAGAAGTCTCTTGCTCACCCTTAGAGAGGAAAGCATAGAAATGGTTCTTCATTGGAGCCTCATTTGAACCCTTGCTTGAGCTTGACCACTACCCTTGTCTTTACTCTTCACATTAGGGCAATATCTAACCTTGTGGCCTTATCAAATAAACAAGTGGCAATGGCCAAGCAAAGCCCCCATAAACTTACTCAATCAAGTAACCCAACAAGAATCATGACCAACATCCCCCTTCACATAACATAGCATTTAAGAGTACAAAGCATCATACTTTAACAATATAGACCAACACATATTCGTAAGTCACACCAATCAACATAGAGTATCAACAATGTGAAAGTTCATCATATACATGTCATATAGCATCATAAACATATTCATACATGAGAACATCCTCTTAAGACTCCCTTCAAGGCTAACTAGTGCAATGTTTAGGTGGAGTCCCATACCCCTACCTAGACTAACATAAACCCCTTAGGTCATTCTAGTTAGAGTCCATTCGTTTAATTCATTTTAACTTTTGGGAACATCTTTCCCGAACCAACATAGACCACATGAGCTAATGTGAAATCAGGTGTCATGAAAGCCTACACTGAATGAAGGCGGACTACTTGCCAAGGTAGTACTAGAACATGAACATAGAAACTACGTGGATCCACTAGCTAGTATTCGTATGGGGCAACATAGTTCAAGAACTAGGAGTTATAGTTGGGACCTCTTTATGATATATGAATTATAGTCTCTAATCTCAAGAGTACATTAGTGATCCTAACTTCTCTATGTGGAAAGGGACAATCCTCACTCTAGTTCACTCGCTGCTAAGCTAAAGTCCCTTTTGAAATGTCTTTAATGTATTTATTAATCATCATAGCTTAATATAGGTCATAGTGTCTAATCCCTTGTATAGTCATTGTCATTAGCTTAGGAATTGCATGAGAATATCCTTTCATGGCAACCCTCATACGCGAGATTAGAATAACATCATCATTGTTTCATAATAAGGCACATAGGTACTTCATAACAAACCTTATATCATTTCATCTAAAGCATAAATCTCACAATCACATAGTCAAGACGTTTAAAGTCATCATCATACCAATACCTACTTAAGCTAATCACAAGTCATGCTTCAATTGAACTACATCATCAATCACAAGCCATCATAATTAAAGTAAAGGTTGGGATCATGAAGACTTACTCAATCTCCTTCAATAGCCATCATCATGATCTTACCATCAACAAACCAATATCATCCAATAGTAGATGTAGTAACGTCAATCAATAGTACTTAACACAAGAACTAGGTCAATTACACCACATCACTATCGCAATTAACATCAATTCATAACCTAGGGTTAGGGAAATTAGGGTTCATCATGAATTCATGAAGAATTAGATCAAATCCCAACAATACATTGCCCTAGCAAATCAATACATGAATTTGAATAGATAAAATAAGTCTAATAATCAACTCTCTCTTGAATTACCATAAATTCATGACCAAGATCCAAGATTTGGGGAATTTGGTGAAGGGAACATGATCACCGTGTAATTGCACCAGTTCATATCCATTAATAAACAATATATACTCAATTAGTCATAGTAAATCACAATTTATAATCAATTTGAAGTTTAGAAGAAAACCCATCATAATTGGAAAACCCCATGGAATTGGGTAATTTAGGAATCAACTTTGAGAGGACCTCTTGGGGAAAGGAATACCAAGAGTGAGGAACCCTGACCTTAATGAAGATTAATCCACGAAATTGAAGTGAAATCCTAGAGTAATTGACCTTCTTCCTCAAGTTTTCTCCCTTCTTCAATGGAGGATTTGGGGAGAGAGAAAGTAGAGAGAGGTGAGAGCTTTTGGGTTTTGTTTTGGGAATTTGGGTTTGGGTAAGTGATATAAGACATAAAATTACCCTTAAGATATATATAATCACCCCCTAAATTACCCAAAACACCCCTCACTTAAATTGGTCTTTTTATGAAGTCAAAATGTCAAAAATACGATTTTACTAAATCTGGGAAGTGGCTGCGCGTCGTGGGGCCAACACACATTTTCTTTCCCAAAAATAAATTTTGGGACAGTGAGGTCTGTGTGGGCTGTGCGTGGTGCAGCAGCCCACTCATTCTTGACTTTGGCAGGCTGCTTTTGCAGCCTACCCACCAATGTTTGAGTCCTCCTCCATAACCCTTCGGGTGGTCCTTGGGGCGTCGTTATTGAAAGTTTAGACACTATACACTAAACTCTACTTAACCAAAGTCTTTTTTCAAGTTTTAGACTTAATTTGAACATCCGAAACCATCCCCAAACATAGCGACGTCAACTATTTCAATTAGACTAGTTTCCGGATGTCATGGACGTCCTTTGACGTCTTGGATCTAAAATTTCTTGGATGACTTCTAAGTATTATTTTAGTTCAAAAAACAGCATATAAATCTGTAGACACTCATGTTAGGCTCTAGATTAGGTCTTGACTTTTCTGAATATTCATGTGCTATCATATATAGCACAACCCACAAGCAATTTTTCCAAAATGTTTATGAAGAGAACTTGTAGTAAGGGATAAAAGAGAAGATAAATTTTTAATCTTCCTCACTAAATTTTATAACATATTTCAAAAAATTCACCAAAACTACAAAAAGAATTTGTAATAGATAAATAGATCACTATGGTTTATAGTAAAAAATTAAACTTCATGAAATAGGAGGAAGAAAACATTAAAAAATGAAACACACTCTAGAAGAAGCATAATTAATGTATTTGTATTTTTAAAAGAACATACAAAATAATAACGGCAGAAATAAAAGATTTGCTTGCTAAAGTACCAAATGTAATGAATTCAACCATCAACCATTTCAATAGCGTATCGCATATCAATTGAAATATATTTTCTTTGTTTATATGTAGGAACCTTTAGAAAGGGACAAAAGAGAAAATACATTTTCAATCATCTTTGCTACAACTTTAACAGAATTAAAAAAAAAGGTCATAAAAATAGGAAAAAGAAATTGACATAGTTACATGAATCACTATGACTTATAGTGAAAATTAAGCTCCATCAAAACATTCAAGAATGAAACAAACTTCATAAAAACTTAATTAATGCATTTGAATTTGACTACCCTATAGCAAGATAAAACTTACAAATTGTAGATGCATGAAATTCCTCTATTTATAGACAACGTTGGGTAGTTAGAACAAATATTTATTGTACCTTATCAGAAAGGTCACAAATATTTGGAAAAGTTACAACCCTTTAGTCGCAACTTCATAAATTTTTCATAAAAGTCGCAACTCTTCATAAAAGTTACAACTCTTCATAAAAGTCACAACTTTTCATGACAAGGGAAAGCTAGTTCTGGAAATAAGTAAATTCAAAAAGGAATGCAGGTTTATGGCGGCGCCAGGTAGGAGGGCCTAGGGTTACCTTTTATACAAATATAGGATAGGATAGTTTGTCCTAATCTCATCATAAAAACTCATCCAGTTTAGGTAGTTCATAGTTTGCAGTTTATTATGAGAAAAATACAGAAATTTAAAGCTTTTTTACTACAAGGATTAATGCAAGGCTTTGTGAAATTAGAAATTTTCTATTACACTGGAAGATTTATGATATTTTCCAGTTTGAGTTCAAAACCAAGTACTCTCGGAAAACATGCAACATGAAACTCTTATCCTCCTTTTGTTGTGCATTTTGAATGAGTTTACAAATGAAATATTATGCTAATGCACAAATAATTTGGTTGCCGAAAATCTAATAGTAGTAGTATGCTAATGTTTAAATTGTAAGTTCATTTAAACTTTATTGTATCCTCATTACTTTGAGAATTATTAAGTTGTTACTATTTGAAAACCTACTAGTAAAATGAATCTTTCTTTCATAGCGAATGCGCTAGCATATAAGTTGACGTATCTGAGTACATTGAAACAATACTTTATGACTAAATATTTGGTTTCCTATTCTTGTGTGCTTTCTATGAAACCTATCTACTAAGATAACATTAGTTTGTTATCGTTCCTAGTCTATGGGAGCATGCGTTATACGTTAATGCCATGCTAATTAGTTTAATATCTTAATATTATATAACTAATGTGTTAATATTTTTGTGATGAGTAGAAATAAAATTAAACTGGTGGAATATACAAAACACAATGGATTGTTACAACATCTAAATTTAGTTATGTAAATCAATCAGCATACTGGACATTCAACTTCATTTTCTTGTTTCTTTTACATTTTAACAACATTGTCTATATGTCAATATGAGCAATGTCGGATAAAAGTGCAAATAATTCATGCATCGAAAATCTTACATTGCAACTTGATTTCTTACATAGCCGCATAAATATTAAAAAGATTTATCAAGTGAAGGTAATATTATCGAACTAATATAGGTATGTGATCACTATATATGTTTTTCTTTGAAGAATCATTATCAATTTCATGATGTAAAGCTACAAAAAGTAAAGCTATTTGTAATAGACATATTTAAAATATATCGTCCCATTAAAAAGTTATAGTGATATCATTTATGCACATACACACACCCTTTGTCTGATTCAAAGTTACAACCTCTTTCTTTCGTAAATGTACAGATAAAACATTGACATTTTTCAAAAATTAATTATATATCAACGAAATATAACACTATAATCATATCTAAATCGGTATAATTTAGGCACTCAAACAATCTTAGTAAATTGAATGACCAAAGTAAAGTATAAAAGCAATTGTCGGGCTATTGCCCATGATCCAGCCAAAGGCCCATGACCTAATCCTACTAAGAAAATGATCAAAATTATTCTCTTTATTTGGTTTCCAATTCTATTAGGAAGAAGATTGGAATTGTAATCTTATTTGTAGTTGGTTTTGGCTTTGTAAGAAAAAGCACAACTCTATAAATAGAGGATGGTCTTGAGAGAATAATTAATTTCTCATTGATATTGTCTTTGAAAGCCATTAGAACATATTAGAGGTTTTTTGAGAGAGCTTTTAACAAGAGAAAAGAGAAAAGAAAAAGGGTTCTTTTGTTGTAGTCTTTTTCACCGACCAACAATATTCAAATCGTGTTTCGCCATTAACTAGCCATTGGATCGGGATGAAATTTGAACTAAGTGTTCATAACATCATGGTTGTTGATTTGAACGGTAGAGATCGGATTCAGAGCTAAGAAAGATCCTGTTATAGGTTCCAAACAGAAGTTGGGTTTGGGTGGTGTTTCTTTCTATTTATCTTTTGTTTGTGTAGCTATTGTTTGTTCTCTTTTGTCACTTGTTGTATAGTCATTAGAAGAATATTTGTAACCCTCTTATTGGTATAGTGAAGTAAATCGGATCTTGTTGATCCCGTGATTGTTACCTTTGGTTTGAAGGGTTTTTCCACGTTAAACTTGGTGTTCTTTATTGTTTGATTTCGGTTTCATCTTTTCATTACAACAGCTGGTATCAGAGCTAAGGTTATCTATATGGAGGGGAATATGATAAAGATGGTATGTATAAATGGAAGAAACTACAACATATGGAAATGCAAGATGAACGATCTATTGTTCGTGAAGAAGATGCATCTTGCGAGTTTTTCTGCTCATAAACCCGAGAATGTGACCGATGAAAATTGGGAATTGGAGCACCAACAAGTATGTGGATATATAAGACAATGGGTTGAAGATAATGTTCGCAATCATATTGTGAATGAGACACATGCTAGAACATTGTGGGAAAAGTTGGAGACGCTTTACGCTTCAAAAAATGGCAATAACAAGTTGTTCTTGTTAAAGCAATTGATGATCGTTAAATACAAGGAGGGAAGTCCTATTCTTGATCATATAAATGATATTCAGGGTATTCTTGATCAGCTATCAGGAATGGGTGTTAATTTTGAAGATGAAATACAAGGACTTTGACTTTTTAGTACTCTACCGGATTCTTGGGAAACTCTTCGTGTTTCTTTAACAAATTTTACCACAGGTGGAAATGTGACTATGGAATATGTAAAGAGTGGTGTATTGAATGAAGACGTTAAAAGAAAATCTCAAAACACATCTTCACATTCAGATGTTCTATATACAGAAGATCGAGGGAGACATTAGACAATAGATCCGAGGAGTAGAAGTAAAGGCAGAAGCAAGTCAAAATTCAAGAATCCAAATATTATATGTTATTATTGTGGAAAGAAAGGACATATTAAAAGATTTTGTAAACAATTAAAGCAATGTCATAAAAAAGGGAAGAAGGTGTTAGGATGGAAATAAGTAGGTGTAAATGCGGAAGCTAGCAAAGCAAACCTCGAAAGATCACGAGTACGAAGAGAATGAGAAATATACCAAAAGACACAAAGATTTAACGTGGTTCAGTCAATCGACCTATGTCCAGAAAGGAGATGAGCAATCCACTATAAATATGAGAGTACAAATATAGAGGGAAACAACCTCAACCAAATTCACTCAGAATACATGGGAGGTTCACACAAGTGATAACGTATCAAGCTTGTGACCCACAATTTCTCCTCTAACCAAAAATCCCAAAGCCATTAAGACTACATTGTAAATGCTAATTAAGTTAGAAGGAACATGTCTCTTTTTATAGATTCCTAAACCTTTTCCTACTAGAAAAATGATTAGTCAATTCAAAACATTTTCCTAAAAGGAAAACCTATTTATGGTAAGAAATCAGGGAAAATAAAACTCAACAAATCTCCCCCGTGACCAGAATTTCTAACAAAATAAATTTGTCCACCTTCCTCACTTAATCTTTAATAACTTGCTTCTCCTCTCTATAATCTCCTTTGCAAAATTTATGTCTCAACATAGAGAACCTTTCTGAAACAATTTCTCTAATCAAATTCATCATTACTGCCAAAAAAGATTGCGACTAGAACTACACCCTTCATGATGAACACCTCTTTCTAACATCGTTCAGTCATCGATTATCGAACCACTGAACCTGACCCCCTCATTGAATTTTGCTTTGATACCACTTGTTCGGATTGAAAATAAGTAGGTGTTAATGCGGAATCTAGCAAAGCAAACCTCAAAAGATCACGAGTAGGAAGACAACGAGAAATATACCTAAAGACACAAATATTTAACGTGGTTCGATCAACCAACCTACGTCCACAAAGGAGATGAGCAATCCACTATAAATATGAGAGTACAAATACAGAGGGAAACAACCTCAACCAAATTCACTCAAAATACATGGGAGGTTCACACAAGTGATAACGTATCAAGCTTGTGACCCACAATTTCCCCCCTAGCCAAAACTCTCAAAGCCATTAAGACTACATTGAGAATGCTAATTAAGTTTGAAGGAACATGTCTCTATTTATAGAGTCCTAAACCTTTTCTTACTAGAAAATTGATTAGTCAATCCAAAACCTTTTCCTAAAAGCAAAACCTATTTATGGTAAGAAATCATGGCAAATAAAATCCAACAGAAGGAAGAAAACAATAAAAATAATGTTGTTGCTGTTGCCCAAGATGACCTTCTCTTCGCTTGTGATAAAGACGTCATCAATTTTGTATCTCAAGATACAAGTTGGATAGTACATTTTGGAGCCACATCACATGTCACACCAAGAAAAGACTTCTTTTCATCTTATACTTCTGTTAACTCTGAGGTGTTAAAAGTGGGTAATGCTGGTGATGTTAAGGTGTTTGGTGTTGGCACTGTTTGTTTGAAAACCAATGCCGGTTCAATGTTTGTTTTTCAGAATGTCAAGCATGCTCCATACATTCCCTTAGATTTGATCTTTGTAGGACAACTAAATGATGATGTCTATCATAATGACTTGTGCAATGGCCAATGGAAGCTTACCAAAGGCTCATTGATTTTAGCTCGAGGAAGAAATCATTCAAATTTATACGTGACAAAAGGATCAATTCTTGGTGGCTCTATAAATTGTGTGAAGAACGAGACTTCATCAGAATTGTGGCACAAGAGGCTTAGTCATATGAGCGAGAGGGGGATCACCTATTTGTCTAAGAAGAATTTGCTTGATGGTATAAAACAAGAAAAGGTGAAAAGACGAGTTCATTGCTTAGTAGGGAAACAGAAAAGATTTTCTTTTCACAGGCATCCTCCTTCAAGAAAGTCTGAGCTATTGGAGCTAGTATACTCAGATTTGTGTGGTCCTTTCAAAGTGAAGTCAAAAGGTGGTGCACTTTACTTTGCTACTTTCATTGATAATCATTCTCGCAAGATTTGGGTATATCCTTTAAATCTAAAGATCAAGTGCTTGATGTGTTTAAACAGTTTGAAGCCTTATCTGAGAGACAAACGGGAAAGAAATTAAAATGTATTTGCACTGATAATGGTGGTGAGTATATTTGTCTCTTTGATAACTACTGCAAATCGCAAGGAAATCATCATCAGAAGACTCCTCCAAAGACTCCTCAATTAAATGGTTTGGCAGAGAGGATGAACAAAACTTTAGTTGAGTGAGTTAGATGTGTGCTTTCAGAAGCTAAACTTCCAAATTCTTTTTGGGCTGAAGCACTTAACACTGTTGCTTATGTCATCAATTTGTCTCCTGTTGTTGCTTTTGATGGTGATGTTCCAAACAGAGTTTGGTTTGATAAGGATGTTTCTTATGATCACTTGAAAGTGCTTGGGTGTAAAGCTGTCGAACTTGGATGTTAAAACTAAGCAATGCATCTTCATTGGTTATGGTCAAGATGAGTTTGGATATCGCTTTTATGATCCAATTGATAATAAACTCATTAGAAGTTGTGATGTTGTGTTCTTTGAAGACCAAACCATTGAAGATATTGACAAGGCTGAGAAACTAGATTCTCATACTGATTAGAGCTTAAGTTGATGTTGATCCAATTCCTATTATTGATACATCTTCTCTATATGAGGGAACCCAAGGTAATGATCCAGATAATGATCAGAGTGTAGAACATACAAATGTTCCCACTTATGACATTGTGGTTGACAATAAACCGATGTAGAAACCTCTTGTAGAAAATCTATTAGAGAAAAGCGAAGCTCAACACGTTATTTTCCTAATGAATATATCCTCTTGACTGACATGGGAGAACCTGAAGGTTATGACGAAGTAATTTTAGATACTCATAGATATAAGTGGAAAGAACTCATCGTAGACAATCATGAGTTTTGTAGAAGTGTGGCAGGCAGGAATCCTGTCAAAAGTTAGTTCACTTAAAGTACATTTGGCCCCTTGGGTGGAGGGAGAGTTTGTTGGGCTATTTCCCATGTTCCAGCCAAAGTCCCATGGCCTAATCCTACTTGGAAAAGGATTGAAATTATTTTCTTTATTTGGTTTCCAATTCTATTAAGAAAAGGATTGGAATTGTAATCCTATTTGTAGTTGGTTTTGGCTTTGTAAGGAAAACCACAACTCTATAAATAGAGGAGGGTCTTGAGAAAATAATTAATTACTCCTTGATATTGTCTTTGAAAGACATTAGAACATAAGAGAGGTTTTTTTGAGAGCTTTCAACAAGAGAAAAGAGAGAAGGAAAACGGTTCTTTTGCTGCACTCTTTTTCTCCGACCAACAATATTCAAATCGAGTTTCTCGATTAACTAACTGTTGGATCGTGCTGAAATTTGGACTGAGTGTTCCTGAGAACTTGGTTGTTGATTTGAACGGTGGAGATCGAGTTGGAGGACAGCAAGATCCTGTTTTAGGTACCGAACAACAGCTGGGTTTGAGTGGTTTTTCTTTCTATATATCTTTTGTTGGTGTAGCTATTGTTTGTTCTCTTTTGGCACTTGTTGTGTAGACATTAGAAGAATATTTGTAACCCTCTTATTGGTATACTGAAGCAAATCAAATCTTGTCGATCTCGTGGTTTTAACCTTCGGTTTAAAGGGTTTTTCCACGTTAAACTTGGTGTTCTTTATTGTTAGATTTTCGGTTTCATCTTTTCGTCACAACAGAAATTTCTATGAGTATATGTTATATCATCAAAATAAAATTCATCTACCAGACTAATTACAAGTATGTCATAAATACTTTTTTTCGGGATAGTTCAATATATAAATTACTGTCTGTGAATGAAATTGAAGACATCTATAAAGGTATTCTAAAATTGAAATGTTCTTGTACTTGTAATATGTCAATTAAAAAATAAGAATAAATAGAATAGACTTTAAATGGAAGTGTAAACAACCAAACAATTTATCTTTGTCAACATGTCACATTAGTACCAATTTTTACTCTTTCGGGAGTTATTTCTCCAAACTTAAAAGAGAATTTAAGAAAATTATAAAGATATTGAACTAAAACAAAATAAGCATTAAGAGAATGATTTCTATAATCCGACCATGTATAAAATTACACTAATAACTTATCTTTTAAGTATAGCAGGATGCTCTTATAATCGAAGGTTCTGATACCATCATCCGCTACCGAAAAAGAAAAGCATATCAAAGAAATCATAAGAGTTTTCAAAATGTTCATCTATGTAAATTTATTTGATAAGATATGACATATAACATGATCAACCATTGTGTACCGAACTAAATAGTTTGATAATGTCATTTTTCTTTGTACCTACAAAATTAGAATATTGCAAAGATGAAACAAAAAGAAAAGATACTTACTGGAGTATCTTCAATGAATATATGAAATCAGAGTGATGATACGCTAGATTCTAGAATGATTAACATATGATAAAGAGAATAGACACAATATATTATTGGGGAAAATGCACAAGTACCCCCTCAACCTATGCCCGAAATCCCGGAGACACACTTATACTATACTAAGGTCCTATTACCCCCCTGAACTTATTTTATAAGTAATTTTCTACCCCTTTTTAGCTTACGTGGCACTAGTTTGAAAAAAAAAAGTCAACCATCGTTGGACCCACAAGATAGTGCCACGTAGTCTAAAAAGGGGTAAAATATTATTAATAAAATAAGTTCAGGGGGTAATAGGACCTTAGTATAGTATAAGTGTGTCTCTGAGATTTCGGGCATAGGTTGAGGGGGTACTTGGGCATTATCCCTATATTATTGTAGATGATTATCTTTGTTTCCCTCGTGTGTTATGCCTTTTCATTTGCATCAATTAAATATGTCTTCATTATTATAGGATAGAATTACTGAAGGCTAAAACTAAATAATTGTTCATTATAATTCAGATACTATACATTAAAAGTTTTATATGTAATATTAAAATAGAACTCCAAGAAATTGAACAGATTACGAAAAAATTATTTCTCATTAAAATAATTTACTCACCTATTAGAGCATCAAAATAAGAATTAAGGAGACATAAATCAGTTGAGGTAAACAAATTAACAATTAATTAATTTATAAATAGCGCTAAGAGATAAACTTCAAAATTTCTAAACTATTTTTTTTTTAAATAATAGGAAAAAGTGCCTTAAGATAATTAAACTTTATTATATACTTTATATACTAATATTTTGCTAATAACCAATTAGATGATTTTTACAATTTCAATTTAACGATAGGGATAAGATAGTAATCCAACTTTTCCCTTTTAATTTTTGACTATGTTGTTAAATTATTAAATGTAATTAACTTTTAAGACTTTTCAATTTTAAATTAAGAGTAGTTAAGTTAAGAGTATAAAATAATTAACACTGTATTTACTATTATTGATTACTTTAATTATGATTTAGTATAGGGGAAAAATGACAATTCAAGTTTTGCCTAACATTCTTCCCACTTATCATATATATAAATGTAGTATGTTGCTGCTCTTTGCCTTTCTACAAAGACTAAATTAAATTTTTGCCCTATGACGGGTATGCATTCTTATGACTTATTTTTACTAATAACAATATGATTGATCTTGTGTATATAGATAAAGATATGTGATAGATCATAATAATAACTAACTGACAATTGTCTATGACACATCATAGAAAGACAGTGAAAAGATAAAACTAATAGTTGTACAACTTTCTGTACAAGTTTTTTTACTTTTTTAACCTGCTCATGTTGCAAGTTAAAATACAATTGATGATATATATATA
>NC_028640.1:44763400-44788354 GCF_001406875.1 Solanum pennellii | reverse complement strand
TATATATATATATATTTATTCATCCGACTAAGTGATATGTGCTTTTGTATTTTATAAACGACATAACATATTCAATAACATGTAAGCTAATTAAGGTAGTTTGTCACCGCGGGAAGTGCGGGTTGTTTTCCTAGTAATTGATGATATTGAAAGACAAATATGACAATTTTCAGTAAAAAAAAATGACAAATGATAATATGAAAGTTATTAGATTGACAAAGTCTCTGAATGACTCAAGTATAATTCTCTTTAATTATCATGTTTCTAACAAGAACATTTTTCAAATAAAATCAATGATCGATTATCATAATTAAGCACATTATCTTTGTCACAAGTTAACTTCAATCCAAAAAAAAATGCAGTTCATGTATTGCTTAACACTATTTAGGTATCTTCATACATATACTTTCCGGAGTGATAGAAGAAATGAAACAGAAATCCTTCTGAAACAAAAGTAAAACAAAGCAATCAAGATCTATCTTGATACCTTTTTGTCTAGCATTATTTTAGGACAAGAGTGAGCTCAAAATGACTAAGAATGAACACAAGCTCATCTAAACTATGCTTAAGATGTACTAGTCTATATATGATTTGAAGTTCCACTCCTTCCAATTCTCTTGCTGAATTTACAATCAGCCAATTGTTTTGGTTCAGTTGGTCTTCGATTAAGGGGATTTTCCTGCTGTCCTTCCATCCCATGATTGTCTAATCCATCCCAGCCACAAAAATTTAGAGTGCTTCCTGAATTTTTTCAATCTGGTTCACCATTTGAGGACTGATAATATCTAACCTTGCCATTTCAAGTATTTACTCCTTTTCCCATTCTTGTTGCAGGGTTGCTCGCTACTCTAGCATAACGTCTTTTCTTTTTCTTGTAATTGGATTGTCGACCTTCATCGGACAGTCCCCAGATGACATCCATCACTAATGAAAGAGCAGAGTCTGCCAAAGGAAGTTCTAATGCCATGACAATAGTATTTGTATCTGTTCCAAGTACCACCGACATATTAATAGCTGGAAGCATCCAACCAAAGTCTCTGAGAACCTGCATCAGACCATAAGAGATTATACTTACAATAGTATGCAAAAATGGAGGCTTTATAAGCAAGCCTTTAATGAACAGAATTTTCCATCGGTCACAAAAGTACAAGCCGACAAATTAAAACACTCAATATAGTTCACATATTTACATGATATTTGAAACCTAATGAACAAAAAAGGCTGAAATTTTGTCTTTACCGGGTGATCGGCACAAAAATTTCTACTTTAATCATTGAAATCTGCCTCATGAGCTTTCAATTGATGTTGAGTTGGCATAATAACATGGCTGTTGATGTATTTTGTGTTTTCAAAAGTAAGATACTTTTTGTTTTAATCTTTTAGTTGTGAGTTTCCTAGTCTTTAGGCATGTAGAGTTGTTGGTAGACTTGGTGCCTAGTTAATAGGCGGATTCAACTCATAACTCCCACAAGACTACATGACGACACACTCTTACTATATTCAAGCTTAACCTAAACCCTAAGACTCGAGTTTTATACCTCTATATAAGAAATCTCATCTCAAGAATATTACTCTTTACCACCACATTTAATCAACATTGGCTCATATCAAGAACCTTATAATGTTTAACAACATCACATTCAAACTTAGTAGTTTAACCATTTCATAAACTCCTACTAACCAGCTCCTTATGAAATTCTTATTCTCTCACCATCTCTGCCATGCCAACTAGTTTTTCCCGCAATACTACTCAAAACCAGTAAGGGTTCTAATTTAACTATTTCCCATAGTAAAAGCTCATCCTCCTCTTCCTCCCTGTTTATAACTTCAAATGGAATTATCACACCATCAATATTAAGATAAGATCATTATCCTTCTACTTTTAACATCACTCCATTACTAAAAGAACGTTTGAAAAGATATGTCCCATACTATTTTGAATGCATTACTATTTTACTCTCAACACTTGGATTTATTTCTCATCGTATCAACTCTCCCTTAGTTCTAACCTATTGAAAGTTATGGACCAAGTACATCATCACTTAACTGTTCTATATCCCCCTTTACTCGAATACTCGAGAAAAGTTTATCTCATGACTACTGAACTCTACTTAAGGAGATACTAAGAACTTTTCCTAAGAAGTTTCTTTTGACCTCTTCTTATTGGCTACTAAGGGTGCTTCTCTAACTCTTCAGTAAAATTACACTTGCACCAACCTATCCCATATTGCCAACTCAATTATACAATCTAGGCACGAATTAGAAAAATCATAACCTGAACTGAGACCTCATATAATTACATACCACCTCGACACACCTCTTAATGATCTTGTTACTCTTGTGACTTAGCCACCCTTCACTGCACTTATCTAAAGTTTTGGGTCTCTCACTTGTACCACTCATATTTATCATAGTTAACATCTTACTTTCCTCACCTACTCTATTTTTGGTCAACTTTCAATGACCTAAGTATTTATCAAATCTCTCAACATTTTTTTATAATATTTATTGATAACATATTGATATATTCAAAGAATGAGGAGGACCATGCTAGTCAACTCAGAATAGTCCTCCAAACTCTCAATAATCATGATTTACACTTGAGACCACGACATTCTTGGACCACATATTGTCTGGTGAAGGAATTTGAGTCATCACTAATAAATTTGAAGCAATGTAGAATTATCCTAGACCCACCTCCTCAGCTAATATAATGAGTTTCGTGGGATTGACTTGTTGATATAGAAAGTTGTTGGGGTTTTTCATTTTATTTCATTCTCGTTGACTAAGTTGACTAAGAAATAGCTACATTTTAATGGTATGAATCAAGTGACAAAAGATTTTAGGAATTGAGAACTCGATTACCACTATTCCAGTTTGGACATGTTAGAGGGTGCATAGGGTTTTGTTATTTATTACGATGTGTACCTAGTTTGACTTGGTTGTGTATTGATGCAAAATTTTAAGGCTATATCAAATGCCTCCGAACCACTTAAGATTCTTAAGAAGAAATACTCGACTCATAATCTCGAGTTTGGAACAGTAGTTTGCTCTTAAGATATAACATTACTATCGCTAAGGTGTTCATGTGGATGTGCTCATCGACCACTAGAGTCTCTAATGTGTCAGAACGAGCTAATTTTTTGAAAGGAAATGAATAGAACTATTCATATATTATTATATGAGTATTATATACAATCTAGGTAAGGATAATGTTGTATTTGATTCCTTGAGTAAGTTGTCCATAGGGAGTACTTCTCATGTCAAGGAAGGTAGAAACAATTGGCCAATGAAGTTCACGGACGTGCAAATCTGGGTGTCTGTTTGGTAGAATCTAGTGAAGAGGGAGTGTTCATGACGAATAGGTTGAATTCTTATTATAGTAAGAAGTGAAGTAGAATCAAGACAAGGAACCTATTTTACTTAAGTTGATTAAAGAATATAGGCATAAGCAGAAGGTGATAGTCTTTTCACAAGGGGAGTGGTGCACTAATGTATTAAGGTAATCTACGATATCTAAGTATGGATGAACTCCTAGATATAATCATGAAATAAGCCTATAGTTTCTAATATTCCATTCATCCTAATACCACAAAGATGTACTATGACTTGAGAGAAGTGTATTGGTGAAGTGGCATGAAGTGATGTGTTGCCGCTAAGTTCCTAAGTGCCAAAATTTCCAGCAAGTCAAGGCTGAGAATCAAAGGCCATTTGTGTAGCTAAGAATATAACCCTTCCGAATCAGAAGTGAGAGATGATTATTATGAATTTCATTACTAGTCAAGCATAACACACGATTCAAACCTTAGATGACATGTTGATAGCTTGTGTTTTGTATTTCAAAGGTAATTGGAATGACCACTCACCTCTTATTAAGTTAGCATACAATAATAGTTACGATTCTATCATTCAGATGACTCTGTATGAGGCTATATATGAGCAGAGGTGTATATCTTCTATTAGGTGGTTTGAGTTTGGTGAAGCTTAGTTAATAGGACCACATATGGTTCATTAAGTCATGGTGAAGATGAAGATAATTTAGGAGAAGCTAAAAATTATGTAGAGTCATGATAAATCTTATGCTGATATTATAAGAAGAGATTTAGAGTTTGAGGTTGATGATTGGATATATCTGAAAGTTTCACCCATGCATGATGTTATGAGATTTGTTAAGAAACGGAAGCTCATTATTTGATACATTGGTCCTTACCGTATTTCCTAGAGGGCAGGTAATATAGCTTATGAGTAGGATTTATCAGTAGAACTAGAATTAGTTCATCCAATGTTTAATATTTCTATGCTAAAGAAGTGCTAGGGTGATTGTGCACTTATTGTGCCTACTAAAAGTATTGGAGTGAATAACAATGGGTCCAACGAGGAGATTCTAGTTTAGATCCTTCATCGTCAATGTAACACCCCATTCCAAAAATGACCAGAAATGAGCTTTTCAGAAAAATTACAGGTGCAATCGGCGATCAGCATCTAAGGACCGTAGTCTGATCAAAGAGTTGTGTTGCGGGTACGTGGTTCACCACTGTAGCCCTTTCAAAAACAGCTCAGAAAAATTGGCTACATCTCGACCCACAGACAGGCCTATAGTCCGTAGATTAGACCACGATCTGTGGTCTATGTCCGTGGATCATGACTTTTGTTACCAGTTTCTAACACAAACTACGAGCGACTAGAACGGACCGTCGTTCGATCTATGGTCCATAGGTTTGACCATAGGTGAAGGTTAGTAGTTAGTTAGGGGAAAACTGTTGTTGGCTCAACTTCAAATGGTCATAATTTTTATCACAAAATGAATTAGGTGTCCAATGACCTATGATGTGATGTATAACTGAATTATCTTTCCAAGGCCATTGAGTTTTCTAAAATCTGACCTCCGAGTAAAAATTTATGCTCATTTTAGTAAAAGCCTGTCGAGCATATTAAAACGACAGACCCAAATGACAGACCGTAACGGCCCTTCACTAAAGGTCGTTGATTAATCTACCAACAACTATTGCATGGGTCTTTTGGTCTTTTTGTAGTTCGTTTAACCCCTATAATACGTCATTTAAATCATGATTCATGAGATATCATTTATTTTAAGCCAAGAATCATAACTAAAACTTACCTAAGTCAAATAATTAATCAAAACATAGAAAATCAGATCAAGAAAAGAAAAAAAGGTCAAGAACCCTAGTTCAAGAATGCAAAAAGATTTATTCAGTTCCAGACCCAAATCTAAAGATTTTTCCATGGATTTCATCACTAGATATGTGGGATTTCACTAGTGGGTTCCTTTCACCAATTGGGTACCTACATATCAGTCATATTCTTGATTTCCTTATCATGATTAGACCTAGGTTTCTAAAACATCAGTAGATTATCATCAATTAGTTTGTTATATGTTCCAAATTATATTACAATATTATTGCGCAATTTATTGCATGAATTTCAGAACCCTAGCTATGTATTTCTTTTAGTTCTTGAATTTCACATGCTAGGTCAAATATTTCAGTTATTAAGTTATACATACCTTAATTATTAATGCATCATTACGAGATTAATTGTTGCATTCTCAGTTTGCATATTCAATTTTGAGCTATCTAGTAATTGGAGAAATTCAGTCATAATTAGTTAACCACTTAATTCATTGGGAGTAGCATAATACCGATTTGGACTAGGGTTTAGCGTAACCAATAGTCCCAGATTTACTAGCCATGTAGGTTGTAAGTCCCCTCTGTGGGCATAAGTTTAGTGATCACGCCAGCATGCCTTTATACCTATGATAGGGTATATTGGGTCCTGACAATGGGGCGTATACATTGGACTCCATATTTAGCTTATGTGCTTTAATTATTGGTTATTAGTAGCTCTTTAAGTTCTGTCATACTCTATTGCATCAACCATATTTACAAATCAGTTAATATTCAGTCTTAACATGTCATATCTTTGTTCATTGCATCCAGTTAGCTCAGAATTAAGTATATCATGTTCAAAATATTATACTTTCTTTTGTGCTTGTTCAGTTATGTTTTATTTCAGCTTTACTCTATCCTGCATGCTCAGTACCTTTCAAGTAATTATGCATACGTGCGCTACATCTTCTCGTGATGTAGGTTAAGACTTTCATCATCCAAATTACACATAGATAAATTCTCGATCTCCAGTTCAGCAGAATCAGTGGTGAGCCATCATTCTCCAAGGACAATAGTCATGAGTTCATTTCACTATTTTAGTTCTTTAGTTTCAGTTTTTTCTAGGTTTTGCTTGGTCCTTTCCCAGAGTTTCTAGTCACTTCGAGGCTATTTTTAGACATAGTTACTTTCAGCTTAATATTGAGTTAATACTTTCTTTTTATCAAACTCATCAGTTTAAAGTATCTCAGTTATAGTATATGGGTATTCCCTATGTTTCAATTTTAATTATTATTTAGCTTCCACATCAGTTTATTATCATTAGTATGCTCCTGATAATGCCAGAAGGGTTAGCTTGGTATCACTTGTGGTCCTAGGTCCTGCGTCCGCGTCTCGAGGGTAGTTTTGCGGTGTTACAATCTTGGTATCAAAGCAATAGATTTAAGTGTCCTAGGATGTCTAAAATGCAACACTAAGTAGAGTCCTTTGCATGGGTGTTAAGTGCACAACATCTAATGAGTGGGAGGCTATGAAGAGTTTTAGTCAGTTTAAGCTTGTAAATATAACTAAAACTTACATAAGTCAAATTATTAATTAAAACTCAGAAAAATAAAAGCAAGAGAAGAGAAAAAGGTCAAGAACCCTAGTTCAAGAACATAACAAGGTTCCATCACTTCCAGCCCCATAACCTAAAGATTTCTCTATGGATTTCATTACCTGGTATATGGGATTGCACTAGTGGGTTCCTTTCACACATTGGGTCCCTAGATATTAGTCAATTCTTGATTCCCTTATCATGATTAGACGTAGGGTTTCTAGAACTTCAGAAGATTATCATTAGTTAGTTAGTTAAATGTTTTAAATAATATTACCATATTATTACGTTGTTTGTTGCATGAATTTCAAAATCTTAGCTATGTATTTCTTTAGTTCTTGAAATACACATGTTTGGTCAGATATTTCAGTTATTCAATTATGCATGCCTCAATTATTAATACATCATTACGAGATTAATTATTGCATTCTCAGTTTGCATGTTCTGTTTTGAGCTATCGAGTATTTATAAAAATTCAATCATAATAAGATAACAAATTAATTTATTGGGAGTAGCATAATACTTAGTTGGACTAGGGTATAGCATACCTTATAGTCCGAGAACTACTAGACAAGTAGGTTGCAAGTATCCTCTGTGGGCATCACTTTAGTGATCACGCCAACATGCATTGATACCCTTGACAGGGTATATTCGGTTCTTTCAATGGGACGTATACATCAGACTCCACATTTATCTCATATGCTTTTATTATCAATTATTAGTAGCGCCCATAGTTAAGTCAGATTCTATTGCATTGATCATATTTATAGCTCAGTAGTATTTTAGTCACAACATGTCATAAATTTGGTCATTATATCTAATTATCTAAAAATTCAGTTTATCATCTTCAGAATGTTATACTTGCTTTTGTTCCTGTTCAATTATGTTTTATTTCATCTTTATTCTATCCTACATGCTCAGTACCTTTCAAGTACTAACACATACGTGCAGTATATCTTCTCGTTATGTTGGTTCAGGTTCTCAACATCTAGATCACTCTTAGATCAATTCCCGATCTCTATTTCAGCAGAATCAGTGGTTAGAGGTTATTTTCAGACATAGTTAGTGTTAGCTTTGTATTTAGTTCATATTTTCTTTGTATTAAACTCATCAATTTCATATATCTTAATTATAATATATGGGTATTCCCAATCTTTTCATTTTAATTATGATTTAGCTTTTGCATCAATTTATTATCTTTAGTATGCTCATAATAATTCTAGCAGGGTTAGCTTGGGATCACTTGTGGTCCTTGGTCTTGTGTCTGCATTTCGGGGACAGTATCAGGGCTTGACAATCAGGTTCACATGTTGAGATAGGTTGATATTGTTAAAGTATTGTGGAGGGACCACTTATTTGAGAAAGATACTTGGGAGTCGAAGGAAGATATGAAGAAGAGATAGCGTCACCTCTTTTCCTCTAAATCAATTCCAGATCAAGTTACTAACGATTGTAGAGTATCTTTTAAGTCGATATATTGAGTTTATGCTATGTGAATATTTTATACTTTGTGTTGGGTTGTTAGACACTTTCCAACACCTTTTATGATTAGTTTTATCTCATTTAAGGTCAAATTTTCCCAAGAAGAATATATTGTAACACCTTGGAGATTGAAATTTGAAATGTAAAAGTGAAAATGTTTCAGTTGATTAAAAATGGTTGTATGGTCCGTATAGGGTGTCACAGACTGTGCTATCCCCTTTAGGAAAAGTTTCACGAGCCAGAAGGGGACCATCACCAGTCACCTCGCTCATGAAGTTAAGCAAAACACCCATGAAGGTTCACAGACACTTGGACGGTCTTTAAAGTTTCACACGCACTATGAAGTCATTTGTGAAGGGACCCATAAGTTTTTAAGTCTTTTATCAACTTCAAATTATCGTATCTCTCAGCACATAATAAATTATATGCCCTTTAACTAACCAATTAAATGTCTTTGCGTCTTCTTTCAAACGACACTATGTTTTTCTCAGTTCGAGTTTGGAGTAAAAGGTTATTCCAATTTTAGTGAAGCATTACCATACTTGTGAAGTTTCACAGAACATGAATCTTAAATAGTCTATGAAACCTCCTTTTTAAGGCACTTCATCAGTTTTTAAGTGTGGGTTGCTTTTGTCTTTCCCTTGTGTCTTTTTTAACCTTATTCTAAGTCGTTTTTGAGTGTTTATTGAGTATATCATTCAACTAACTAGTTTCCATCAATCAAAGCAGTAAGTATTTAAAAATTCTCTTAAAACTCACACAGGGTTCCTTTTCCCCAACAACAACCCTAAAAACTTCAAGCAGAAAATCCAAGATACAAAGAAAATCCTCCTACCCAAGTTTTCCCATGTTCTTCCGCTCTAATGTTCCTCCTCAAGGTCAAGTTAAATCAAGTCTCCACCAATGTTTTCATTTTAAAATCTTCATAATCACGTGTGTAAGGCTATCATTAAATTGGACTAGTTCATTCTTATGTCCTACATCTACTTTTTAATCAGTAAAAAAGTCATCTAGGCTTTAGCCCTTACATGTGAGTATTTTTTAGATAAGTTTATATTGACTTCATAGTTCTTGAATTGTTGATTTTTGAATTCCTATGTCTAATCATTTAATTATTGTAAATTTTGTATAGCGATTATTGAGTTTATCGTTAATGTCTGTATCGAGCATGAATCACATTAATTGAGTTTTCTTGAGCTGAATAATATCGTTGACTTTTGAGCATTGAGTTTTCAATATTTTTATTGAGATCCTTGAGTTGATGCGTTCATGTCTATATTTCAACTAAAACCTTTTTGAGTTATAAATTTTGAGAATCTTTTAAATCTAACATTTGTGTTTTTGAGGAAGTAAAGAGATGTTTGAGAAAGAGCATAAGGAAACTATGTACTTCCCAAATGTTTTATTTTTACATGAAGAAAAATAGTATATTTTTAAAAAAAGGTAAACGATTTTTCAGAAATATTGAGTAACAGAATAATTACCTCTAAGAGAATCCCCTTTTGAGTAGTTATCTCTACCCAAAATGTACTTTTACATAGTGAAAAGAAAAACTTGCTTTCTTAATTAGAAATTTGTTTCAGAGATTCAATAGAGCAATTAAATCTTTAAGAGGATAGTTTGAGTAGTTATCTCAAACTAATGAAAGAAAAGGTTGTAACACCTCTGACTACAATAATTTTTTTAGTTTTGGGTCAAATTACAATGATCATATATTTGAGAACATTAATAATTAGGTTTCCCATGAGGTATCAAATTAACTCTCTTTGAGTCCTCTTTCCAACACCGCCGAGTTTGTGAAATTTTAAGCTTGGAGTAAAAAGTTATGGCCATGCGAATGAAGCCTCTCTAGTGACGATTTTTCATCTGTTTAAAGAAAAGGTATTTTGGTATTTTCCTTACCCTTCTATGTCTAAAACTTTTATTAACCTAAATAAGGGTCTAATATGATTTCTACCACATTTTCATGTTCCTAAATGCTTACAGTTTGAGAGAAGGGTTCAGAGAGTAGAAAAGGTCTATGTTCCATCAAGAATTTGGAGAATTCACCAAGAACATTGTTCTTCATAGTTATGTAAGATTCTCAAAGTGTTGGGATTGTTCAACCACACGCCTTACCTCTAATTTTGTTCATAAAATCTCTTATTGAGAGATTTATGACAATGTTTTTGAATTTTTCCTCATTCCTTAACAATGGAGGTTTTGAATTCTAGAGTTGATTGCTATTTAGTATAAGTTGGGTTTTAGATAGATATTGATAAATTTGTGTTAGGTTTGTAAATAAAAAATGGCTTAGAAGATATCACCTAATTCTAGATGCGTTAGGACCCAAAAATTAGATGAAAATTCATAGAATTTCTAGGCACGAATATGGGGCGGTGAGCCACCACTACGCCAGGACTATTTCTCAGTAATTTGGGTCCTATTGTGGTGTTTTAGTAGTGAACCCAAAACTTCTGCAGTAGTTCTGGGGTTGGCGCTCTGCGCCACTCAGTGCGCCAGGGTCAGAAGGTCTTTTTCTTTTCAATTCTTCTTTCCTGGTGTGTTCATTTGAATCGTATCCTTGTTATCTTCTTGATTTTAACTCTTAAAGTCTTCATTTATCATTGAGAGATCCTGCATATCCTAATCACATTTATTCATTCACATTTCAAATCAAAGAAAAGTTAGGAGGAAAATCCAAGAGGTCTATTTTAGTCATTTTAAGAATTCTTTTGCAATTAATTATAGATCTGAACTAAATCTTGAGTAAATGAGAATGATAATAAGGAGAGTTTTATTTCATGTTTAAAATAAGTATTAGGTAACGAACCATTTCCAAGTGTGACACTTCAACATTTCAAAGAGAGAAACATTAATTTCTAAATGAGTTTACGAGGAGTTTTGAGTAATACCTCTTCTAAAATA
The DNA here is from genome assembly GCF_001406875.1 of Solanum pennellii. Classification (NCBI taxonomy): domain Eukaryota; kingdom Viridiplantae; phylum Streptophyta; class Magnoliopsida; order Solanales; family Solanaceae; genus Solanum; species Solanum pennellii. The sequence goes on along the minus strand of NC_028640.1, from coordinate 44,777,245 downwards.
ATCTTTTGAGTTAACTACCTCAAATTGATGAAGATTTATGTTTAATACATTTGAGCATGCATATATACTTTTAGGAGTAGTATTGAGCACCGATATAGGGGCGAGTTCAGACAACTCGAAATCATCATGAACAATGTATGCTAACATGGGTAAATGATCATACTTTTAAAATGAATCATTTGTCCCTTCTGACAAAACTTAGTGGATCCACTTAGTTAAGGTATTATATATCCCAAAATGGTATAGGATAATTGTGCCAGTATGAGCGACACGTTGTATCATCACATATCTCATAGTGATGGTCATTGGTTAGAGAATCTCTCAAATAAGAGTAAAGAGTATGTTATTACATTTTTATACATTTTTAGTTTATATGTACTTTTTTACAAGATTTTTATGTTGCATCTGTTATTGTTGTTTTTATATTGGAGTTGAGTTGAGGTGTATACTGTCTTCCACATGTTATCAGTTCAGTTACATTTGTTTCAGTTTTACTCTTAAATGCTCGTACATTTAATGTACTTACGTCATTCGACCTACATCTTTTATAATGCATATAAAAGTATTCACGTTCATTAACTAGCGCTTCATTGATACTATATGTACTTTATCTAGTATTTGATGAGCCGCCTTTCATTTTGGAGCTCTTCACATAGTTATTTCTATTTTGTTAAGTTGTCGAGTGTCTTCTCCCGATTTCAATCGCAGTACTTAGAGGATTCATGTCCATTAGTAGTTGAGTTTTTTTCACTATTCTCTTGTTGATGTTTTAAGTCATGGAGTTAATTGTTTATGCTTAAACGATCATGTCGATACACTTTTGAGTTAATATATTTTTGAGAATTCTGAGTTGATTTTTGCTTTTGAAGTTCCTATTTTTCATGAGTAAGTCTTCAACTAAGTAGTTAGTCAGGCCAAGGATTCATGTGATGGTTCTCGAGTAGCGGCCACATCCAGGGTGTACGCTCGGGGTGTGACTATATTTTATACATTTGATCAAGAGTATATATTATTAGGATTAGTTTTAGCACCGATATGGGAAAGAGTTTAGATAATTCACATCCCCCATAAACCATGTCTTTAATACATGGGTAGAAGATCATACTTTTTAGATAAATCTGTATACTTAGTGGATCCACTTAGTTGAGAGGTTCAATATCCATGCACAATATAGGACAATTCTGGCAGTGTGGACAAGATGTTGTATCATCACTTTGTTCATAGCGATGGTTGTCAGTTCAAAAATATGCCGATAGAGTTAAAGTGAATTTTAATATATCACTTATTATGTTGAATTCAAAGATGAGTAAATATTTATAAAACATTAAATGATTTAACTCATTTATTTCTTTAAATTCAGCTTGAGTATATTTTATCTACTACAATCCTTTCATTCAATTATTCCACTTTAGCTATATAACATATTCGTATATTTAATGTACTGATATCATTCGACTTGCATCTCTTTATGATGTTGATAAAGGTGTTTAGAGTCATCAAAAGGCACTTCGTTGAGATCACTCTATACTTCAGCTAGCTTTTGGCGAGCTTCCTTGCATTCCGGAGGACTTCACATTTACCTTCTAGTTAGTAGTTTTAAGATGTCTTGGTCTTGTTTACATAATCTTCTTTAATAGTAGAGGCTTTATTAATAAATAGAGTTGAGTAGTCTTTCAGTATTTACATTTCCTTGAGATGTTTTTGTAAACTATTATACTTATATTAGTGAGTATTTTAAGATAGTTTGAGTTGAGTATTTACTTTAAGTTTAAATGTTAATAAAATTCTGTTTTAAGTCTTTTATCGCTTGAGTAAGTCTTCTTCTTAGTATTCAAACAGGCCAAGGGTTTGCTTGGAAACTAGCTTTGATTCTCGCATGTCGGCCACGTCCAAGGTGTAGGTTTGGGGCATAACATTTTGAATAAGACTTTGTTTTGTGTGTATTTTAAAAGAAAATCTAAATAGAGTCAAGAAGGTTCATCCAAATGTCTTTTGACGAAAAACATCAATATGATTAAAATTATATTGGATTGTGGTTTCCTTCCTTACTACCATCGTAGAGAAGTAGAGAAATACCTTCTGGCTTTCACCATATTAACACTTCTGCATGAAAATTTAAAAGATCTACATTGTGTGCAATGATTATTGCAGTTCTTTTTAAATATCTATAAGTAGTTCACTATAAGAAACTAAAACTACCACAACTCTATATAAAGAAACATCGTACTATGCCTCTTAAATATCACAAACATATTGACGAACATTTAATTTAACGTCAAATTTTTAATATTAAAAATTTAGGTTAATATCATTAAAAATGTTACATTCTTACAAGTTAGATTAATTATTGTTGTGTTCTCTCTTGTTTCACATATTAAAAAATTGAAAAATGTAATCATCACATGTACGATTTTATGAAAAATATTTAGCACTTGTTGTAACACATCAGAAATTTGAATTGGACTTACAACAGTAAACAATAGAAAATTGGTGAACAACAGCATAGTTCATGGACGTGAAAGGAACATCCGTCTGTCGGCCCGGCAGTGGCTCATTCCTAATCAAAAGTGGTGGACCACGGGGCGAGGGAGTCTCGTGTAAACAAGGGACAACCAACCACGTCCAGGCATCACACCACAGATTCCACAACAGGTCGTGGTCTTGATGATAGGCTGAAGGAATGTCTGTGAACCCGAGGCAGCAGAACCCAGCCTAAGTGAAGAACCACAGTGGACTTTACGGTTAGTGGTCCTTCACACGCTCCGTGGAAAGGCTCGTAAAGGGCCCCCAAAAACTAGTAGACAACCGAAAAGAACCACAATCCACTTGACAGGCCATAGTCCCTTTAATGGCCCACCAGTGGCTTTTAAGTTAGGGTCGTTTTGGTCTTTTCCTCCATGTGTTGGACACCTTAAATATATCATTTAACCCATATTCTACATGGTTTAACTATGTTAAATCCTAGAATTCTAATCAGAACCTACCCTAATTGATTCATTCACTTAATTTCATCAAATTAAGAGCAAGCGAAGAGATTAGTCGACAGTTTCCCCTTAATAACACACAGGAGGTTTTCAGCTGTTCTAGCCTTGAAATTGAAGGATTATTTCTCCATAGATTTTGTCACCAAGTATGTGGGATCTCACTAGTCAGTTTCTTTTATTGACTAGGTGTCACGCCCCGAGCTACCCCCGAGACGCGGACCTGGGACCACAAGTTATCCTGAGCTAACCCTGTTGTCATGATCATGAGCATACTAAAGATAATAAACTGATGTGGAATGTTCACCAGGGCTTTTGCCACGAAAACCATATCATGTTAATTTCTCCAGCTCACATTCGCCTTAGGTTGCCCGCTTAGGGTTTTCATCAATAAGACACTCATTTTATTTCTCTCAACTAACATTCGCCTTATGGTGCCTGCTTAGGGTTTTCACCAGTAAGACTCTCTCATTTTTTATATTTTTTTTTTGAAAAAAAAAACAAATATGGTGCCATCGCTTGTACCGTTAGCATACTTACTTTTGACATTTCAAAGGTTGATGCAAAGACCTTTCTTCGATTGAGTCTAAATGATGGGATTGATTTTGAGCTTTGGGGTAAAATAACAAATGAATAAATAAATGATTTTTCCCCAGTTTACTATAGTATGAAGACTTTTGTATTTTTATTTGGTTGGACCGAACCCAACATCGGGGCTGCCTACGTAGCTTGCCGAAACAAGAATCAGGTCAAATGTAGTTCATAAATCTACTTTATTTTAATTTTTTTGTATATATATTTTTTGATTTTTTGAAAGATTCAAGGAAGCAACAAACTCAAGAGCTTTCGTTGAATCAACCTTTGAAATGTCGAGCCCAAACGTAAGGGTTTCTAATGCTGAATCATATATAATATCTTTTCACAGCATCAGCATAGACGACCATTTCTTTCATTTTGACTTATATGTCTGCTAGTAAAGAGCACCATTGGATAATACTTTTTTTACAATGAATGGTCCTTTCCAATTTGGTGAAAATTTGCCTTTGATTTTGGCATGATGTGGCAGAATGTGTCTCAACACTAATTGACCCTCCTCGAAATGTTTAGGATGCACCTTTTTGTTGTATGTTCGTGCCATTATTTTCTGGTACAATTGTCCATGGCATACCGATCTCAGATGTTTCTCATCAATCAAACTTAATTGCTCTAAGCGTGTTTTGATCCACCCATTATCATTGATTTCAGCCTCCACCACAATCCTTAAAGATGGGATCTCCTTCTTTGCAGGTATAACTGCCTCAGTCCCGTATAACAGGGATATGGAGTAGCTCCCACTAAAGTATGGACAGTAGTGCGACAACCTAACAAAGCAAAAGGCATGTTTTCATGCCATTGTTGAGAATTTTGCACCATTTTAAGAAGTATCTCTTTTATATTTTTGTTAGCAGCTTCTACAGCCCCATTTGCCTTTGGGTGATACGGAGTCAAATTTCTATGCTCAATCCTAAATTGATGGCACACTCTTGCATTAGAGATTGTTCAGATTTGCAGCGTTATCGGTAACAATCACCTTTGGAATATCGAACTGACAGATGATATTGAAATGAACAAAATCCACCATGACCTTCTTGGTGACTTACTTGAAAGTTACTGCTTCCACCCACTTTTTAAACTAATCAATGGACACCAGGAATAATATATGACCATTGGATGCTTTAGGTTCCATTGGTCGAATTACATCCATTCACCATGCCCCGAAAGGCCAAGGAGCTAACATTGCATGCAACTCGGAAGGAGGAAAATGTATCAAATCACCATGTATTTGACAGTTATGACATTTACGAACAAATCGTATGGAATCCCACTCCATGGTGAGCCAATAATAACCTGCTCATAGTATTTTCTTGGCCAAAACATATCCATTCATGTGAGGTCCACAAACCACTGAGTGTACTTCAATCATAATTGTTGAAGCCTCTTGAGCATTTACACATCTTTAAAGTCCCAAATTAGGTGTTTTCTTGTATAATATGCCTCCGCTTGAGAAAAACCTGCTTGCTAGTCGTCTAGTAGTCCTTTTTTATTACTAGTAAAATCTGATGGACATTCTCCATGCCGAAGATATGTTTTAATATCATGGAACCAAGGTTTACCGAATTCCTCTTCAACCACGTTGCAATAAGCATGTTGTTCACGAATTTGTATGTATAAAGGATCAATATGAGCGCCACCAGGATGTTGGAGCATCGAAGATAAAGTGGACAATGCATCTGCAATCTCATTGTGAACTCTAGGGATGAGTCTAAACTTTATCGACACAAATCGTTGGCAAAGATCTTGTAATCAATGTTGATATGGTATGAGCTTTGGCTCACGAGTTTTCCATTCTCCTTGAATTTGATGAACCAGCAAGTCTGAGTCCCCTACTACCAACAGTTCTTGGATGCCCAAGTCAATTCCTAACCTCAAACCAAAATACATGCTTCATACTCGGACATATTATTAGTACAGTAGAATCTATGTTGGGATGTTATGGGGTAATATTCCCTAATTCAGACATAAGAACAACTCCTATTCCAACTCCCTTTTTGTTAGAGGCACCATCAAAGAACAACTTCCATCCTTGATTGTTATCGTGAATAACTTCATTGATACATGATCTCTCTTTATCTGGAAAATAGGTCTTAAGTGGTTCATATTCTTCATCAATAGGATTCTCCGCCAAATGATCTTCTAATGTTTGAGCTTTCATTGCGGTCTGTGTCACATAAATAATGTCAAACTCTGTCAGCAATATTTGCCATTTTGAAAGCCTGCCCGTGGGCATGGGCTTTTGAAAATAATATTTCAACGGATCCATACGAGAAATGAGATAGTAGTATGAGATGAAAGATAATGCTTCAAAACATGTGCTACCCAAGTTAAGGCACAACACGTCTTTCAAGAAGGGTGTACTTGGATTTGTAAACGGTAAAATTTTTGTTGAGGTAATAAATGGCCTGCTCTTTCTTTCTAGTGTCATCATACTGACCCAATACACAACCAAAATAATTATGTAGTACTGACATATATAATATCAAAGGTATTCCCGGCTCGAGAGGTACAAACATAGGGGGATTTGATAAGTAATTCTTAATAAATTCAAAAACCTCTCGATATTCTTCAATCCACTCGACTGTGGAATTCTTTTTTAAGGACATAAATATGGGATCGCAAGATATTGTGAGTTGAGCAATAAATTTGCTACTACAGTTTAACCTTCCTAGAAGGCTCATAACCTCAGTTTTTTTCTTTGGAGGTGGCAATTCCTCAATGGCTTTAATTTTTGAGGGATCCAACTCGATACCTCGTTGACTAGCTATAAACCCCAAGAGTTTTCCTAATGGTACTCCAAATACACATTTTGAAGGATAAATCTTGTGATTATACCTGCAGAACCTCTCGAAGAAGCTTCTTAAGTCTTTCACATGATTTGACTGCTTTTTTATTTAATGATAAAATAATACCCATAAACTTCTATATCTTTATGCATCATATCATGAAATTGGTTGTCATCACCCTCATATAAGTTGCCCCTGTATTTTATAGTCCAAAAGGCATAACCCGACAACAACAAGAACCCCAAGGAGTGATAAAATATGTTTGTTGTGCATCTTCATAATCCATAATAATCTGATGGTAACCCGCATAGCAACCACGAAAGATGCAACCTCATGTTTAGCACCATTATCTAGTAAAATATGGATGTTAGGCAAAGGAAAGTCATCTTTTGGACTTGCTTTGGTCAAATCACGATAATCAACACACATTCAAACTTTGCCATCTTTGTTAGGGACGGGCACGATGTTGGCTAACCAAGAAGGATATTGAGCGACTTGAATGACTTTGGCCTCAGGTTTTTTTGTGATCTCCTCTTTAATTATTACACTCATGTCAGTTTTAAGCTTTCTCAACTTTTGGTTTACTGGAGGAAAGTTGGGATCAATCGGCAACTTGTGGACAACCATGTCACTGCTTAAACCAGGCATGTCATCATAAGATTATGCACAAACAACATTGTAATAAAATAAAGCCTGGATTATATCATCCTTTTGATGTCGAACATGTAAGCTTATCTTAGTCTCCTTAACAATTTCATGATCCCCTAAATTTATCATCTCGGTTTCACTCATGTTTGGGTTTGACTTATTCTCAAAATGTTTGAAATCCCTTCTTACTTCTTAAAATACTTCGTCTTCATCACATTCGATTTATTGACTTATTATTTCAAATATTAGGTCGAAGATTAGATTGGATTTTAATATTTGGCAAAAAATTCTACATGCATGTCATATCACTAGAATTGGCATAGAAAGAACTGTATAGAAGAAAACAAACAAAGATATTAGACTGAAATAAAAACAACTACATCCTATTGAAAAAGGAAAAGAGAGAGTTTGGACTGAAACGACAAGATAAAAAAATCTGAATTACAACCCTTGAATAAATCAAATGACAGAAAGAAAAACAAGCCAGACGACCAAGACTCATTCTTAATGGGGAGAGAAGTGGCCTCCCAATTGTTCAGCTGGACATCAGGACCAAAGAATTGAAAATCTCTATTTCTAGTGTCTTCTTCGAGTTTCAACGTATCACCCTCAACAAATAAATCTTGAAAATAGTTGATCATCTCTTCGTTAACTTCCAACACTGGCTCTAGGAGATGGGGTCCAGAAGATTCTATTGTGTGTGCTTTGATGAAAGATTTGTATATAGGTGGTACAGGCTTGGTAAGTGACCATACACTTCTATTCTTCTTCTTTGCCTTCATTTTGTCCTCGACTCTGAGCTTGTAGCCTAAGCCAAAAGTACCCATACTCTTTTGTGGACTCACCGGATAAGCTCTCACTTGCAAGAAAATCCCAAAGCAATTACCTAGTTCAAACCCGTGGTTCAGAATTTCATTTACCATTATCATGGATGGCATGGGAAATTATGGTTTTAAAATGAGATTCCCCTCGAGGATATGCTCAACCACCACTACCTCAAAAGCTTGGTAGACCAGTGCCTCATTCTCATTATTTGCTTCGATAAAAGGGAGGGAAGAGCCTTTGAAGACTGAAAGTTCCCCTTCACCATGAACAATCACTTCTTGTTGGTCGTATTCAAACTTGATCATCTAATGCAACGTAGAAGGGACTTCTCTAGACCTATGCACCCATGGTCTCCCCAACAATAGATTGTAGGATGCATTGATATTCAGCACTTCAATATTCACAGTGAAATCTCCACGCCCTATTGTTAGTACAAGCTCTATTTCACCAATGGCATCTGTTCTTGACCCATCAAAGTCTCTAACACATACGTTGTCGGGTCATATCCTTTCAGCAGTAACATTCAATTTTTGTAGGGTTTAAAAGGGACAAATATTTGCTCCATATCCTTTGTCAAGTATAACTCGAGTGACATACGAAAGCTCATACTTTCCGCTGATATGGAGGCCTCAGTGATATCCTATACCTTCCACTGGTAGTCATCATCTAAAAAGGTGATATGGTTTACCTCAAACTTTCTCCTACCAATCTTCTCTAAGTGACTGACTGTAACTGCATTAGGAATATGTGTTTCGTTCAGAATCTTCATTACGGCTTTACAATGTTCATGTAAATGTATTAACAAGAACAATAAAGAGATTTGGGCTAGAGTCTTCCTTAGATATTCCAAAACGGAGTAGTCTGATAATTTCATCTTTCTTAAGAACTCCTCTGCCTCACCTTCATTGACTGAACTATTTACTTGCATTTGGTCATTTTAAGTTTTTCTCAATTCCATTGGGGCATAGCATCTTCTGGAACGGGTTATTCTTCCCACTTCATCTATTTATTCATCGACCTCCTTCCCCTTGTATGTCACGACACTAGTCTCATAATTCCAAGGAAAAGCATTGGGTTCTGCCATCGGAAGTTGGGACACAGGCCTAATAATAACAGGTGTAACATAGGATCCTTTCACGATCAATATAGGCTTGTTTAGCCCTCTTGGAACAACAAATCATTCCTCCTTTTACTTTCCCAAATATCCTCAAGCGTTCCTTTTGCAGTTAGGATGATTGTGTTTGATGACCTTAACTTTTCTGACGCCTCCTTTGCCCCTAAAGGTTCCATTTTTGTCAAGTCAATGACATTCGTCGAATTTTCAGCGCTAGTTCCCACCTGAAAGATGGTCTTGTATGGAACTTCAAATTCTTCACAACTCTTCATCATTTCTAAAATGTTTGTTTCAGTATGCCTTGGTAATTTATTTTGATTAGTATTTGGTCCATTCGGACTTTCAACCATAATTCGATTAGTATAGTTCAAATCCTGAATTGCTCTTTTCAGATACCAGCATATCTCTATGTTGTGCCCTAGGGAATCTGAACAATATGCACAATGCTGAGAATAATCTAGAGTTCTCAAGGGAGGATTTGACATTTTCCTTTCAATAGGACTCAGAATATTTAACGCTCTTAATTTTTGAAAACACTAGCATATGATTCTCCAATAAGGGTGAAGTCATCCTTAGATCAATTTCCCATATTATATTGTGGTCTAGGACATGGAGGAATTCTGGTTGTATTTTGGTGAATTTATGGAGGTGGTGGTTGATTTTGTTGAATTGGTGTACACCATTGCGGATAAGAAGGAGGGACAATTGGTTGTGCACTAAAAACGGGATATAAAGAGTATGGGACAGGATATTGTGGAGTCTGGGAAAGAAAATAGTGTTGTGAGGAATTATCGTGGACATAGGTCCGAGGTGTTGGTATAATAGTTGCTACATCCTCTCTTCTCTTCTTCCCTCCAATATTTTGAGAACCACTTTGAAGCACTTGTGTTGTGGCTTTTAAGGAAGCTTGGCTTACAATCTTTCCAAAATTGATGCCATTTCCCAACCTTAATAACTTTAGTGAAGGTCTTTCCAACAGCAGAGAGAAAATAGTGAAAGTAATCAAGTTCTTGCGCTTGGAGAGAAACGTCATCATCTCAGACTTCTTAATTGGTGGTCTAACCCTAGCAGCTTGCTTTATCCTATGGCATATTACGAAAATTTTCTGTGGTCTTTTTCCTCATGTTAGCTAATGAGGAGCGGTCTGGTACAATGTCAATATTATATTAGAATTGTTGTACAAAACATCGATCCAAGTCATCCAACGTATGCTAGTTGACAATATCCTAATATATGAACCATTCAGATGCAATCCTTACTAAGATTTATCCAAAATATGCCATAAGTAACTCTTTTTTTCCCTCTGCACCCCTCAGTTGATTGCAATATCTCTTCAAATGAGCTATGGGATATCCGTGACCATCATATTTCTCAAATTTTTGAGTTTTAAAACCAACAGGCAAATGGACGTTGGGAAACATACACAAGTCACTAAATAAGATGCCTTTGTGTAATCCCTGCATAGCTCTTATACTATGTTCCAAACTCTTCATTTTCTTAGTCATCCCTTCATGTTCCTCATTCTTAACCATCTTTTAAATTTCTACAGGGGGACTATGTTGATGAATGTGGGGATAAGAGCTTGGAATACTAATGGTCTCTTCAAGAGTGTAACTGTGATCATGAAAAGCTTTGGACGGAGGATAGCTGTTGGATTTGTGCACCATTGGTGCTTGCAGGATGCTATTAGTAGGGACAGTTGACACTAAGAGTGGATTACTTTCATAGGTGTAGTCTAAGGGTGCACCATAGAAATTCCAGTAACATTGGATGGGTTAGCATAAGGGCCGAATCCAGGGTGATATACTGGATCACTTGTCGACACATGGATAGGGGCCGACACATTTGCATTAAAATAGTCCTGAATTGAAGACGGTGGAGGTTTTCCACTCGTACATCTCTGCCATTTGTTTTTTTAATGCCCTTATCTATTTTGTGGACCCTGTTTCTTGTGAAGTCATCTAGTTTTGGATCTCAGTTTGATTTGTTCCCGTCTTGTGGGGCCCATTTCAACCTTGTATTGTAAGGATGTGATGCCAGCTTAACCACAAACCAACCACACTTAAGCTAATAAGTTTCTCTCTCTCTCTCTCTCTCTCTCTCTCTCTCTCTTAATTGAGTAACAAAAACATTAGTGTTAAGAAATTATGCACACTGCAGCTATATACATACTTCTAATGTGGAAGACCTTATGTTTCATCCCGGCTTACCTAGGCGTTCTTCTCTCCTTAGTTATTTATTATTATTTATATATTTATTTATATAGATAGATAGATAGATTTTTATTATTTTATCCAGATTTGATCGAACCCATTGGGTTTCCTACGTATCATATTGGCGCATGAATCAGATCTTTGCGTAGTTCGAGGATATACATCAACTTTAACTTCTTATTTTTTTAAATTACATAAATTATATAATCTATATATATATATATGTATTTATATTAAACGAAAAAATGAGATAAAAAATAAGCATAACTTAACATATCATTTCAATGTTTTGAACCATAAGTAGAAAAACGATAAGAAATCACCAAACAAAGGTCAATAACTTAAGCAGACACAACTTAGACAAAGTGTAGAAACCCAGAATGAGATAAAGTAAAACTTAAACTAAAAAGAAAACGATATTGATGAAACAAAGATTTGCATCAGCCACCCTGTCCCAATGACACAAATGTAATCCCTGCATCTCAAATCTGCTCACTCACGGAGATGGTGGTCTTAAATGACCTCCTACACTCTGATATATATATCTTGCAATGAAGTCGTGAGATACTCGGCGAATTCATGAACTTCAGCCAGAAATCGCTCATGGTTCAACTCTTGGTAATCCAGACCCATTTGGTCAGCACAGTTAGCCAAATGATGGACGTTTGATTGAAGCACAATGCAAGTCTGACTCAATCCTTGTATATGTAGATCATGGGAAGCAACCATATCTCTAGCAAGTTTTTCTTCAGTCGAGATTGACTATATTTCCTCTCGATGTCTTCCCCTTTCATGGATCCAGTGATCTCTCTCTTGATCAAATTATGTCTGGCTTGTATAACCATATGTCCTCAATTGTTGTTGTTGAGATGCTGCCAGTTCTGCAACTTGTGCTCCTCTAATTGTTGCTATATTAACTTGTCCTTGAAACAAGGTTTCTCTCTGAGTTACCTTTCCTCTTTCCTCTTCGAAGTATGCTTGTTGCTACGTTAGAGCGACTCTACCAAGTTCTAATTGTTCTCTTAACTCTTGATTTTCAGAAAGGTAATCACGCACAGCCAACTCGATCTCAGCCTCATGGTCTATTTGTTCTTTTATAGATCTCTCTGGTCTAACTCGTACAGAAGGTTGTTGCTCAAGACAATTGGAGTATCCTTGGTGCATCTCTCCTGTGTGTCGTTCTTCGACCATCGTTCCAATTCCCATGACTAAACAACCATCCCAAATCCTTTAGGCCAATTTTTTAGGAAGGGAGACCTCTGCTCCAACTTCGAAAATGTTCCACCCAAGCATTGACCCCTTCTGGACACTTGTACTTCTCTACCTTTTTGGCATGACTTGTAATTAATCGCTCTGATCTTGAATGACTCTTGCCACTTCAGGTGGTCGGTAAAGATGCTCTACTATCCATATTTGAAGAAATATGTTGCATCCCTCAAAGAAACATGGGAACGATGGTATATTTCTTTTTCTCAACCATTATTCCCAATAAAGCAACCATAAAATCAAAAAGTCTATGCTCTTTACACGTTTCAAAACTTTCCTTATTGTTGAGTTTCTTTCAAAATTTCTTGAATCCTTCCTTCTTTCCATACCTATCATACAAAAATTGTAGTGAGATCCAACCTTGGTCTAATGATTCCTCCTTGGATTTTCAAATGTTCAAGTGTTGCGCCTTGGGGCTATAAGCCTCTGATAGTACAGTGTCACTCCAAACCCAGTAAAGCCACCTTTTTCCTCCAAGGTTGGGGTCATTTCAAAACATGACAAACGAAAAACATTGTTGGTGGGATCCCAAAAGAACAACAGTGCTTCGATCACTTCTCGCCTAGGTTTCACTTGCATGATTCTTGTCAAAAAATCCCCAAATATTTGAATATTATACCTTGTTGCAACAAACCCATGTCATTCCACCATTCCCACAACTGCCAGGGAGTATAATCTACAGCCTGAAGGGGTACATTCGAATCTCTTTTCCTTTTCTGACACTTTCCGCGGTCGGGATGAACCATCTTGTGCCTATGGAAAAGGATGCAGGGTCAAGATATGCTCGTATTTATGATACTTGCTTTAGGACCTCTTATATTTGAAAAATAAATAAATAATAATAATAAAATAAATAAAAGGATGTATTAAACTTATATGAGATGACACAAAGTATTTTTCAAATTAAGACTTTAAGGGAAAATGAACACTTGTATTTACAAAGTTAATGCATTTGAATGTTTGTCATTTGAATACTCTGACTTAGAGTGTATGTGGGCAATAAATAACTAATTTATTTGAGAATTTCTTTTGATAAATCATTTATTTTCCTTCAAACAAGTGTTTATTATATGAGTCATGTGGCAAAATAATTTTTAGTAAATATCTCTTCAGAATCAAGGTTTAAATGATAGTTTCAACTAAAACTATTATTATGAGTGACTATTTAATTACTTCTTGTAGATGGATTTAAAGATGTATACTTTTAATAAGAATATAAAATGTGAATCAATGTAGAAGGTCATATAAATGGTTTAGTAAAAAGAATTTTTATGTAAAATTAGGAAAGAGAGGAAAAATGAAACAAACGAAAATAAAAATAAAATATTAGTAAAAGTATTGAAATGGACTATTCCTAAAATTATTGAAATTCCAACCTATTATTATATTTATATATTATATGGTACTTTCATAATATC
>NC_028640.1:44753902-44762758 GCF_001406875.1 Solanum pennellii | reverse complement strand
ATATATATATAAAAGAATTTATTTTAGTAGAAACCTAATGCAAGTCAACAAACGAGGTCTTCCACATGATATTTTACAAATATAACACATAAAATGCACATGTTAGTCAAGAAGAGGGTCTCATATCTTAAATGGACCCGACCCTGTGTTGAGTCCTACTAGGTGGAATGTAAATAATGCAAATAAGAGGAGCCTACTAGGGATATTCCTGTCTATGTTTCTGTTTCACTAGGTTCGATCTAGACAGAGATAGGTATCTAGACTGGCTTACCTGAGTGGACACCTCGAGCCAGGGAGGCGCAACCTATCGGTAGCAGCGTTATTCCTACTTCATTACTGATCCATCCGTGCGTAACACATGCAACTAAAATCCTCCATTGGGTGCTCAAACACTTCAACTTTAACTCAAAAGAAATTGGGATGCATAATTGCATTCCCTACTATCCTATTTTAGAGTTAGACAGTGCGAAAGAGGACAATCGTATTATAATTTAACAATATTAAAATCTATAAATGAGCGACAAGTAATCCATCATACACAAATATCAAAAAAAAAAACACAATATGGTTAAGTAGAAGTCAATATAATAAAGTTCGAGATCTTGTCTGTCCCAGTAGAGTCGCTAGAGATGTCACACCCTCTATGTGTGTGTGTCTGTGTGTATCTGTGTTTTCCAACAGGCTTTGATGTCCAAAAGTTTAATATATTGAAAAATACATCTACTGTTTTATTATTTTCAAATCTTTTATATAAGCTTTAGGTTTTTTCGAAACTACGTGTCTACACCTAGTTGGACTAGGGTTCAGTGTACCCTCATATTCCTAGAACTACGTTCCTCTGTAGGAGTATGAGTCCTCTTACTGGGCATCAAATTTTGTGATTACGAAGTCATGAATTTATACCCTTGGCAATGTATATTCGGTCCTCTCGGCAGTGATTTTATGTCGGTTAATAGTAGCTCAAGAGTCAAACTATACTGCATTTGACAATGTTTTATTCATTTTTTAGTATTCAGTTTCAGTATGTAAAGATAATAATCAGTACTTGGTCATTACATTCAGTTCAGTTCATTTCCGTATATTTCAGTATTTACATTATGTTTAGATTATGTTATTTGTCCGTTATGTTTTTCCAACTTACATATTTGTTCAGTTATATAATATATCATGCATGCTCAATATATTCCAAGTACTAATGCATACTCTATGTTACGTTGTTTGATGATGTATGTTCAAGTCCTCAGCATTTAGATCATGAGCAAATAGGTTTTGGATCCATATATAATAGAATTAGTGGTGAGCCCTCATACTTCAGGGACAATATAAATGTTTTCCATTTGAGTCTTTTATTTTAATTTCAGTTTTGTTAGTGGGGACAGGTCCCAACAACTGCAGTGAGTTTGAGGCTTTCTCAAACACAATTTTAAATTCAACTTTAGCATTTGAGTGATCGTACAGGACTACTAAACTCTTAGAAGTTTATTATATATAATCAAATCACTATTTGGTATTCCCCATATTTAATTCATTTCATTATTTAAGCTTCCACATAATGTTTTTTTCATTTAGTTGTTTTAGTATGTTTATGATATGCTAGTTTAAGATTATCTTGGGATCACTCGTTATCCTGGGTCTCATGTTTACACCAAGGGGGTAGCCTCAAGGCGTGACAAACTTTGTATCAAAACAATAGGTTTAAGAGTTCCAAGATGTCTAAAAGCCACACTAAGTAAAGTCTTTTTTATGGGGGTGAAGTGCACTACATATAATGACAGCGAGGCTATAAGTGTTATAAGAAAACTTAACTCTCTTTGTTACTCTTATCGTGTGTGAGGTATGCTCAAATTTTCTTGTTCTAATCCATCGTTTTGCACTTTAGAGCATGATTCCTCGTAGAGCTTACCCATACAATTTCATTGACAAGGTTAAAAAAATCTTTGGAGTGATGCAAGTGATTGATAGTGATTGGGTGGAATTGACATCCTACCAGCTTAAGGATGTGGCACACATATGGTTCACTCAGAGGAAATACAACACGGGCCACTTTATCTTACTCTATGTATAGAAGTAAACTTCGGTGTCAGTCCAGAAACTCTTTTAAAACCTTTATCAGTCTCTACTCCAGTTGGTGACCCATTTATAGCTAGACTTAGATACTAAAATTGCCCTGTCACAGTCTCTTAAAATGTCACCTCAATTGACCTTGTAGAGTTAGAAATGGTTGATTTTGATAGCATTCTAGGCATGGATTTGTTATATTCCTATTATGCCTCAGTCTATTGTAGAACTAGTATTGTTCGATTTTTGTTTCTAACGAGTTAGTATTAGAATGGAAGGGTAGTAGATTAGTGCCTAATAGGTCCATTTATCTCTTACCTTAAGGTTAGAAAGTTAATATCTAAAAGGTAGTGGGGCACATGTTGAGGAAATAAGGAAGGAATCAGAAAAACATGTTCATCCGCTTGGTCGCTTAGGAGTTAATCTTATGGACACATCAAATGGTGGTGTAATAATCAAGAATAAATCAGAATCTTCATTGGTAATGAAAGTTCAGGAAAAACAAGATAATGATCCTATACAGCTGGAAGTTCATCAGCAAAAAGTATAGGTATTCTCCCAAGGGGGAGATAGTCGTGTTTATGTTCCCATCTCTAAGTAAAAAGTTATGATCATTTTGACGAATCCCTGTCGGGCAGACTTGACTGAGGACCCCTACCAACGAACCCACACACCATAGGTTCCTCCGTGGGTGGACTTCGTAAGAAATAAGTTAGGGTGATTTTTGTCCTTTCCCCTATGTGTTGGGCCTTAAACTACGTTGTTTGATCCCTAAACTAAGTAGTTTTGGTAAGTTTAACCCTTGTGACTTAGTCAAATCTTTTCCCAAGCGATTCATGCACTAAAAATTCATCAAACTTAAAAAAAAATAAAGGAAAAAATAGGCGACCAAAACCCTTCCAAGAATGCAACACGTTATCTTCAGTTCTAGCCCATAAATAGAAGGATTTCTCCGTAGATATCGTCACCTGGTATGTGGGGTTTCACTAGTGGGATCCTTTCATCCATTAGGTCCCTAAATTTCAGTGAGACTCTTGATTCCTATATCTTGCTTAAACCTAGAGTTTTTAAAACCTAATATATTAGTTGTGATTTAGTTATTAGAGTATTCCTACTTAGATTATCATGTTTTGTGGAATAATTGTGTGACGCCCCGAGATACCCCCGAGACGCGAACACGGAACTTAGAACCACAAGTGATCCCAAGCTAACCCTGCTGGCATGATCATAAGCATACTAAAGAATATAAACTGATGCGGAAGTTAAATCATAACTTATAATGAAAAGATGGGGAATACCCATATTGTAAAACTAATATAATATGAAGACTGATGAGTTTAATACAATGAAGTTATTAGTTCAATACTAAGCCGAAACTACTATGTTTGAAATAAGCCTCTAAACTGGACTAGAAATACTAGGCCAAGCCCCAACTAAATCTAGCAAAAAATGAAACTAAATGACTGAAATGACACTCATGACTGTTGTCCTCGGAGAATGAGAACTCACACTAAATCTGCTGAACTGGAGATCAGAAATCGATCTATGCATGATCTGGATGTTTAGAACCTGATCCTACATCAGGAGAAAATGTAACGCACGTATGCGTCAAACTTGAAAGGTACTTAGCATGTAGGATAGAGTAAATCTGAAATAAAAGAAAACTGAACAATCATTTCGCAAGTATAATAATCTGACATGAAAAACTGAATTCTGAGCTAACTGGATGCAATGACCAATTTATAACATGCTGAAATTGAATACTGAATATACTGATAAATGGTAAATGCAGAGAGTCTGACTGAACTGTGGGAGCTACTAATAACCGATTATAAAATCACAAGAGCTAAATGTGGAGTCCGATGTATACGCCCTATCGAGAGGAACCAATATACCCTGCCAAAGGTATAAAAGCATGCTGGTATGATCACTAAACTAATTTCCCACAGAGCGGACTTACAACCTTCTTGGCTAGTAGTTCTGGGACTATTTGGGTACACTGAACCCTAGTCCAACTCGATATTAGGATACTCCATGAATTTTGTAAATTAACTGATTATGTCTGAGCTTCTGTAAATAGTGGATAGCTCAAAACTAAAAATGCAAACAGAGAATGCAATAAATAATCTGATAATGATGCATTAAAACTGAGTCATGTATAACTGAATAACTGAAATATCTTACCTACCATATTTAATTCAAGGACTAAAGAAATTCAAAGCTAGGGTTCTGAAATTCATGCGATAATATGAGTAATAACATGATAATCTGATTTGGAACATCTATTTAATAGGTTCATGAAGTTCTATCAAAGTTCTAGAATCCCTAGATTTAATCATGACAAGAGAATCAAGAATCTGACTGAAAACTACGGACCGAATGGGTTAAAGGAACCCACTAGTGAAATCCCACATACCTGGTGATGATATCCACGGAAAAATACTTAGGTTTCGGGGCTGGAACTGTTGGAACTTGTTGCATTCTTGAACTAGGGTTCTTGAGCTTTTTCTCCTTTCTTGATTCTAATTTTCTAAATTTTAATTTAATGTTTTCTCTTATATATGTTTTAGTTATGTTTCTAGTCTTAAACTGACTAAAATATGATGATTTAGGGTCAAAACGATGTAACTTAGGGTTTAAACAAAGTTGGAAAGATCCCAAAGACCCCTGGGAAAGTTGTAGTCAGACCAAACGACATACATGATTGATGGTCCGTCGTCTGACTGACGCCCCATCGTTGGGTCCGTCGATTGGGCCTATTCAACAGGCCTTTACTAAAATGGGCATATCGTTTTAATCGGAGGTCTGATTTTAGCAAGGTCGCTAGTTATGGAAATCTAATTCAAGTATCTATCTGTGGGTAGGTCATGCGTCACCTAATTCATTTTGTGATAAGAGTTATGACCATATGAAGTTAACCCAACTGCATTTCCCCTTAACTATTTGTAAATTTTCCCCCTACGGTCAGACCTACGTACCGTAGGTCCACATACGGACCGTGTTGGTCATCATTAGCTCTATTCAGAGAATGGGTGAATGTGGGTCTCGATCAACAGTCATGGACTACGGACCATCTTCTGACTTACGGACCGTAAATCCGTCCGTCATCCAAGACTTAACAAATTTTTCTGGGCTGAAGTTTTTGGGAGTTTCTGATCCCATCGACGGTTGTGCAGGACGGACCATGGGTCAGGCTAAGGTCCATCGATGCCACCGTTGGTTGCACCTGTAGATTTTTTTTCCTGTAAAGTTGGTTTTTGGTCTATTTTGGCTACGGGGTGTTACACATTGCTTATTTCTTTGCATAAAATTCAGAATCCTTGTTGTGTAAATTGTTTTAATTCATGAATGGCACATGCTAGGTCAGTTAAACAATTATACATGCATCGATTTTCGAATTTTACATTATCAATCTATCATTGCTATATTCTCATATTTTCATGTTAGTATTTCGAGCTATTTTATATTCCAGTAATGTGTGTTAGATATACATATTCAGTTTGGAGTACACTTAGAACCGACTGGACCAGGTTTTTGTGTACACTTATAGTCTTAGAACTACGTACCCTTGTAGGTTAAGTCCCCTCTATGGGCATTTATTTTACTGATCACGTCATACACGACTTTATACCCCTGGCAAGGTATATCAGTTCCTTCAATATGGTGTATGCATCAGACATCACGAATAGCTCATATGGTGGTTATGTCAGTTACTAGTGGCTCCCATAGTCAGATTCTAATGTATTTGACCAGGTTTTCAATTATACTTCAAATTCAGTCTCAACATGTTCCTCTTGCAGTAATTCATGTGTAATCCTTATTGAATGATTTTTCTTGATATCAAATCAAAAGTACTAAAATAAAAATATTGAACCTATACATATAAAATTTAACGAAGGGAATGGTTACCTTGTTCTAGTTTGAATAAAAGCAGTCTCCACAGAAAAAGTGAAATCAAAATAACTGTTAACCCCTATATAGAGTTATTGTAGATCAATCTATCCTTTTAGTGTTGTAGTTGTAATAAAAATGAGATTATAAGAGAAACTAATGATGTTTTTGCTAAACTTAGAGAGAGAGAGAAAATGATCCAAAGAGGGGGTTTTCTAATGGAGGAAATAGATGATCAAAGAAATGTTTCCTCTATTAGAAAACCCCCACTTTGAATCATTTTCTCTCTCTCTCTCTCTCTCTCTCTCTCTAGTTTAGCATAAAAAATCATTAGTTTCTCTTGTAAGCTCTTTTTTATTTTTTTACATTTAACTATATATAGTTTTATATAAATTTAAAGTGGGTGATAATGTCTGGGATATTGGTGCGGTTGTAAGAAGTTGTAGCTCCTAAGTTATACTTGGAGACTTCTATAAATGATGTTTGGAATTCTTTGATAAACTTTTTGCTCCTAACATGACTAATTTTAATGGTTATCTAAAATTTTCTCTTTAGATTTTCCAACTGCTCACTAGGAAAAAACAGATTATCAGGTCATAATCATGAACCAAAACGGTAACCAACAGTTGTAATTACACCCCATTCAACCAGATCAATTCATCCAACAAACCTGTTTTCCTTCATCACCAACAATAGTAGCGTATGTTCCACCAACAACTACAACACCAAAAGAATGGATTGATTTACAACAACTTTATATAGGGGCTCACAATTATCTAATTTCACTTTTTTCATGGATACTCCTTTGATTAAAACTAGAACAAGGTAACCATTCATTTCATTACATTTTATGTGTGTATGTTTCGAATTTTGATTTTAGTACTTTTCATTTTAAATTAGGAAAAATCATTCAATAAGGATTACGCATGAATTATTGCACATGAATCAAAATTTTGATTTTAGTACTTCGGAGAAGAGGAAAAATCATGGTTCTTTGACACATATATTGCTCTAGTCCCGTAACCAAGAGAAAAAGGAGATTTTCTTGAAGAATGGATTCTTCTTCCCATGAGTCCTCCTTTGCTTTATTACGGGACTAGAGCGAATCATCTCTTGCGCTATGGTCTAATATGTGTGTCGAAGAATGTATTCTCTTGAAGCGGATACGGGTCATGCCCTTGAGCCTATTGATTCAATTCCTAGAAAGTCATGTCTCTCTCCTTCACTTAAAACATAACCTATGATGATTCAACTCAGACAAAAATAACTAATCGTCATGATAAAAAGAACATGTACGGCGTAGAGCCTAATGTCTAGTATTAGCATTTAAACATTGATGTAGCTTAAGACTGATTAATTAATAAAAGGTTGAATTGTAGTATAATCTCAATTAATATTTAAACATTGATGTAGCTTAAGACTGATTAATTAATATAAGATTGAATTGTAGTATAATCTCAATATAACTAAAGAAAGCACGACTATATAATGAAACCACCGTCTCAATTAGTAGAAAAGAAAAAAGAGTAAACATGGATTTATATTATTTTTACACATAATATTATTCTATAATCTTTTCATGATACTCCTTATATTCCATATTAAGTATAATTCTTAAGGAAAAACACACCTATTAAGAAAAATATTCAAGAGCATAGGGTAAATAATAAATTATTTCCCTTTGAGAAATTATAAATATAAGGGAAAATGCACAAGTATCCCACTAGACTATGACCGAAATCTCAAAAGACACACCTTAACTAAATTAAGGTTTTATTACCCCCCTAAACTTATTTTTTTTATAACTTTGTACAGCTTTTTGGATTACGTGACATCCAAATATCTCCTCACGCTCCTCAACTGTTTGGAGTAACGGAGTGTGCCCATGAGACAAAAGGTGCACAAAATTACCAAAAAAATAAGTTAAAGGGGGTAATAGGACCTTAGTTAAGTTAAGGTGTGTCTCTGAAATTTCAGTCATAGTCCAAAGAGGTACTTGTGCATTTTCCCTAACTATAACTTTGTAAGTGTTGAATTGATCTCCTAGAAGATAGAAAAGTTCAATATAGGAAAAGGTAAACATGGAAAAAATTTCAAACACCTATCTCGAACTCTGGAAAACTCAACTATTTTTAAATATGAAAAAAGGTTCAAAAATTCTAGTAATGTGGAATAGAATGAGTATGTTTCATACACCTTCTATACGGTACAAATCACATTCCAAAAAAACTTCAGTGTTTTTGAATGTTAACTTCTAAAGTACATTTTGATTTATTCATGAAAATATGTTTAAATATGGGTCGATCTATTTTTAATCTAATCCATTGGTTATCTAGTTCTTTTTTTAAAAATATTTTTTAGGGTAAGAAAGATGAAATAGGGGAGGGGATTACATGGTGGGAGATTTAATCTACACCCGGTTAAAATTTATATAGCCAATCAATTAACCTACTAAGATTTTCTAATATTAATATTGGACATTAGATGAGAAATCAAAAGAAAAAGAAACACCTAGTTCTTGAAATAAAAGGGTTTATTATTATCGTATATATTCACAAATTACAATATTACTACTCCAAGCATTTGTAATTTTTTGCTCTTCTGAGTAGAAGATTATTTAAATTTAAGGAGCAAAATATTTAGGGTGTGTTTGGTATGAAGGAAAACATTTTTCAGAAAATTTTTTTTAACTTTTACATGTTTGGTTGGGTCAAATGTTTAGGGAAATATTTTTTAAATCAACTCATTTTCCTCAAATTTAAGGTTAATGACTTCCCTTCAAAACTTACGGAAAACATTTTCCAAAACACTCTTCAATCCTCCGCCGTACCCACCCTACACTACCAGTCCCCAATCCACCCCCTATGAGCCCCCTCACACCTACCACCACCCACCCACCCCACCCTA
>NC_028640.1:44735694-44753410 GCF_001406875.1 Solanum pennellii | reverse complement strand
TACCGAAAAAATATAGTTTTGTTTTTTTAAAAAAAATTAACTTCAAAAATTATTATTTACTCTAGTAAAAAATAAAAGATATTTCTCAAAAATCAAACACTAAAATATTTTTTCGAAAATTTTTTATTCTACTCACCAACAAAACATTAGAAAATAAATCAAATACCTACTTGTTTTCAAGGTAAACATTTTCTAATAACATTTTCCATGAAAAACGTATTTCTTCATACCAAACACACCCTTAAAGTAAGTTTCTTTTGCTATAAGTCACTATCTACAAAGAGATTATTAACATTTTTCTATGTTGTATTCATGCAACAAAAACAACTCTAAAAATGAGATAATCCTGAACTTAAATATAACATTATTTAGAGGCAATTATTTTTAGCCAAGAAATTTCACCAAAGAAAGCATACTTTAAAATAAATCTCCTTGACCCATATATAATTAAGGATAGGAGAGGTTGTACCTTTATTTCTAAAGAATATTTATACATCTAGTTTTATGATTCTGTAATTTGTGTTGATATGTATACGTTAAGTTCATCAATAAACTATTATATTTCAAAAAAAGACCACATTGGAAAGAAAGGTTGTCCTTAAGAAGGAATTTTGTTTTGGAATTTTGATTATTTTTTTTAATGATTGAGATGTTTCATCACAAAGGAAGGTTCATTAAAAAATAATCCAAGACATCAAAAACACATTTGGATCTAAAGAGAGTCTGCTGCGGAATTCCTTAATTATTTATTCTTCCAAGTGAATTCTCGTAGCGAGATCAACATTCATCTTCGTTATGACTTATTTCCTCTAAATTCTACACAAATGTCTTCGCTTACGTAGAGGTGAATCCAGAATCTTAAGTTTATGGTTATAAATTTCTAAAAAGGTAACTTATTGGGTTTTGAAAAGGTAACCTTCTCTAGAATTCAAATCTATAAACTCAAGATTTGGGATTCGCCTCTATGTAAGCACAATTTTTAATTATAGGGAAGAAAGTTGTGAAGCCTTAAGAGGAAATAACTATGATGGATGTTGATGTTACTATGGGAATTCACATGGAAGAAGAAATAATTACGGAAATCCTCAAGAAGCTCTCGGTCGATTCAAATGTGTTATGAAGTCTTGGATGACATTGATCGACAAACCAAACTTTATAATGAAGCATCTCAATCATGCCAAGAATAACCAAAAATCTCAAAAAATGTTTTGTTAATGACAACCTTTTCTTCCAATATGGTTTTTCAAAATTGCTTTCAAAATTTATGCACATATCACTCAAGTTAAAATAAAAATGGTTCAAGTTGAACAAAATAACTGAACTTCCTCATAAAAGAACATGAAGAGTGTATGGCCTTAAGCTTAGGATTAGCGTTTAAATATTGATGTCACTCAAGATGAGTTATATTACTATAAGTTTGGATTGTAGAATCTAATCTCAATGTAACTAATGAAAGCATGCCTATTTAGTTAAAACACCATCTCAACTAAAGAAGCAAAAGCAGTAAACAAAAAGAGTTATATGATTATTACACATAATATTATTCTTTAATCTTTTCATGATACTCCCAATATTCCCTAAGAAGTGTAATTTTTGAGGCAATGCACACCTATTAAGAAAATATTTAAGAACATAATATAGATCATAATTTCTACTATTATCCTTTGTGAAATTAGAAATATAAATTTGTAAGTAGTGAACTCATCTCCTAGAAAATAAAAAGCTCCAATAAGGAAAAGGGAAAATATGAAAACATCTATCTTGAACTTTGAATTATTCAACTATTTTAAACAAAGAAAAGAGATTAAGAAATTCATTTAATGTGAAATAAATTGAGTATCCTGTTTCACATTCTTGAATCAAATCACATTCCTTTTCCAAAAACAACTTAACTATTTTCGAATATTAACTTCTAAAGTAGATTGTAATTTATTCATGAAAATGCGCATAAATATGGGTCAATCTATTTTTAACCAAATCCATTGGTCACCCAATTTATTTTTTATTTTTACATATAGGGTAAGGGAATATGAAATGGGGGGAGGCGATAACATGGTGAGAAATTGAATCCTCACTAGGTGAAAATTTCTACTAATGATTTCTTTGGATGGGAAATCAAACGAAAATTCTAGCTGCTGGCATTCAAGACATTTTATCATCAAATATATTGAGAAATTACAATATTACAACACCAAACATTTTTAGATTTTGCTCTTGTGAGTAGAAGAATATTTAAAAGAAGCAGAGAGATATAAAGTTAGCTTCTTTTGTTTGTTTTTTTTATTTTGTATTCATGCGAAAATAGCAACTTTAAAAATGTGTTAATTCTGACATTATTTAGAAGCAATATTTTTTGCCAAGAAATCTCATAAAAAAAGATACTTTAAAATAGGATAGGTTGTACCTTTATTTCTAAAGCCATCATATACAATAGAGCAAGAAAACATGTCGTTGTTGATGAAATTTCAATTAAATTTGAAGACATAAGATTAATATTTGTCCAATAGCATTCCAGAAACCTACTCTTACCTATATATTATAAAAAGATATTGTACAATTATCATTTAGTTCTTATTATTTCAGCTTAACATAGATTACCAACAATATTTTCGATCCCATGTTACCATAAAAGGATAACACATATCACGTCAACCTAAAGGCTACGCTTATGTAGAATTCTTTCATTAAGAGGCTTAAATAATACATTCATAAAATGAACCAAAGCTTTACATAAATGTATTTCACATAAGCATATCATTTGGATTATCTAGATTTGTGTTACTGTTATACAAGATGGAAAATATTGTTTCAGAGGTGAAGCGTAAAATATTTATCATAAGTTGAATCAAAACAAATGATTATAGATAGCGTGATGTACCTCATATTATTTCTTAAGATATAGATGATTTAAAACATAGCGTGATGCTACCTCATATTATTTATTAAGATATAGATGATTTAAAAATAAATATTTTACTAAAGATGAGTAAATACCTATTTGTAGAATGGAATGACTATATCCCTGTTACTCAATAATAAATTTAGCATTTTTTTAGTTTAAAAGGGCTTTCTTGTTATTAAGGAGAAAATTAGACTTTAGAGAATTTAACTTCATTTTTAACACAAAACAATTTTGATGGGATATGAGAATGTTTATCAATTTTTTTTCATGTGTAAACTGTTAGGATCAAATCCACACACACACACTTGATGAATAAAAAACAAAAGAACTTTAGAGAGAATGAGATGAGAGAAACCAATATTTCGTGGTAACACCCCGTAAGTAAACTTCCACGACAGTGGGGTATATATATATTAATAAATCAGAGTATTTTTGGTTACAGAGAATAGATAGTACATCCTAAACCGCGTAAACATTAATCTAAGACAGTACATCAAATATTAATCAGGCTCCACAACCTAACAATTTTATTAAGGAATTATCTTGAATCGTTTGCAGAAGGTAGTTAATTTAAACATGACTCTAAAATCTAAAAATAATCAAGTCATGTAAGAACAAAATCAAAACATGAACAACAAATAGTATTAGATAAAGAAAAAAAAGATGGTGAAAGAAAGCACTTGCACCTTGCTGACTCATTGATTTAATTTTGTAAAAATCTATGGAGACGATTCAGGGTGAAAATGAATTTTTTCATCGTCACAGACGTCCTCCTCTTTACTTATATGAGTTCTCTTTATCTCAGCCTCCGTAGATGGAAGGCATAGAGAATGATCTGATGATATTAGTATAAAACAACTGTATATAAAAAATAAAAATGGGAGTCTACGGTTTCTTAATGATTCTACTAACTTTGGTAAAAAGGAAATTTTCAAAACTCAATTTGCAAATTAGCCCCAAGTCTTAATTTATTGGAGCAAAATACACCATTTATCATTTAAAGTTAAAACATTGTAAATCTTTATACCTAGGTCTTAAATAATATTAAATATTTTCTGCCATTAAAACCTTAAAAGACTAACATTTCACCCTCAAAGTCTTATATTGCAAATTTACTTTATCTATCTTCAAAGTTTATAATAAATTATTTAGAATAAAAAATAAATAAATTTTTTGCCTTCCAAAGATATCGATTTTCCCACTTTCAGATCCCTTCTTCAGCAAAAAAATTAGGTCATTCATCAAAAAATTACTCTCCAATGATAAAATAATTCTCCACTTCATCTATTATATTGTTGTTAGTTCTCAACCATTGTTATTTCTAATTAATTTTTTTCATTGTTTTAAAAGCTCAAGCACTTTACCAATGGTCATCGACTACCATCTTTGTTGATAATGGATTATGAAAAAGTATATCTATTACAGATCGATTTATGTCAATTATCGTCAAATATATTTCCTATTCAATTATTTTTGTTAGTCATGAGTAATCAACAAAGTCACTTTTTGGATAATAGACTACTATTTGGATATAAAATAATTAAGTTTTAACAAGTCACTTAATATTATATAAACTAATCACATACTCTGTTGGGTTTTATTTGCCCTAAATTTCTTACCATAAATAGGTTTTCCTTTTAGGAAAAGGTTTTGAATTGACTAATCCTTTTCTTGTAGGAAAAGGTTTAGGACTCTATAAATAGAGACATGTTCCTTCTAACTTAATTAGCATTCACAATGTAGTCTTAAGGGATTTGAGAGTTGTGGTTAGAGGGAGAATTTGTGGGTCACAAGCTTGATATGTTATCACTTGTGTGAACCTCCCATGTATTCCGAGTGATTTGGTTGAGGTTGTTTCCCTCTGTATTTTGTACTCTCATATTTATAGTGGATTGCTCATCTCCTTTGTGGACGTAGGTCGATTGACCGAACCACGTTAAATCTTTGTGTCTTTTGGTATATTTCTCGTTGTCTTCTTACTCGTGGTCTTTCAAGGTTTGCATTGCTAGCTTCCGCATATACACCTGCTTATTTTCGGTCCTAACAAGTGGTATCAGAGCCAGATTCAATGATGGAGTCAGGTTTAGTGGTTCGATAGTCGATGATTGAACCAGGTTAGAAAGAAGTGTTCATCTTGAAGGGTGGAGTTCTAGCCGCATCGTTTTTGACAGTATTGAAGATTTTATTGGAGAAATTGTTTCAGAGAGGTTCTCTGTGTTGAGACATAGATTTTGC
Source organism: Solanum pennellii (assembly GCF_001406875.1). Taxonomy (NCBI): domain Eukaryota; kingdom Viridiplantae; phylum Streptophyta; class Magnoliopsida; order Solanales; family Solanaceae; genus Solanum; species Solanum pennellii. The sequence continues at coordinate 44,748,273 of NC_028640.1, read as the reverse complement.
AAAGGAGATTATGGAGAGGAGAAGCAAGTTGTTGAAGATTAAGTAAAGAAGGTGAACAAATTTATTTTGTTAGAAATTCAGGTCAAGGGGGAGATTTGTTGGGTTTTATTTGCCCTAAATTTCTTACCATATATAGGTTTTCCTTTTAGGAAAAGGTTTTGAATTGACTAATCCTTTTCGTGTAGGAAAAGGTTTAGGACTCTATAAATAGAGACATGTTCCTTCTAACTTAATTAGCATTCACAATGTAGTCTTAAGGGATTTGAGAGTTGTGGTTAGAGGGAGAATTTGTGGGTCACAAGCTTGATACGTTATCACTTGTGTGAACCTCCCATGTATTCCGAGTGAATTGGTTGAGGTTGTTTCCCTCTGTATTTTGTACTCTCATATTTATAGTGGATTGCTCATCTCCTTTGTGGACGTAGGTCGATTGACCGAACCACGTTAAATCTTTGTGTCTTTTGGTATATTTCTCGTTGTCTTCTTACTCGTGGTCTTTCGAGGTTTGCTTTGCTAGCTTCCGCATTTACACCTGCTTATTTTCGGTCCTAACAAGTGGTATCAGAGCCAGATTCAATGATGGATTCAGGTTTAGTGGTTCGATAATCGATGATTGAACCAGGTTAGAAGGAGGTGTTCATCTTGACGGGTGTAGTTCTAGCCGCAACCTTTTTGACAGTAATGAAGATTTTGTTGGAGAAATTGTTTCAGAGAGGTTCTCTGTGTTGAGACATAAATTTTGCAAAGGAGATTATGGAGAGGAGAAGCAAGTTGTTGAAGATTAAGTGAAGAAGGTGGACAAATTTATTTTGTCAGAAATTCAGGCCAAGGGGGAGATTTGTTGGGTTTTATTTGCCCTAAATTTCTTACCATAAATAGGTTTTCCTTTTAGGAAAAGGTTTTGAATTGACTAATCCTTTTCTTGTAGGAAAAGGTTTAGGACTCTATAAATAGAGACATGTTCCTTCTAACTTAATTAGCATTCACAATGTAGTCTTAAGGGATTTGAGAGTTGTGGTTAGAGGGAGAATTTGTGGGTCACAAGCTTGATATGTTATCACTTGTGTGAACCTCCCATGTATTCCGAGTGATTTGGTTGAGGTTGTTTCCCTCTGTATTTTGTACTCTCATATTTATAGTGGATTGCTCATCTCCTTTGTGGACGTAGGTCGTTTGACCGAACCACGTTAAATCTTTGTGTCTTTTGGTATATTTCTCGTTGTCTTTTTACTCGTGGTCTTTCAAGGTTTGCATTGCTAGCTTCCGCATATACACCTGCTTATTTTCGGTCCTAACATACTCTATTATATGAGAGTCTCTTTCTTTTTTATTTGTTGGTAAAAACAAATATTATATTAATAAGACTTAATATGCATCATTACATGGATTGTGGTGAAATTGTTGTTTAGTATGTGGGTAGAGGGGTAGTACAATACATATTACAAAAGACACGAGTAGAAGATGACTTTGTTAGCCTAAGAAAAGAGTTCCCTCCTTGTTTGCTTCTTTCTTCTTGGACACAAAAAATGTTGAACTACCCAATGCAAAAGAGAAATGATTGTCGATAGATTAGGCCCCCTCCTCAGCTAGAGTATGTTACTTGGTTCTCTACTCGATATTTACTTTAGCTAGTGGGTTTTCTAACTTGAAAAGTAGTGCCCTGCAATAATTTAATATGTTAGATAGAGGACAATCATTTTGTAAATAATGTGTAATTTATTTACAATCCATATAATTTGTAATGGAATCAACCTATTGGCTAGTGCAATTTTGGCCCCAATAATAGGCCACATAGCTTGTTTGGGTCATTGTAGCTTTGAATATATTCCCCATGGATCTAGTTATCCAATTCCTTCTCAATCACGAATGACTCCTCATATGCCTCATTTTTCTAAATTTATATTGAATGATTCGTCTGTGTTTAGTTCAAATCCTATTGATGGTGGTATCCATTTAAGATCTTATATTTATGTTTGCCGCACAATATTATTTGTATAAAATGATTTTTTCTAGATGAAAGTCTGTTTTACCTATCAAATAATTTTTCCAGATCTAATTAATTTGATGATCATAGTTGCATAATACCCATTCATTTTTTGGATGTTAGAAATTATTTTTTTGACGATTATAATGTTGTTGGCCTTTGATGGCCACTAGGTCGTACACAAGGAACCCTTTTGGATTTAGAGGGAAAAAAATTTTGTTTCTTCTACTTTGGTTGAGAGTTGTAGTATGTAAGAACTTAGTGTTGGAATCAGCTTCACCAAGCCTGTCGACTCTAGATTTTAGCTTCTAGAAATCTTCATCTAATATAAGTATAAGGTTGTATTCTTTAATTAGTTCAACCTAATGTTTTGATAGGAAGGAGTTGAAATATAATTCGATGATTTTGGATGCCCTCATTTCCTTGGAGGAGTATTATGTTTTTTTAATCATAAATGTTTCCAAAATTTGTATCATTCCATGTGGTAACATTTCATTCAAAAAGAGAGATTACCTTATAGATGTTTGGTCAGTTAAGCCAATTGAAGGAGATTAGATTTGGTAACTCAGGGTGTGAAGTCCACAGGAATTCGAAGTAAAATATTTTTTGTTATGCTTACTTTTGTGTGAGAAAAGTGATATTAGAATGGGTTTAATGCCTATGAGGTAGGTGGTGACTGGTGTACTTCTGCATCTCGATAACTACAAAAACACTTCTTATTTGCTGAAAATTGGTCTTGTTTTTCAAAACTAAGACTCGATCTATTTTTCTACCACTTACTGAACCACATATATTTGCTACCTTTTAAACCTAAATCAATCATCTCACGGTAACTAACACTAGAACAAGAACAACTTTTAGCTGTAATATATAGAAACATTAATAAGGAGTGTTAAAGTCTTTACCGTCATTAGTTAAGTGTCATTAGATCTGATATCGCTAAAGCCTTTAGGAACATATATAAAGAGTGTTGGTTACTAAAAAGAGATAATAGATGTTACTCTTTTGTTTAGGAGTATGTGATTAGTTTCCTGTATTTCTGCCATATGATAAATACATGTAGTTAGTAATCTTTACTATTTAGGACTTTAATAGTTTGTCTAAACTACATTTCTGTTAATATTGTACTTATCAACTTTGTATTGGCTCTATTTAAAGGAAAGTTTGTACATGAATAAAATCATCTTTCTCTCTTATATCTCAAACTTTTTTATGGTATCCAGAACTTTTCTTCTCCTCACAGAGTTTTAAGTTCCTTATTGCCCACCCACCACAATTGGCACCCTCAGTTACAAATTCTGATGCAACAATCACTACCACCATTGTTCAATTCAACTCGGTTACCCAGCTTCCGACTAAACTTGCTGGCAGCCATAACGTCTCCCTGTGGAAAGCCCAAGTGTCCATGCTCATGAGAAGATACAATCTTTATGGTCATCTCGATGGTACTATCTCTGCTCCTGCTGAGACCACCACCAACAACCTGATAATTTCCAACCCCGATTATGTAAATTGGTTTCATTAGGACTAATTAACCAAAAAGCAATTTTAGCATCAGTAGATCCCACTCTTGCTGCTATTGTAGCTTCTGCAACCACATCAAAGAAGCCTGGGATTCACTCCATTTACTTATGCCAATAAGTCACAAACTCGCATATTCAGCTTGTGAGATTGCCTCGCTCGTCTCACAAAAGAGAGTCAACCTATAACAGACAATCTCAACCACGTTCGATCTCTTTGTTATGAGCTTGCGATTGCTGCCACAAATGCCGAACTCATTGTTAAGATTCCCACTGGTCTTGCATCAGAATACTGTGAAATCTCTGCATCAATTTGCACACATGACACCTCAAATTCATGTGCTGAAATGTTTGAAAAAGTTAGCGATAACGAGCTTTTCCTCAAACACAATGCTCCGCTGCCTTCCGCTCTAATTACTGCTGCTGTATCTCAAAAATATAGCTCTCAATGCGGACCAACGCCATCCACAATAATAGGCGTTCAAAACAACCAGCAACAACATTCTCAGTTAGGGCATAATCGTCGCACTAATTCTCAAGAAGTCTTCTTAGTCTGTCAGTTATGTGACCGACCTGGAAGCTCTGCACGCGTTTGTCGCTCTCAATCTCATAATCATTTTCAGGAATGGGCCAAATTTGCTGGACAACAAATGCAGCAATATGCGCCATGGATAGTCAATTCAGGCGCATCACATCATGTTGCATCGAATGCCAACAATCTCAACAATGTTTCTGACTACAATGGTCAAGAGAAAATAACAATGGGAAATGGTAACACCATACCAATTTCTCACACTGGTAACCTTGATTTATCTACATCTAATTCTAATTTTCACTTATCCAATATACTTTGCTCCCCTTCCATTTCCAGTAACTTGATTTCAGTTTCTTAATTTTGTCGTGACAATAATATATCTATTGAATTCTTTCCATTCTCTTATCTTGTGAAGGATCTGAGTACAGGGGCTCCGTTAGTTCAAGGGTGGAGTAGAGGACGCCCCTATGAGTGGTCGCTAGACAATCCTTCTTCTTCTTCTCAATCTCAATGCAATGTGGCTGCGTCTTCAGAACTGTGGCATCAACGTTTGGGGCATCCAACACGCCGTACTTTAGATTTTTTAAAAAATAAATTTTTCATTCCTCTTAAGTAAGACTCCCTTTCCATTTGTAATTCATGTCAATCTAATAAAAGAAACAGAAAATATTTTTCTACAAATTCTCTACAGAGTTACATGCCTCGCCAAATTATTTACAGTGATTTGTGGGGATAGTCACCAATTTTATTGTTGACAGGGAAAGATATTACGTTTTGTTTGTGTATCATTTTTAAAGGTACATGTGGCTCCACACGATTCAGTCCAAACACGAGGTTTTAGATGTTTTCAAAACACTACAACCATTGCTTGAACATTGGTTCCAAACAAAAATATTATCTTTTTATACCGATGGACGAGGTGAATTTAAGAGTTTCACTTCTTATATGAAATATCAGGCCATTGAACACTTAATTTCCCCACTTTATACGCCACAAAGAGTTGTTGTAGTTGAAAGACAACATCGTCATATTGTCGAGAGTGCAAAAACTCTAAAGCATCAAGCCTCTTTACCATCCACCTTCTGGAGTTTTGCATGTAATCAAGCTGTTTTTCTCATTAACAGAATGACAACCCCAAATTTAAAAAGCAAGTGTGCATAGGAGCTTTTATTTCAAGAATCACCAAATTATGACAACGTCAAATTTTTGATTTTTTATGTTATCCATGGAACCATATGCACAACATAAGCTTAATTCAAAATCAAAGTCGTGTGTCTATTTGGGATTTTCAAATAAATATTATAATCATCAATGCTTTGACCCCACCACCTCCAAAGTTTACCTTTCTAGAGATGTAATATTTTTTGAAACTATTTACCCTTTTACCAATATTTTTTCTAAATATAAAAATCAGCATTTGAAAATTTCTTGGGATGACTTATCTCCTTCAACAGAGATGCACAATGATACCCCAACAGAGCCACATTGTCTTGAAATACCTCTGCCATTGTCTATGGGTGCTCAAAGATATCTCTTTGTTCCTTCCTCAGTGGCTTCGCCAATATAAAGTACACCTCTACTTTCTCTCAAAAATCCAGCAAGCACCTCAACTTCTCCCTGCCCTATTCAATCCACTCCTATTCCACTATATCCGGTGACAACCAATAAGCAAACCATTAACCAAACCTATCAACGTCGGACTTCTATAGATATCACATCTTTCCAAACCCCTCAACTCCCACCACTGCCGAAACTAGACACCCGTTCTCACCAAATGGTTACTCGCTCCCAAGAAAATAGCCTCAAAGCAAAGAGTTTCCTTGTTAAAATCAATCCCTCTCCACCAATTCCATGCTCCTTTCCTCAAGCACAACTCTATCCACAATGGAAAGAAGCAATGAAAGTGGAATATGATGCTCTAATTAGAAATTAGACATGGGATTTGGTCCGTAGTGATCCCTCCCGAAATGTTGTGGATTGTAAATGGTTGTTGAGAATTAAGCATAAACCTAATGGAAGCATTGATAGGTACAAAGCTCGCCTAGTAGACAAAGGCTTCACACAAAGACCTGGATTATATTATCATTCCACATTCAGCCTTGTTGTCAAGCCTGCAACAGTTCGCTTAGTCCTTGCAATTGCTGCTCAATGCTCCTGGCCTAATCATCAGTTAGATATCAATAATGCCTTTTTACAAGGAAGTCTGGAAGAAGGCGCATACATGTGACAACCTCCTAGATTTGAGTCCTCTCAACATTCAACATTTATTTTCAAGATCAAAAAGGTTGTTTACGGACTTAAGTAGTCTCCTAGGGCCTGGAATACCAAGCTCACCACTTACTTGACAAGTATTTGGTTTGTTAAATCAAAATTTGACTCGTCTTTCTTTATTTTTCATAATTATGGTGTTACTATATATATTATCATATATGTTGATGACATAATTATTACGGGTAGTATTCAAGGAAGTGTCAGGTCAGTAATCACATCACTTTCCTCGCGATTCTCTCTCAAAGATCTTGGCCTCTTGCATTATTTCTTGGGTATGGAAGTTATATCCACACCAATCGTAATCCTCTTGTCTCAACAAAAATATGTCATGGATCTTTTAGATGAATTGAATCTGACTGATTTGAAGGGCATTCAAACACCAATGACATCACCCTGCACCTTCATTGATTCAGAATATGATTCTACCGTTGACATTTCCCTTTACAGAAGAGTCATTGGTAAGCTTCATTACCTATCCTTCACTAGGCCTGACATTGGGTTTGTTGTGAGCAAGTTATCTCATTTTATGCATAATCCTAAAGTGTCTCATTGGAAAGCTATCAAATGTTTGTTGCGCTACTTGAAACACAGAAGTATATTCGGAGTTCAGCTCAGTCGCGAACTAGCAGACCGTTTACTTGTTTATTCAGACTGTGATTAGGCTGGAAATTCACAAGATAGAACATCAATAGTCTCTTGGTCTTCTAAAAAGTAAAAGTCTGTCTACCTTGGGAACTCACCAGTCTCTTGGTCTTCTAAAAAAGCAAAATTCTGTCTCTCGCTCATCTATAGAAGCCAAGTACCAAGTTGTTGCTGCCTTTTTTTTCTAAAGTCAATAGGCTAATGAATTTGCTACGAGAGCTTCACCTATCATTTTTTGCTTCACCAATTGTTTTTTGTGACAACGTTAGCACAACCTACATTTGTTCTAATCTTGTTTTTCATAATAAGATGAATCATATAGCCATTGACTTTCATTTTGTTCGTGAGAATATTCAAAACAAGGCAATTGAGGTTCGTCACCTTCACTCGGCTGATCAAGTGGCTGATGTCCTCATCAAACCTTTTCCCTACACAGCTTTTCATTGACATTTTCACAAGTTGGGTCTTGTTCCAGTCACCCCCAACTTGCGGGGCGTATTAAGAGATAATAGATGTTACCCATTTGTTAAGGAGTCTGTTATTAATTTCCTGTATTTCAGCCATATGATGATGCACGTAGTTAGTCATCTTTACTATTTAGGACTTTAATAGTTTTTATAAACAAGGTTTCTGTTAATATTGTACTTTATCAACTTTATATTGTCTCTATTTAAAGCGAAGTTTGTACGTGAATAAAATCATCTTTCTCTCTTATATCTCAAACCTTTTTAATTACCGATAATATACATATTTAGCAGGAATTGTTAATTGATTGTAGCTAAAGCAACTCTTTTTGGATATAGGGCAATCACATCGCAGAAATCATTTACGTCAGAATTGATAATAGGCCTACCTCCAACTTTATCTGTATTGCTCAATAGTTTGTTAATATCACCCCTATTATCCAATCATCTTAATGGTTGTTCTTAATTGTTTCTAAATTCTCCCTTAAAATATTTCGTGCATTAAGTAATAATTTGAGATTATTTTTTGATAAGATTTTGGAAAGATTGCTATTGTGTAAAAGTGTAGCTTCAGTAGACTGTGATGGTGAAGTAGGAGTTACTGCAAAAGACAAGGTAGAGGTATTTTTAGGGGTTATAGAAGGTAATGGAAGATCTAGAAATTTTATATCATGGGTGCTCAATTATGTTATGAATGAGTTATTAGATATTGTACACAAATAATAGTGTTTATCACAAAAAGCAGTAGGTGCTTAAGCACCCATACTCCATAACATACGTCCGCCAATGATACTAGGCATGTAGGTTTTTGTCTGTCACCTTACTGTTTACAATAGTTGTGGCGGAGTTATTTTTATCTTAATTTTTGTTTAATTTAATTATATTGTTGACACTGTTAGTCGTAATACTGGGACCATATTAGTCTATCAATTTCTTTAAGCTCTTTGCAGGGAATGTTGTAGATTGAGACCCCTTCGAGATAGCTCGGTTTTTATGAGGACTTTTCTTGTATCTATAGATTTTAGAGTCAAGAAACTTACTTGTATTAGCATCGAATAAATTGACACTAATGCTTTTATCACTTGAGCTAGCATCTAAGGCTGGATGTTTTTCATGATTCCTTTTCTTTGTAAAAACTACCAACTGCCACGAGTCCTCCATTATCTCTTTCCCTTTCCCTGAGTCTACCGATTGTGGAATCAGGTTGGTAGGTGTTTCATCTTGTGTTTGAGTAGTGCTCTATTGTAGCTCATTTGTTTATTGGACTTCCCTTTTTGCAAGTGCTATTAATTTTTCCAAAGACACCACATTTCATACAAAGCATATATACTATGTCTTTCATAGACAACGCTTTGTCAGCGGCGATCTATAAACATATGATTATTGACTGGTAATCCAATTTGTACCTACACACAAATGTGTGTGTATCTTCATGTACATCCATCTTTAATAACTTCCCTAAATTATTTTTTACTTGAGATAACATCCCATGATCGTAAAATTATGTTGTAGTTTGGGTTGTATGATCCGGAAGTGAAATAGGGGGTGAATTGTTGTTTTTCGATTTTCTTCTTCGAATAGTGGACTTAGAAGAGTCGCTAGTTAAATTTTTTTTTCCAAGAATAAAAAAACTGAAATGAAAGTGTGCAAGGTCAATATGACATAGGATGTTTTATATTGGTTGAGATCTAATGTAGATCTTACGTGCAGTTCCCTTGGGTTGCAAGGATGTTGTCTCCTAGTCTTGTGAACTTTCTTGTATACACAAATTTTGAATATAGTTCCTATGTCTACACTCAACTTACTTTGTTTCTCTTTTCTTTGATACCAAGCCTTACCAACAATAATTTTTCTTCTCTCTATTTTGTTTATAGAGTAGAAACTAAGTAATATAATACTTCTTAAAAGTAGAGTACAAAAGTAGCATATTTTAGACTCGTGTACATCTTCACTTTAGTAGACGCTGGATTTTATATAGTGTTGAGATGTTCAGACTTGAATCTTCTTGATGAAGAGATGGAAACCCAAGAGAATTTATCTTTGGAAACTAAAAGCAGTAAAGATCCTTATTTTACAAGAATAAAGTTAAGGCTAATCTTCAGCTTCCTTCTGGATTGATCATATTTATTTTATCCTTCTTTATTGACTTTTTTCCTGATGAAATAATCATTTATTCAGTTCAACTGATTGTAGCCATTATATCTTCCTTGAATCAAATAAGATTCTTTTTATTGTCATATTTTTGTGTTATTTAACCATTCACATTTAAAATATCATCATGAAGTGTACTACTGACTCTCTATACAAAAAAATTTCCCTTCCAATTGCACATGCAAGTGTACGTGGTTGTGCAAGTAATATGGTGACCCTAAAAGAGTCAGATTATCGAACACAAATGACTTGTCAATTAATTAATTTTACTAAATTATATTAGTTCTAATTTTTTATTTTAAGGGGGGGCTTGTCCACAATGCCCACAAAAATTTGTTTATTATTATCTTTTTATCTGCATTTTTTTCTTCGCATCCTTTTGTATCTAGGGGGAAATACAATTTCATCTAAAACATTGTCTGAAACCGACCAGTCGTCCTTATGCAGAATTGAAACCATTTAATCCTCATAGGAGTTTGCTAATGCATCGAGCTTGTAGTAATAAGAACAATAGGGATGCATATATGAAATATTCTTGATCTTTAAAATAACAATTGATTGTGCGCAAGGTATCTCGTCTAGTTAAATATTCCACAAGTACATACATTTCGCTCAAGAAAAACAATGTATCTTCTTCCAGATTCAAAAATTGAGAAAATAAATTTTAGTCGATGGAATAATCTGCAAACATTAAAAATTTAATGATACATTACATGAAATTCCACTATTTTCTATTTTTTCAAAGTAATGTTGATTCAAACAGCCAAATGATACACCATATCAAATACATAAAATATAGAGCTATTTATCTTTATACATACCCTCATCTTTGAACCATTAAGTGCCTTTACAGTCAATACCTCCTAAAATCTTCTTCTCAATGTACCCTTTGTATGTGAGAATATTTATTTGTTTTTATTGTTTCAAGAACCAAACAGAATTCTATCCTCTCAAAAATATTAATATAGAGAACTAGCGTGCCTCAACAAGCAGTCATTGATACATTCTGCGATGTTCGAAGTCATCATTCTACATCTATTTACTGTTGAATGAACTCTCGATCACTACTCATACCTAGCATCCTCAAGGTACTCCTTAACTCTATGATCAACTTTTCCACTTTAGCCATTAATTTATCAAAATCCCCCTTTCGATAAGTCTTAGCCATAGAGTAGAATACATTACTTAGGTGGTTCTGCTCCTCTTGAAGTTTGTACGGACATTCTTCTATAGATGTCACATACATGTATAATGAGGTACTTTTGGAAACACAATACTTACACTCTTCATAATACCTTAATTTATATTTAATGCAACATATATTTTTAATGCTCGCCAAATGTATTTTTTAATTGTTCAAAAAACCATGTCCATGAACATTCATTTCTATGTCTACAACTCCATCTGTTAATGAAAATATGAAACCTAATCACAAATTAACACACATGAATTTTTTTTATAACATTAACATTATCTATCACTTATTACACACAAAAAAAAGAAGCAAGTTCACCATCAAAAACACATGCTTGGCCCATCCAGTGTGATTGCTCATACAAATGTCCTTTTGTAAGCTCCAGTAAAATGTGCACCATTGACAATAACTACCTATCTACTGAACTTGAACCCCCTCATCAATGGTCTCAAGGCTATGAAAAGATACATGAATTCATGTTTCTCCCACTTTAGCATCATTAAATATGATTTTAGATACTCAATATTCAGCATGTATATGTATCTCAACATCTGCCTATATCTATCTGATGGTTTTCCCCTTATCATTTCTAATGTACGTTCATTAACACGTCATGCTTGCTAGTAAGACATCTCTATCCCCATTGAATTTTATAACATCCCCAATTACATCTTTCGGAGTATGAATTCTCTTATGGTTGACCAATTTAGGAACGGTCACACCACTAAAAAACCCAATTATTTCTTGGAGTTTGGTTAGCATCTTATCAACAATGGATACATATGTTCACTATTGAAGTATCTCACTTCGATTACATCTGATTATTTCCTACACGAAGCCTTCACTCTAGCCACATTTAGTCGAAAAGCACACCGACACATAATTGTAGAATCGTTTTGATCATATTAATGCATACACCAGATAAATTTGAAATATATAATGCTACAATGACTCACAATATCTCAGAGAATGATATATATTAATGTCTATCATCCATATCACTGATCACTATAACTATTTGATACGACTTAATTATTACATTGTTGCATGTATCATATTCACATCACTAGTCTGATACATATTATAAAAATCATTAATACCCTCACATTAGAGATACAAAATGTATCAAGTATCACTTCTTACTCATCTTTTGCATGTATCACTTACAATCCATTACATTTATTTACTACCTTTTCATTCTTAATAGATAGATGCACATTCACTCATAATGATTCATATCATACCGCCAAAAATCTGTAGAGATAATAAATACAATATTAAGTTTACATTATTAAGAATTTAGAACTAATCTGTATCATGAATATCATTCAATATCTAATAATAATGAAAAACAATAACAATTATCACCATGATACATTTGTTAATAATAATATTGTAACATAAACATTAGAAATTCTAAAATCAAATACTCTCAAACTTTTTTCTATCAGATCGTTTTATTTTAAAATTATGCTCTATTTTATATTTCTTCATTAAAACTATGAAAGTTGCTTTATCCTTTTGCAATTTTCTTGTCTTCATCTATGTATTCTTTGAGTCACTTATGTAATTTGTGACTTTTAATTTATGGAATATAATATGAATCACAAATTCTTGATTTAACCACATCAAGAGCTTAGGTTTCCATTTGTGTACCTTCGACATATTGAATTTGTCCAGATGTAGCATCAAATTTACGTATCTCTCCCAGAAAAAAACTTATCTATTTGGATGACTTTTGTTTTAAGAAATTTTTATTATTACTACTACTATTATTATTATTATTATTATTATTATTATTATTATTATTATTATTA
>NC_028640.1:44721721-44725694 GCF_001406875.1 Solanum pennellii | reverse complement strand
TTATATTCATGCAAGATGTATGATTCTGGAATGCTTCCGCTGTGTATGCTATTTTCCAACAATCTCCACGACAAAATGAATTATTTATATGATCTCATACTACCATTAACAACTAGATCATCATAAGTTGCAGTCTGATTTACTTGATGGATAAGCACACAACTATATCCAAGTATTCTTTTATTAAGTCTATCAAAAGACATCCATCTTTTATTTCTAGAATTGTCCATGATGAACAACTTCTTTCTATTTTCTGCAAATAGCATAGGGGCTATAAATACGTAAGCAAAAAGCAGGAAATTTTTGCAAAGGCAGCAGGAATTGAAAAATAATATTTAAGAAGAGAACTATTTTGACGAGGAAAATCATTGGATTGCCAATAAGTTAGAGTCCTAGGCGCGCGTCGATGAGAATCTGTTACCATCTCTCTAAAAAGCATTTGCAACTCACTTAGAGTCCATTTTCACTCAATAATCTCTGCAGTTATTTGTCAAATAGAATAAATTCGCAATCTGTCCAGCAACTCATCAAAGAGGTTTCCGAGTCTAATTGTCGGTCAAATTTGCAGAGAACAGAGTAATGAAACAGTAGTAATGAGATCAGTCATTGTCACAACTCTTGCTCGATCTCTAGTCAATGTAACTAGGCAACATCTTGTCCAAGGGAATTGCGAGTCCAACTGCTAGAAAAGTTTGCAGAGAACAGAGGCCTTAAAATGTAAAGTTGAAATCACCCACTGTTAAGGTCTTTGGCTAATCCAGATGTATAAGTTCCTAATGCACATAAACTCCTAAGTGTCTGTAGGTCCATGTAAATCTAATACGCGGTGATACTTAAGTGTGTGCAGACCCTATCTTGTTGTCAAATATTCTCAATAACTCTGAGTTATAGAAAGCTAATGACTATTAATTGGAGTCAGAACAATAATAAGAGCTCTATGGTTGTATGTTACACATTTAAATTAATCAATAATCTGAGAAGATTAAAAGAATTTGTAGCACTCACTGAAAAAGAGTTTGTTAGTTCAACAACTTGTACCAGGGAGTTGCGAGTCCAAATGATGGACAGATTTGCAGAGAACAGATGCTTGAAATAGTAAAGCTGAAACCGCCAGTTGTTAATTTCTTTTGCTAATCTAGATGGATATATTTCTAATATGCATAAGCTTCTAAGTGTGTGTAGGTCCATCTAATCTAATATGCAGTGATTCTTAAGTGTATGCAAAACTTATTTTGTTGTTGAAATTCTCAATAACCATAGGTATAGAAGCTAATGACTGTTAAATGTAGTGAGAGCAATAATTAAAGCTCTATCGTTGTATGTTTCAAGTTTAAATTAATTGATAATCTGAGAAGGTGAAAATGATTTGTGGCACACGCTGAAAAGGAATTGCAACTTCAGTAAACTCTCCAGAAATCTGTCCAGCAACTTGTCCAAGGCAATTGCTAGTCCAACTGTTAGATTTGAAAAGAACAGAAGCATAAAATAGTAAAGCTGAAACCATTTATCCTTACAACTTTTGCTCAAGCTTTAGTCAATGTAACAGGGCTGCAACTAATTTCAAAAATAAGGTGCTACAGGTAATGTTTTAATGTTCTTCAAGTACAAATGTCACTTAGGAATTTATAAGAAGCAAGAAAAGAATTGCAACACACTTGGTGTCCTTATTAATTTGAAAGTTTTTCCAGCAATCTTTCATAGAGAGTGAACTCGCAATCTTACCAATAACATGTCAAAATAAATTGCAAATTCACAGTCCGAACAGATTTTCAAAAAATAGAGATATAGATCAGTAGTAATAGAACTAGTCGTCATTAGAAATTCTTGCTCGAGCTCCAATCGATGTAACAGGACAGCAACAAATTGATTGAGTTTTAGTTGCTCTCCACTTATATATGAAAATACAATGCTTGATAATGATTTTACTCATGAGACACATTAGTTACTGCATTAGAGATTACAAATGGCTAAATGTCAAACGTGAAAGCAAAAAAAAAAAAAAAACAAACATGATCAAAGCATCTACAATTTCGACATTTAAAATATGTTTATAATTGAAAGACTTAGACGAAAAACATAATTCATAAATAGAGAGATGTGACCGTTGAAGAGAAATAGACATTGTCTACGGCAATACAATGGATCATTAAGGTAAAGAGATATAAAAAAAGAACTAACTGAACAGTTCACATCTACCTAAAAGAAGATTCTTATGCCTGATGTTTCAACAATTTATAATCATGATTTCAAGTATTTACCATGACTCTAATTAACAGAGAGCTCATCGAGTCGAAACAGAGAGTCTACCTAACCGCATAACTTGATAATTCAAAGAAGAGATCTTAACTAACAGTAAAAACGGCCAGAGATCATGAATATAGAAAAACATACTTTTACGAATATAATCACTTGGAAATCTCAATTAATGCCTAAAAACTGAATAGTTCATTAAGTATATCTTCTGTTTTCTTCCCAGACTATGCTGAAATATTTATTTATAAACATGATATAAAACATAATAGAGGGCTGAATTCTCAATAAACCTACGCAGAGGAACAAAGGTAATAGAACTTCATAGAAACAGAGGAGGGGAGAGGAGCGATCTACATACCTGAAAACTTCTGAAAAGATTGTTGTTGTTCGACTTTTCTATCGTGAGAGAGATATATGCTTCTAGACGCCATTGTTATGAGAGATATATACACCTAATGTGCGTGCTAATATGATGAATTAGGTTGGGAATCCTTATTTCACTGGGAGATCTTTTCAGTAACATTTTCCTTGTGTTGGGAAGATTTTTAGGTTAGTAATATTTACCTTAAAGTGTAGGAAAACTTTTTTGTCCAGAACTTATAGAGAGGGGGGAGATTAAATGATTTAGAGAGAGGCGGGAGTTTTCTTTTTATAAAAAAAAGAAGCTCTTTTGCGGCTATTCTTTAGAATTGCTACTAAAAAGTACTTATTGCTGGCTAGTATATATTAGCCGTTAACATTTTTCCCCTTGCGAATACATTAGCGGCAATTAGGTGATTGTCGCTAAATTTTATTTTTGTAGTAGTTCCCTGTCGTTGCCTGGCAAAGGGAAAATCTTTTAACCTATGACCAGACTGACCACACCCAAAGCACCCCTCTCTTCCAGCAAGACAGTCACCCGAATTGTGCTTACCACAGTTTGGGCAAGTTGAAAAAGTTCGATTGCCTGAAGTGCTCTACTGTGACTTAGAGCCTGATGCTCTACCTTTCTAATCCTGTCAAAACCTGGGGGCGGAGCACTAGCTGATGAAGATGTTGGGGTTGTAGAGCTCTGATGAAACTATGAGCGATTTCCACCACCTAACCTTTGCTGAGAGTATTCATAATTTCATGTTTGTACCTTTTTGTTGTCTTAGCCAACTCTCTAAGCTTATGTCCCTCAACCTGCTGAGCATGAGTCATTAGTCTGGAGATATCCATATCTCCTAGAAGCATAGCATTCCTGCACTCAATCTTCACCAAGTCGGATATCCAAAACAAGAACTTACTCATTTGTGCCCTTGGATCGGTAACCATATGGGGAACTGATATACCGTGGTTTCACGGTATTATTAATACTTTTTCCTTAAGTTTAGTGTGTCCAAAAGCCTTTTTGTGCTAATTTTTATATAAGTTTCTTTTTATTTTGCAGGAAATCTGTCCAAAGCTGAATGCGGAGATTTTGAGCGAAAAAATACAGAAGAGACCACCTACGGAGCTTATGACGGTCCGTCGTGCTTGTGACGGTCCGTAGGTGGCAGCGTAGTGCGGCTGCTGAAGGAAGATGGGGAAGTCTGACCAAGTGTGGGGTTACGAAGCTTGTGACGGTCCGTCGTGTCTATGACGGTCCGTCCTGCAGGTTCGTCATGAAGTTCAGAGAAGTGATCCAAGTACCCATATTCTAAGAGTTGAAGTGTTTTGAAACGAAGGCCCTCGACGGACCGTTGTGCCTATGACGGTC
>NC_028640.1:44717877-44718950 GCF_001406875.1 Solanum pennellii | reverse complement strand
ATGTTACCCGATGCTCCGGGTGAACACCAACAGAGGGGACAAAATCCCGCTTCACGGCCCCAAACATACTACAGAGGCTATGATAACATAGCAGACTCCAATAGGCCACTGGTTTTGCCTCCTCTACCCACAGGCCACACTTTTGTGGTAACTAGTATCCTGATGCAAATGCTCACTGCCAGAGGTTTGTTTTCAGGGCTACCTTCTGAGGATCCACATGCCCATATAGCTAAGGTAAGGGCAGTGTGTAAAAGTTGTGTAGGGAGGCCTGATTTGTATTTAGATGTAATAGGTCTCAGAGTGTTTCCTCACTCACTGACGGGAGAGGCTGCTATATGGTTCACTGAGCTCCCATACAACTCAATCTTCACTTGGAACCAACTAAGGGATGTCTTCTTAGCACGCTACTATCCGGTCTCCAAGTTACTAAACCACAAAGACAGAGTGAACAACTTTGTGGCACTACCAGGAGAGTCAGTTAGTAGTTCTTGGGATAGATTCACCTCATTCTTGAGAAGTGTTCCAAATCACCGTATAGATGATGAGTCACTGAAGGAATCCTTCTATCGGGGACAGGATGATAACAATAAAGCGGTGTTGGACACTATAGCAGGTGGATCTTATGGGGAATGTCCTTATGCTGAGATCGCTGAAAAATTAGAGAAAATCTCCCGGAATAACAAAGCTTGGAGTACTAGGAAGTCTGATACAGGGAGAAACACCTACGCAGTGCAGTCCACTCACAACCCAGCCACAGATGAGATTTGTGCAGAAATGACTCAGATGAGAACCGAGCTTGGGTTGGTACTAAAACATGTCACTGGGGGTGCAGAAAAGAAAAATGCAGTCAACTACTTGGCTAAACCACCACCTCCTAATGATGAATGCTATTATGCGGAGGACACTTATGCAGTAAATGAGCAGACGAGGGGTTTCCGACCAAGCGCCCAAGGCTCAAATCAGGATAACTGGCGCCAAGGTCAAGGGAACCAAGGTCGGAACTATGGTAAATACAACCGTGAGGGTCATTATGTCCGAGATGGAAACTAAAACCGCGACAACAACTTTAACAG
>NC_028640.1:44693110-44714528 GCF_001406875.1 Solanum pennellii | reverse complement strand
CATTTGTAGGACCATGAGGCAGAGTGGTGAGCTCCAATCGATATCTGCCATATCCCACAAAGAAAAGATGAAGAAGGAGAATGAACAAAAAGTGCAAAACAAGAGTTTATGGTTGGGGATTTGGTGCTTGTAGAAAGTTCTGGGTCGCCTTGTCTTCCGGGCAAGCTCAAGTCCAAATGGACTGGCCCTTACTTGATTACCCAAGTATTCCCTCATGGAGCAGTTGAGTTAAAAGCCAAGGAGGGAGTGCGGTTTAAGATGAATAGAGATAGAATAAAACTCTATTTTGGGCATGAAGCATCGGGGAATGAAGTGATAAAGGCACACCATCTTGATGAAGTCTGAGTAATCAAGTGTCCCAGTCGTGCTGCGACATTAAATCAGGCGCTTGTTGGGAGGCAACCCAATACTTATAGTCTTTTTAGTAATGGTAGCATTTTTTTCTACTAATGGGTTTTTAAATTTGCAGGCACATCACCAGGAAATTCTGCAGAAAATTACTCTGCAGTCACTGACGGATACATCGACGGACCGTTGAGCCTGCGACAGACCGTCGTATGCATCCGTCGTACCAGGTACGTTTCTCTGTTATTTTCAAACTAGGGCACACACGACGAAACCAACGACGGGTCGTCACAACTGCGACGAACCGTCGTCGGGGAATCGTCGCGTGATTAATGAAGCATACCCGACCCGACCCCACCCGGTTGGAGTTTATTATAAACTTTCACCATTTAAACTCCCCAACCCCTCATTTCACCCCCATTCCTTCATTATTCCCCCCATTTCCCTCTCTTTTCAAATTCCACATTCTCTCCCTCGATCATTGCTCCCCCCACAATTCTCCAAAACCCTAAAAGTGTTAATCTACTAATCGGAGCTACTGCTGTGGGTGTCTGCCTTACCACCGAGTACTTGTCCATTTGTTTTTCTCCAATTCTAAGGTATGTGTCTCTAATTTCTACTCATTTATCTTGCATTTTTGTTTATTAGTTAGTATTAGCTTAGTTCTTAGTCATATGTTGTTTTTTTTTATACGATTCTGTCTAACCTAGGTTAAAAATGTTCAAAATTTCCATGTTTACAACCCTAGACATAGGTGCTTTTGCATTGCTAGTTTCCTAGGTAGTTGGGTTAGACAAATGTAGGTCCAAAACACTACAAGTTTGATTTGGGTTCATCGGGGATGCATGGGGTACCCCCAGTTCTGTCACTGATTTACAGAACGAGACTCCGATGACGGACCGTCGCGCCCACGACGGACCGTCATAGGGTCCGTTCCAAAAGCCCTAACTCCCCACTGTCCATTTTTTCTAAGTGTCCTTCAACTGACACATGTGACGGACCGTCGTCTTCACGACGGTCCGTCCTGCACAACCGTTCTGGTTGTCACAGACCCTGTTTCTAAGGGTCTCTCACTTTTTCTAAGTGTTCTTCAACGGATACATGTGACGGACCGTCATACCCACGACGGTTCGTCCTGCATGACCGTCATGACGGTCAGAGACCCCTCTCCTATGGGTCTCCATATTTTTTCCAAGTGTCCTACGACGGACACCTACGACGGACCGTCGTACCTGAGACAGTCCGTCCTGCACATACCGTCATACTAGTCAGAGACTCTCCTTCAGGGCTCTCCATATATACGTAGTCTAAGTAATACACGACGGACCCCATGACGGTCCGTCATAACCACGACGAGCCGTCACCTGGCCCGTCGTGTGTCACTGTTTCTATAGCAATGACATACTATTTTCAATATTTTGTTTAGTATGGTTTTGCTTGTATTGTTTGCCACTACTCGTACTAATATTGATACTTTACAGGTACTATCTACTATGGCACCCAAGCAAGACCGAATCTACGCACACGGGCGATCGAAGTCTGTCGCCCAGTCTGCCCGCATGGTCATTGGCTATGATGATGAGCGTGACCCTGAGTATGTGCCCCCAGGCACTTCCACCCCTTCCCGTGCTGCACGTGCTCCCAGAGCCACACTCAAAAAGGTGGCGTCCGGCGTAGTCACTGCCTCCCAGTCTGATGAGGAGCGCCCACTGACCGGCACACCCTCTGGGTCAGCCACAAATGAAGAAGGAGCGTCTGTCTCCTTAGGAGTATCATGGTCCGAGGAAGCCTCCGGCTCTGCTGAGGTTCCCGCACCTGCCACCGCTGCAGCGTCGGCCTCGTCTGATGAGGCTGACAGTTCAGAATCTATATCAGGCTCACCAGCTCAGGTCCCCACCGCAGCCACTGACCAGCCCAACCGGTGGTGTGTCGACGGGCAATTTCAAGTCTACTCCGACGCCAAGTTCCTGACTGATAAAGGAGTGATGACTCGAACACTCACCTTGGAGCGGCGGGTCCTTACAGGGAGCCTCCCAACGATGCCTGAGATCCACAATCTCTTCACTAGGCATCACTTGGAGTGGACAGCACGTCCGTTGGGACGTTATAGTGAAGAAATGGTCCGAGAGTTCTACGCATCCTACGTAGCGACTCTCCGATCGCAGATAGATAGGCGGGATGCCCCCGCTAAACAGGCCCCACTGGATCAGGTCCGAGTACGGGGCGTACAGGTTGACATTTCCCTGCCTGCCATCCGCCAGTTTCTATACGGCGAGGGTGTTGATGCTACTCGGACCCCTCTCACTGCCGAGTTCGACTACCGCTGGCAGATAGTTAAAGATGGCCAGTTCCTGCGCGAGCCATCACTGAGAGATATCACCAAGAGGTGGATGGCCCTGCACCTGTCAGTAGATGGAGAGGGTGCCGAATGGGTAACTGAACTAAAGGGGGCCATCAAGAAGGCCAACCTCACTTTCACGGCGAACTTCTTGTGGCTGCTTGTCCGTCACTGCCTTTCCCCCACAGCTGCTGATAATATCGTTACATGGGATCGAGCAGTGTTGATGGCGGCGATGATAGCCGGGTTCGAGATGGACTTCACGTGGCTTCTACAGGCAGTCATGCACGAGAGGGCATTCAAGGTCACTACTACTTACCCTTTCCTGTGCATGATCTTCGCTCTCTGCAGGTCCGCAGGTGTGCCTATATGGCACGTAGATCAACTCAAGACCCCGCAGGGCACTGTTCACGTCGGCCTCATCAGAGACGAGGCCAATGAGTTGGCTCTACGCAGAGGGCCCCGTCCAGAGCTGCCCCCACTTGCTGATGATCTTGCTGATACGGTAGCCCAGGCCCGCACGGCTACACAGGCGGCGTCCACTAACACTACTCCGGTCGAGTCTATCCCGGGTAGTAGCACTGCTCTGAGCTCCTCTCGCACAGCCCCTTTACCGGCACTGGTCCCGCTTGCTAGGGTCCAAAAATTGGAGGCACAAATGGCTACACTTCTGCATCATATCCATCCGTGGATGCAGAAGTCGATTACTGAGTTAGAAGAGCGTCTAGAGCGGATAATGGTACAGTATATAGAGCGGAAGATCGCTGAGGTTAACCAGCGCTTGGACGCCTTCGAGTTGAGGGTGCTAGCCCGACCAGCCCCTCCGGTGGATGTGTCGACTCTTCAGGCTGCAGTTGACAGTCTTCGTGCAGATATCGACACGATCTTAGAGGCTAGGGTGCCGGAGTCTGAGGCCCCTTCTGTCGAGCCTGCTGAGGACACAGTGCTAGCGGCCCTATTCGCCACCTCAGAGATTCCACCACCTCCCCCTCGAGAGAATGCCAAGAGGCGTAGGGGTCGAGAAGAGGACGAGGTGCGAGCACGGAAGAAGGAGCACCGAGAGATGGAGGCTGCGAGGAGAGCCTCACTTGCTGAGGAGGAGGCGCACCAGATGAGAGCATCAAAGTTAGCGGCTGGGGCGTCTAGCTCCCGTACTGTGGAGATAGCAGGAGGCACTACTGATAGTGCGGTTGTTGCTGAGGACACTACTGAGGGTGTCCAGATTGTAGAGGATGTGGGTTCCGGGGAACCGGACCCACCAGCTTGATGATCGACGGCGCTTTGCGCCACAGGTTTGCTTCACCTACCACTCTAGTATTTAATTTTTTATGCATTGGGGACAATTTCATGCTTTTTTGTTGGGGGTGGGGTAAATGGAAAGTGAGTGTTAGGGTGAAGTCTAAGTAGCCCAATTCACTATCCTCTTTTGGGGTTTTCTTGCCTGTGTTCTTTTTCCCCAAAAGACTGATTACTTTTTCTGTTGAATCGGCATGTTTATATCTTTTGTACATAGTTTAATTCTGGAGCTTCATGGCTAAAATGATATCCTGATAAACTGGAAAATGATGCATGACTAGGCATAGTAACTGATAATTGTGTGGCTCTAAGCATGAAATAGAGTTACACCATTGCATTACCCTAAGTCTTAAATTCGAACTAGGTGTCTGACAATCTGGTATAGTGATGAGATGTCAAGTGAGTGTGAGGAAAATTTGAATAGTCCACTATTGGTACTGAGCTAGAACTTGCCTGGTTAGTCCTGCTAAAAGTAAGCTGTAATAGACAATTAGGAAAGGATCATAGGCCCTTATTCAATATAGCCCATTTCTAGCCTAAATAAAAGAAACCAAATGAAATTTATCCTTCTTTGATCCAAATAATCTGAGCTTAAAATTAGACCTTTCTTTTTCACCCCAACTGATCTTTTCTGGGAACAATGTGTTGGCCCTGGTCCCTCCTTGGACATGTGCACCTCAGCTTATGCCAAAAGCATAAGTTGAGGGTGGCTAATGCAGTAAACAACCTTCGTTATGGCCCTGACCCAACTTTGGGTATTGTGTACCTTGACTCATGGCAAAGCCATGAGTTGAGGGTGGCTATTATGAGGAATGCTCTGGAAAGTGGGGTTGAAAGAACAAAGAGAGAGAAAGAACAAAAGTAAAGTGACTCAAGAATTAGTTGAAAGAAAAGTAAAGAAAAAGAAAAATATACAAGAAATACAAGCAAGAAAAGAAGAGAGTCACTTACACAAATGAAGAAAGAAGGGAAAATAGCAAGGTGAAAGAATATGAGAAACTGGGCGAGATAAAATGATAGAAAATGGAAGGTTTAGCCGATATGTCAAGGAGGGCAAAAAGTCACTAAAGTATACCTAAATATACCCTACCTGACCCTGAGCCTATGTTACAAGCTAAAAAAGTCCTATCGTGATCCTAAGGGTTGTATAGCGAACTTAAGGCAGTGAAAATAAGGGCAAGCTTATGGCAATAGGTATGAATGAGTGTGACTTTGTTCTGAGAGCGAGTGTTGAAAAGTAATCCTTATACTCAAACTGAAATCATTGTGTGAAAAATGAGGATTTTGTTCTAAAGTGAGGACAC
Organism: Solanum pennellii; assembly: GCF_001406875.1. Lineage (NCBI taxonomy): Eukaryota > Viridiplantae > Streptophyta > Magnoliopsida > Solanales > Solanaceae > Solanum > Solanum pennellii. The sequence goes on along the minus strand of NC_028640.1, from coordinate 44,709,245 downwards.
TAGTTGCAATACCGGAATTGTTAGCACCTCGGTGAGAAATTGAAGAGGATAGGTGTTAATGCATGGTGAGTCTGTGTCATGTTCTGATCCCACAAAATTCAAGCCTAATAGTGATAGCATGCATAGATTTGATGAGATTAATCGGGATTGATAGCCAAATGATTGCAAAGGATAAAACATGGATACTATTGTACAAAGATTGTGTAGTGAGTCATAGTGCGTCGCTTGAGGACAAACAACGAATTTAAGTTGAGGGTGTTGATATACCGTGGTTTCACGGTATAATTAATACTTTTTCCTTAAGTTTAGTGTGTCCGAAAGCCTTTTTGTGCTAATTTTGATATAAGTTTCTCATTGTTTTGCAGGAAATCTGTCCAAAGCTGAATGCGGAGATTTTGAGCGAAAAAATGCAGAAGAGACCACCTACGGAGCTTATGACGGTCCGTCGTGCTTGTGACGGTCCGTAGGTGGCAGCGTAGTGCAGCTGCTGAAGGAAGATGGGGAAGTCTGACCAAGTGTGGGGTTACGAAGCTTGTGACGGTCCGTCGTGTCTATGACGGTCCGTCCTGCAGGTTCGTCATGAAGTTCAGAGAAGTAATCCCAGTACCCATATTCCAAGAGTTGAAGTGTTTTGGAACGAAGACCCTCGACGGACCGTTGTGCCTATGACGGTCCGTCATACTTGCCGTCGAGGGTAATGAAGAGAGCAGCAGAAGAAATTGCACAAGTATGGGACGACGGAATCCATGACGGTCCGTCGTGACCACGACGATCCGTCGCGAGGTCCGTCGACCCAGCCGCGTTTTGACAGATTTCCAGCAAATAGAGTCCTTGTTTAATTAGGTTTTTATTTTCTATAAATAGTTCGAAAAACCTCGTTTTTGAGGTTAGACTCTGGATCATTATTAGACTCCGTATTGTTAGACACCTTTTGATTATCATTAGACTTTTTGTGAGATTTTTGATTACTTTGAGATTCTTGCAAGTGATTTTTGGTGATTAATCAAGCAAACTTTTGGATTTTACTCTTTCTCATTGAAGTAAGTACATGAATTCTTATACCATATATTTGAATATTGTGATTATGACTATGGGTAACTAAACTCCATAACTAGGGTTGTGGGAACCATAGGCAAATAATGAGATAAAACCTAACTAAAATAACAATTCTAGAATAGTGTCTTGCATGTATTAATAATTCTTTCGCTTAGAAGTCTTTTTAACGGATGGCCAACGTTAGAACTCGCCTTAATGCTACTTGCCGGACCAAGGAGGTAGATAATAGGAAAAGAATTATCAACATAGATTTAGTGTATACTATCTAATAGGCTAGTATTGATTGGTACGAGGTAATAACTTAGTCAAATATCGAATACGATGCTTAATATGAGGTAAAGATAAGGGTTAGGATAGCAACACACGTAGCCGGACCAAGGTGCGGAGTGAGATTTTCTAGATGCCGGACCAAGGATTTAGAAATACATAACTTATCACTTTGCATGCAAGATACTAGGAAAGAATTGTTATAGTTAGAATTATCAAGTTATGAACCTGTGGGGAACACGTAAACCCTAGTTACTTTGATTAATTGATTAAACTCCAACATTCAAAGCTGTTAAGTGTCTCTTTCAATTTCGTTAGTTATTTTTACTCATTTAGAAATATAAACCCCCCTTTTTATGTTTTTACTTTCTAAGGAAGTCATCAACCGAACAATAGTAATAACAGGTTGAAGTTAAGTCTAGACTATTTTCCTCGTGGGAACGATCCCAACCTCACTAGTTGGGTTATTTACTTGACACGACCGCTTTACTTCTTATTTGAGAAGTAAGTTTGAGCGTATTAGGAACATACTTGGAGAGCTTGGTGAATTTCACCGCATTGAACCCCGATCAAAGTTCATAAACTCCTGTGGCTTAGCTTCTCGCAACTCCACCGGGAAGAACCAGTCCATAAAAGCTCCGTTAAAATAATCCCAAGTCACATGAGCTGCACCTGTACCCTGTTGTCTTGCCACTGAGTGATCTAGATATAAGTCACATCCTTAAGATGATATGATGTTAGCTCGACACTCTAAGTTATATTCACTTGCATTACTCCAAGAATCTTCTTAACCTCATCAAAGAGTTTTCGTGGGTCCTCACAAACCTTCGACCCTAGAAACTCAAGCCGAACCATTAGAACAAAGTCTCAAACCCTAGCTGTAGTTGATCCACCATTCATGTTTGTAAGAACTTGGGCCTGCTGATTGTTTTATTGGCTACACTCAAGCCAAGAGTTGAATCACATTCCGAAATTATGAATTCAAAACCTCAAGGCTTGGGGCTAGAGGAATTGCGTTAGCATTGTGTGCGTTAGCAGTTCATATTTTAGCTTTAAGAGGAGGCATGATCTGAAATGCATAACGACGGATTTATAAAGGAGAAGTTGAATCATACCTCATGCATGATAGGAATAGCAAAGAAAGTGATGTTTTTCTTAGAAAACTTCGTAGTCTCCACCATAGATGTGGCACACTTCACACCCATGAAAAAGACTCTACTCAGTGCGACTTTCAGACATCCTAGGATTTTTGAATCTAATGCTATGATACCAAGTTTTTCACATCTCGAGGCTACCTCCTTGACGTAAAACAGGGCCTAGGATCACAAGTGACCCCAAGCTAACCCTGATTCTTGCATATCATAAGCATATTATAAATAACTAAGTAAAGCATGAACTATGCAGAAGCTAAAAATAGTGGATATCTAAAAAGGCACAAGCCCTACTAGTCTGAATGATAATACAACATAATATAAGAGTTTTAGTGAAGACTCAAATAACCACTTAACAATTCAAGCTGAATCTACTACTATGTATGAAAAGCCTCTAACTGAGTTGAGTTGCTAGGACATGCCCCCCAAACTAATTCTTATAAAACAAAAACTAAACATAATTACTACAATGAAATAAAGTCTATTGTCCTCGAAATATGTGGACTCACCACTAAAGTTGTTGAATGCGGACCGAGAATTAATGTAACCGTGATCTGGATACTGAGTACCTGAACTTAAATTATGCAAGGATGTGTCACAATGTATGCATCATTACCTGGAATATACTAAGTATGCAGGATATAGATATTAAGATGAATAAAGATATATAAGTTAAACAATACATAGTTGAGCAATGATGTAATATGAGAAGAGATATAGATACTGAAATATAACTAAAAAACTAAATAGAGTGCAATGACCAAGTGCTAATCATGAAGATAACATGTTGAAGAGTAAACTGATATAAATTTTGTAAACCTGGTCATTGCAAGTAGAGTCTTACTATGGGAGCTACCATTAACCGACATAAACCACATGAGCTAGACGTGGAGTTCAATGTATATGTCCCATCAAAAGGACCCAATATACCTTTCCAGGGATATAAAGTCATGGATGTGGCATGATCACTAATACTGATGCCCAAAAGACGAGACTTATAATCCTACGCGGTCAAGTAATTCTAGGACTATGAGGGTATGATGAACCCTATTCCAATTTGGTGCTAAGTCTACTCCCAAGTGAATAAGATGAAGCAGAGATGCACTAAATACTGACATGCAATATGATAATGAAACATTTATATATTGATAACATTCGAGATCTGGGGCAAGATTATCTGTTAAACTGACCTAGCAAGTATAGCTCATGAACTAAGAGAATTTACACATTTAGGCTTCTAAGTTTTCATAAAAGGAATGCTGAAACATTTTCTAGAAAATATATTATTTAGACTATGGATACTATAGGAACTAAAAGCACAATAGTTTCCAAAGATTTTACAAATCTTAGGTCTAAACAATCTATGTACAATCAAGGAGCAGATTGAATTTTAGGGACTTAATGGGTGAAAGGAAACCACTAGTGAAATCGCACATACCCAGTGACGGAATCTACGGAGAAATCTTTTGCATTATGGGGCTAAACATCGAAGAATGTTCCCAATTAATCTTGGAAGAGTTGGTCGCATTTTCCTCTTCTTGTCACTCTAAGTTGATTTTAGAGAATTTGGGGTCTAGGTATGTCTTACTAGGTTATTAGGCTTAGACGGAGTAAAATGATATAGTTTAGGTAATAACTGACGATGTTTAAGAGCCAAATGAATAAAGGAAAAGACCAAAATGACCAAGACCAAAAAGCTAATGAAGGCCGTCAACGGTGGGATTGACGAACAATCGTTTAAACTACTAGTCGTTAATTGGATCATGGTTCTGATTTACGCGACAGGGTTTCACTAAAATGAGCATAAATTTTTACTTTAAGCTTGGATTTAGCAAACTTGGTGGTTTTGGAAAGAGGGCTAAATTATCTTTAATTTTATTGGTCACATGATACCTAATTTATTATGTTATATAACATATGACCGTTAAAAGTTCACCCAAAAACCATTTTTCTCTAAATAACTATTAACTCTCACCAACGGCCTGACCTATGGTCTATAAGTCCAACCACGGATGATACTAGTCGACCGTGGGTGGGACCAGATACCATAAAACTCTAGACCTTAATGAAAGATCCCACCTACAGTCACTTGGTCCATTAACAGACCTTAGACCACGACTGTACGTCTCATTTTTAAATCCTTAAATTCTCTTAAGTTTTGGGACTGAACCACGAGACCCCACCTACGGTGCATGGTCTGATACATAGTCTATCATTGTCTTTCATTGATTCTGACACCATATCTTGGAAAGCTACATTTTTTCATTTTTTCCAATCAGAGGTGTTACAAAAGGTTGTCATATTAGGAGGAATGATGATCCCCAGGATCAAGGGATCCCCACTGCACCAAAAGTTCAACCCCAAGGAGTGGTCACTAATGCTTAGTTCCGGATGCTATCAGGATGTTGAGTCAAGTTATGACCAACCAAGATGGGAAACAAAGAGGGAATCAATAAGATGTGGCTTATACATCAAAGAACCGTGAGTTCTTAAGGATGAATCCTTCATACTTCACTGATTCAATTCTCAATGAGGATCCAGAAAACGTTGTGGAAGAATTGCAGAAAGTGTTTTAGATGATGCATGTTGAAGATATTGAGCGTGTGGAACTAGCCACATACCAACTCAAGAGTGTTTCTAGGATCTGGTACGATTAATGGAAGAAGAATAGAGATGAAGAGGCACTAATTATGAGTTGGGATATGTTCGAAAGTGCACTAATGAGGCGTTTCTTTTCCCGTGAACTGGGAGAGGTGAAGGTAAGAAAATTTCTTACTCTTAAACAAGTATCTATGAGTGTGCATGAGTACATCCTCAAGTTCTCTCAATTGTCTTGTTATGCTCCGTAGATGGATGCAAATATGAGAAGTAGGAGGGTAAAACTTCGATTTCCAAATAAGTTCATGAGGAGTTTTTTGCACTATGAGAACCTTTTGAGTAATAATCTCATAGTTTAAGGATGAAGAACTATTCTAAACATATGAGCATGAGTTATTTTATTGGAAGTAGTATTGAGCACCGATATGAGGAAGATTTTAGAAAACTTAAAGTCCTCATAAACCATGTATGCCAACATGGGTAAAGGCTCATACTTTTTAGTCGATTACTTATTGCTTTAAGCATATCTTAGTGGATCCACTTGGTTGAGGATGTATTAAACTCCGGCAACATATAGGACAGTTTTGACATCATGAACGAGATGATGTATCATCACATAGCTCATAGTGATAATAGTCGGTTAAAGAATCTCCCAAATAAGAGTAAAAGGGCTTATTAATGTATTTTTTTAATGTATTCAGTTATTATTGGTTGCTTTAAAAGCTTTCTTTATAATGCATCTTTATTGTTGCGTTTATATTGAAATGAGTTGAGTGTTTATGAGTTTTAGTATCTTTGGGTATCCTTGAGTTGAGATAAGGTGAGTATATTCTTCCTTTTTATCAGCTCAAGCTTAGATCTATGCTTTAGACTTCCCCTTGCATGCTCGTACATCCCTTTAATAACGTGATTTGGCTTGCATCTTTCATGATGCAGATACATGTAATAGGATCATCAACAAGTGTTACATTGGTACCACTTGTGTTCCAAAGTTTCTTGGGCGAGCCTCCTTGCTTTGGAGGGTTCCACATTTACTTTCAGTCGTATTAGGATGTCGTGGGTCTTGTTCCAACTTCTATCATAGTTGTTACAGGGTTCATAGTAGTGTTTGAGGAGTCTTTCATTTCCATTTTTAACGCTTAAGGCTTAAGTTGCCTTTTTTGCCAGTTGAATACTTTATGTATTCTAAGTTATTTATATTGAGACAATTGAGTAAATATTTACTTTTGAGTTCTACATTGTTGAGTAAGTCTTCCGCTAAGTACTGATCCAGGCGAAGGGTTCGTTTGGGGGCCAATAATGATTATTAAGTGTCGGTCATGTCCAGGGTGTAGGCTCGATGCCTAACAAGATTATTGTGTGATCTAAAAGGTGAACAAATAATCATGTCCTTATATCTAACCTTAGAAACATATCAATTGTATCATGAAGAAAATTACCATGAAATATAGTGGATTATTTTCTTGTCTGATCTAATTATTATCTCAGAATTAGTCACTTCCTTTATTAAGAAATCTGGAACTAATAGTGTAAGTGAAAATACAAAAGGAGAAATACCTCATACGTATAATTAAGTTGTCATAACAGCGATTTTGTATGACTTAACTAAGTGAAAAGGGGGAATAGGAAAAAACCACAAACTAATTCAATTTACACAAGATAACGAAAGGTACTCACCCTATTGAAAAATGTTGGAAGTCGTGATTCTCTATAGATAGCAATGAATAAGAAAGATCAATTCATATATATAGAATATTTCTGAGTTTTGATCCCCAGGATTTTAAATCAGTTTCCTCATGACAAACTCCTTCAACTGATGTCTCCATCTTCTCCATCTATTTAAACAACGACCTCAATTGAACAGTGAATTAAATTTGAAAGACTTTGATGGAACAAATTCTAGAACCCTAACTCTCAGATTAGTTCTTTCCATGAACCCATTATTAATCATCAGGCATTACATTCAAACAAATTCGCAGGTTACCGACGTAGGCTTCTACTTCATCCAATACACCAGCTCTATCCGCTAAGGATCATCCGGGTAACCTGCATTCCTGCTTGCACAATCTTCACTTTATTACTGTCCCATGAAAGTCTCTCATTACGCTCTACCACAAATTCTACCATCTTCCTATTGAATCTCCTCGTTTGTGTTTTACAAAAAAAATAACACCCCACTACTTGGGTATGCCATTCTTTTCCTTTTATCAAAATATTAAGGTCTTTCCATTACAATATTTTTTTCATTTTGAGGATTTTAAAAAACAAAAAAACTATTGCAATTCCCCCACTCCCCAAACATTTTCCACTTTCCTTCCCTCGAAATACATTTACAATATATTTTTCCCTTCCCATTAATTATACAATAGTTGCTTTAACATCTCCAGTGGACCTTAATTGACATTGGAAGCCCCACTACAGATGGAGTCCTCCAATTTTATTTAATATTTTTATAATCATATGCATTTCATGTTATCTCAATATGGTTTCCTTTGTTTATTGTCGTTCATCTCATAAACAAGATTTTGCACCGACACAATTAATTCCAACAGTTCTTTACCACCTTAGAAGTTGTGCACAATACCATCCCAAATCACTGCGCACCAGCCAAATATGATACTTTATAAACTTCATCTAGATCTATAGACTAACATAATTGCAGATCTCTTAACCTCAAAAGTAACTGTTAAAGTATGGTTATAATTTTATTTTACCCTCTTTGTGTTAAAGGATAATGCAAAAGTTGACCTCCAAAGCATCATAACTGTCACTTCACATTTTAAAACTTCCTCTTTATGCATGCATGACTGCTTGGAACTCTATGGAATAATGTGATGTTTTCCCTATTATTGCATTGTTACTATCTTTGTTTATTTTAGTTCACAAATTAGACTATATTTAGGTCTGATACAACTAATATTGTAATCTGATGGAAGAAGATTATTTATTCCGATAGGTATGCAATGTATAAATACAATAGACTGTGTGCTATATTAGGAAAAAACAAAATAAAAGATGATTCCCACAAATATGCAAATTCCTATAAATCTACTACATAAATAAGGTTGTGAACTTTACTAGGAATGAATTCTCTCTCTCTATATACTTCACAAAAAGTAATGAAAGGGAAGGTCAAAGAGAATGAAACACACGTAATGGTTATTATAGTGGTTCCTTCTTTTCCTGGATGCTGCTACAAAACTATCGAGCAGGGATAAAAATACGATAAGTAGATACATAATTTTAAGATATAAAGATCAATTAAAGATCCATGTTATGCCTTTGTTTGATAATCAACTAGTTGCTATCATGTCTTCACATAGTCGTGGAAATAAAGTTCTCCTAAATTTTCTCACAAATAAAATGATAGTCAAGATCAATTTGTTTAGTTATTTCATGATACACTGGATTTGAGGAATATGAAGAGAAACTTAATTATCGAACCAAAGTTTTATTGGAGGATGATGCTTTACGCCAATTCTATTAAAAATGATGTATCCACATAATCACAAACAAAGTGACTAGCCCTATACGCAGATTCTGCACTGAATTGAGATACAACATTTTGCTTCTCACTACTCCACAGGTTTTTCCAACAACGATGAAATAGCCTATAGTCAATCTCTTATCAATTTTGGATCCAACATACTCCACATCTTTAAAACACTTAATACAAGAATGATTGTGATTGATATAAATATTCCAAGTCCAGGGGAACCTATCAAGTAATAGAGTTTGTGTCAAGGCTTCCCAATATTTGATCACAGACACAAACAAGAACTTGCTAACAAAACTTACCACAAAGCAATATCTAGACGAGTCATAGTAAGGTAGTTTAATTTTGCAATTAACCTTCTATTACCTAGGATCATCAAAAGAAACACCATAATCTTATGTAAGATGCACATTGGGAACCATTGGAGTATTGCAAGGTTTGGCTGCCAACTTTCCATGTTCGCAAGTAAGTCAACAATAAACTTTTTCCAAGATGGAAAAACTCCGTTATTGTTTCTATTTACTTCTACTCCCAAAAAGTGTAACACCCTATATTCTAAAAGGATAAACATGCAGATTTCTAGAAGTGCAGGTACGGAGTCCACTTAAAAACCATAGGTGGAACCACGGTCCGTGGTTTAGACTCCCAGAACCCTAAGAAATTCAGCTAAGTCCAGAACCATGGCAGGACCTATGAACCGTAGGTGGGACTATACTGTGGATTAGTTACTTGGTTAAGACTTCCTAGAACCTTAAGAAAATTCAGCCAAGTCCAGACCACGCCAGGACCTACAGATCAAGGTGAGACCACAGTCCATGTACAAGTACCGTGGTTTAGACGCCCCATAACCCATCCTATGAATCTGAACAACATCTGCCCATGAAGGAACATAGGTGGGACCACGGTCCTTGGATTAGGTCCATAGATTGGTCTTGATAGTTTTAAGTCAGGGGTCGTTTAGAATTTTCTCCACGCATTTGACACATAAACTACATCGATTTGGTCTATATTAGCATAGTAATTTAATCAAAATCAATTCATTTTCCCAAAAATCGATTAAACCAAGCAAAAGAAGAGAGAGAATCAACCAAACCCTCTCCAAGAATGCAACAAGTTTCCGTAAGTTCCAGCCATAAGATCAAAAGGTTTCTCCATGGAATTCGTCACCAGGTATGTTGGATTCCACTAGTGGGTTCCTTTCGCTCAATAGTACCATAGAATTCAGTCAGTCTCTTGATTCATTTTATTATGTTTAGACTTAGGGTTTCTATAACTTCAAAATTAATATTGTGATTTAACTGTTACATTAATCCAAATAAGAACATTACATTTTCGTATTTATGTTTCTTAATTCTTGCATGAAATTTAGAACCCTATTGTGTAAATTGGTTTAGTTCATGATCTACACTTCTAGGTCAATTTATACAGAAATACATTATAACACCCCATATATTAGAACTACTAAAATGCAAAAATTTCAGAAGTTATAGGTGCAATCGACGGGTCTACCCATGAGCCATAGGGTGACCTGTAGACTATATGTGGGCTCCATGGTGGGCCTTCTACAACCACCTCCCAGAACCCTACAAAGTTCTACAAATGCACAACTACAACTAGGACCTACAGACCGTATGTGGGACCTCGACATGTGGGTAAGGTCTATGGATCGTGGTCCGTAGCTCCACTCCCATACGCCGAACGACAGCCGAACAGAACGGACCGTTGTTCTATTCATGGTCCGTTGGTCTAGTCAATTGGTGACCCCCGACAACTTTTAAGGGTCGTTTAGTCTCTTCCCTATGTGTTGGACATCCTAACTACGCCATTTAACCCCTAAACTATGTAGTTTTGGTATGTTTTAGCCTAGAAACTAAATTAGAACCTACCCTAGTCAAATCATTCACCAAATTTCATAAACTTCGAACAAAAAAGGAGAAAAGAGGTGAGACAAACCCTTCCAAGAACATAACAAGGTTCTCGTTAGTTCTAGTTCCAAAATCAAAACATCACTCCATGAAATTCATTACTAGGTATGTGGAATTTCACTAGTGGGCTTATTTCACCCATTAGGTCCCTAGACTTCAGTCAGATTCGTTATTCCCTTCGTATTATCTAGACTTGATTTTTCTTGAACTTTAGAAATTATAAGGTTTCACAAAAATTATGTTTTCATAACTATGTTTCTTAATCGTTGCATGTAATTCAGAACCCTAGTTGTGTATATTTGTTTAGTTTATTAATTTCACTTTCTAGGTCAATTTAAGAAGATATACATGCTTCAGATTCCAAATGTTTCATTTTCAGTTATAAATATTTCATTTTTAGTTAGCATGTCAGAATTTTGAGCTATTCAGAACTTCTGTATTTCAGTCATAATATTATTTATACACATTCTAGTTGGGAATATTCTTACACTGAGTAAACTAGGGTTCGACGTACCCGAGTAGTCACAAAAATACGTACCACCATAGGATTATAAGTCCCATATGAGGGCATTACATTTTAGTGATCATGCCATTCATGACTCTATACCTCTGGCAATGTATATTGTGTCCTCGATGAGGCTTATACATCAGACTCCATGATTAGCTCACGTGGTATTCTGACGATTATTAGTAGATCCCACAATCAGATTTTATGCATTTGACCAGGTTCTCAATTTTACTTCACTATTAAATTTTAGCATGCTATGTACTTGGTCATTGCATTCGGTGCACTTCATATTAGTATGTTTAGATTATAATCATGTTTTAGTATACTTTGTTCAGTTATGTTTATTGCTTAGCTTTATTCTATCCCGAGCTTAGTACATTTTAAGTACCAACACATACTCTGCACTACATCTTTTCGTGATGTAGATTCAGGTCTTCAACATCCAAATCACATATAGATCAGTTCATGATCTCCAGTTCAGCAGCTTCAATGGTAATTCCTCATTCTTCAAGGACAATAGAAATATTTTCCTTTTTGAATATTGTACTTTAGTTTTAGTTTTTACTAGAGTTAGTTAAGGACATGTCTCTACATCTCTAGTCCGCTAGAGACTTATTTCAAACATAGTTTAGATTCAATTTTAGTTGAGTTTGATTTTCCTGTATCATTAAGAATTTTATTCAGTATATTATATATATATATATATATATATATATATATATATATATATATCCACTTGTGATCTTAGGTCTCATGTTTACGCCTTAGGGGTAGCTTCGAGGTGTGGCACACTTGGTATCAGAGCATTAGGTGTAAGTTTCCTAGGATATCTAAAAAGGCGCACTAAGTAGAGTCATTTTCATGGGTGTTAAGCGCACCACATATTATGAGAGGGAGGATACAAAGTGTTTTAGGAAGAATTCACTTTCATGCTATTCTTATTGTGCGTGGTATGATCTACCTTCTAACTCGTTGTTATGCATTTCAGAGCATGCCTCCTCGTAGATCTTACAAAAGGAATGTGAATACCAGTAATGCAACTCCTCTAGTCTTAGATTAGGATGTTTTGAATGCAGAGTTTAAGAATGTTATTCAACTTTTAGGTTAGAATTTGACTAACCAAAACAATCAGCAGGTTCCAATTCCTGCATATGCTATGGTTGATTAGTGGAGGCTAGGATATGTGATTTTTTTAGGATAAATCACCTGAGTTTAAGGGTTGTAAGTTTTAGAAAATCCCAATAACTTCTATCACGCCCCGGTCCTAGACCCTAGATGAGACCGGCATTGTTAGCCTCTCAGAGGTCGCAGACAAGCCACTTCTTAGATTTTATCACAATCATACAGTTAAATTTAGCGGAAAATTTGAACTTTTTAAATTTACTGAATTGTACTTAGACTTTATATAATTCTTGCATGAGAGTGATATACTAACAGCTCAAAATAAACAGCCATCTATTAATATATTGAAAAATTGAAATAAAGAATTCATAATATAATTAATAGTTGCCCAACCGGCCTTAATACAAAAGCTTGAACAAATGTTCGAAAGGAAACGCTAGGGACAACATCCACTAGTGATGTCTAATCTACTAAAGCTAGAAAATAAAGCGTAGGCATCCTCAAACTCAAGAGGACCTACAAAAATCTGGACGTACTAGTCCAGACAACTTCAACTTATATTCAATCTTCTTCAAGGACCCGCACCTATAAAAATTAGTAATTCTATATGGGTTAGTACACACTTGTACTAAGTATGGGTGTATTCACATAAACACATAAGGACTATGCATGATCAAGAAAAGATCTTCCTATAGCAACATGCCATTTTTGAAAAGTGAAGTCACTTCACTTTCCTAATTCGTTAATTACGAAATATGCTATGAATATGACATATTTTCATGCATTTAAAGCACACAACTCATTTTCTATATGAACATAATACCTTGGAATCATGAACATAATTTTAGAACAACTCAAGCAAAATTTAATATGTTTGCTCCCCTTAGGCCGAGAGCTCCCTCTCGCAGACTTAGTTTATTTTTCAGTCTTTTCTTCTTTTTGTTGTGTATTTCAACGATCTCCTTTGATCCTATGTTTTACTTACGAGTGCAATGAATCATTGTAGTCTCATTGCTGCAATAAATCAAGTAAGTAATCCAAAAGACTAAGAAAATGATTTGACTACCCTACTCACAAGTTGTTCTTTCCATTATTGTTAAATTGGGCATGAAGTCTTTATAAGCCAATGTTTATTAGTTATGCCTGTTCTTTGATCATTTGAATAATATAAAGATGCTGGGGTATATATTCATACTCCAATTGATGAGTCATTATGTTTTTCTCCCTTTATTGGCATAAGCCAATAACTGTTAAAACTTCATTCTTATCAAACACTAATGATTGGATATACTTATGCTTTTGCTTACTTAGTACACTTTGAACTTACAATTATTTTTCTTTGATATCATGTTCACTTAGAACATGCTAGGTTTACTTAGGATATTCTTTTAAGACTTCCATTGGGATCTTTCTGTGCAATGACTAAGAATGACTTACATAATTACTTAGTCTAACCTCACCCTTTGGGCATCCTATCTGAAAACCCCTTATCTTCCTAGTTCTTTATTTCTTTCTTTCTTACTTTCTTAAAGAAATTTTTAGCATTTAACCGACATAGATCATGTGAGCTAACATTAAATCCAGTGTCTTCCCCACACTGAAAAGAGGTGGGTCACCGGCCAAAGTGAAACCGAATACTTCCTAGCTTTCTTAGGTGGATCCACTATCTAGTAACCTATGCTGGCGACATAGTTAAAAGACTAGGAGAATTTGGAGAACCTTATCCACCTTGATGGTAGTCTCATCTCATGAGGCTTACATATGTTTGCACAAGCTCATCACCAGTCTATCGATTCTTTGCTCAATTTATTATACCTTACAACTTTTAGAGTTGAGTCATACACTATGGAAGCTTTCTTCTTGTATGAAGTATGCTTAGATTAATGGATGATTTGTCATTCCTTTCTATACTTGATGAATGTGAACTTAAATCTTACATTATCATTATGGTGTGAATGAGATTTGTCTCACGATTTCTAACACCCTCTTACGTGAGTATCTTTAACATAATTGGTTAGGTGCAAGTGAGATTGGTCTCACTTTCTTTAACACCCCATTATAGGTCAATTTCATAACTCATAAGCTTTTAGTTATTTCATTACTCACCTTATCTTGTTTAATGTTATTTTGTAGTCTTTATCATTCTTTATGAAAGTTAAAAGGACTTATTCAATGTGCTACTATGTTCACGAGTTCATTTAGATAGGGTACGTTGGGACTTGTCCGAATCATTGGCATACCCTAGGTTATGAGTTCATTGAGTTACATCTTGTCAAGTCAATCTTTAACATTTATTTGACCTTACAAGAAACATCATAATTTACTTTGGCCATATAAGATTGGTATGACTTAGTCATTGGCCAATTCTATTGCATATTTTTGAAATAATTTTGCCGGCCAATTTATTGGCAAAGAGCAAACTTTCAATAAACAATTGTCATGATATTATCACTAGCCAAGTCAATTAACTTCATGTATGTACTATAGTAATATCATGTAGATGATACTCTAATCATACGAATCTAAACTATACGTCTCATTCGACATTATCAAATCACAGAAACCTACACATGATGATCAGTTAGGACCACATACCAACAACATGCTCGAGATTTCCATTATACATACTACTAGTCGGAAATAGGGAGAACTAGGGAGATGAACATTCGACAATTTCATTGGGAACAACCATAGTTTCAATTTTCGTGAATTCAAATCATTTGAAAAGCCTCATGGGGAAAGGAATCCAAGAGAGAAAAACGCATACCTTCCTGTCGAATTGAATCTACGAAGATCACCCTGTACTGTGCACGAAAATCTTGAAGAACTGCCTTGAAATTGCCTAAGGAGAACCGAGAGTATTTTTTTTGTTTTTCTTACGTTTGTGAACAGTTTTTCAGTCGTGGGTTTCTAGTGGATAAACGTGAGTATAAGTCTTAGGAACTGAATATTGACTAATTCAACTTAGTATAATTAATTTAATTAAATAAATCAATTATCTAATTACTAAACGCCCCTCCTAAATTGACTAAAAATAGTAGAGAATTTGACTTAGCAAAATTCTGAAATTTGCTAAGAGTCTTGGGTTTGACCATGAATTTAAATTAATTAGTTAAGTTGCTAATTTAACTAATTAAGTGACCTAGGGTAATTAATAAAGTACCCCTAAGTAACTAGGACCATAACTAATCCCTTTGGACCATCCTAGGTTAGGTACTAGGATGTTTCTTTAGTTAACTACTCGACTAGTGTCACCCAGTTAGGTCTTTGGATTTCGGGCACACTAGTTAGTTCATTTTAGTTAGTCCTAGGTTAGTTATAAAGTTAGATAAGTTATTTAGAGCCTAGTATTGGTTAGGAATCTCGGACATATGGCTGGACCCGACGCGTGCCGGCCCCCTAACTGCCCTAACCGAATCGTTTGGGCTTGGTCGCTTGGTCTCTCGACCGGTAGCACATGTGCTTGCAAGGATCCTCACTATGTCCTTGGGCACTGCTTAATCTACATGATCATTTTAAATGATCATGTGCTATGGTACCTAGGCTTGACACTTGGATTCCTCGTACCTAATGTGTGTTAGCTATGAAATCAAATTTTTTATCTAAGGTTCTTCATTGCAGGTAAAATTTGATACGCTCAAACTTACTTCTCAAATAAGAAGTAAAGCGGTCGTGTCAAGTAAATAACCCAACTAGTGAGGTTGGTATCGTTACCACGAGGAAAATAGTTTAGACTTAACTTCAATCTATTATTACTATTGTTCAGTCAATTACTTCCTTGGAAAGCAAAAAAGATAAAAGGGGGGTTTTCTATTTCTAAATAAATGGAAAGAACTAGAGAAATTAAAAGAGACAACTAACGGCTTCAAATGTTGGAGTTTAATCAATTAATAAATGTAACTAGGGTTTACGTGTTCCCCACAGGTTCATAACTTGATAATTCTAACTATAACAATTCTTTCCTAGTATCTTGCATGCAAAGTGATAAGTTATGTATTTCTAAATCCTTGGT
>NC_028640.1:44689818-44693025 GCF_001406875.1 Solanum pennellii | reverse complement strand
GCCTATGGTTCCCACAACCCTAGTTATGGAGTTTAGTTACCCATATTCATAATCACAATAGTCAAATATATGATATAAGAATTCATGCACTTACTTCAATGAGAAAGAGTAAAATCCAGAAGTTCTCTTGATTAATCAACCAAAATCACCAACAATCAATTGCTAAAATTAATTGAAGATTAAAGATTCTTCAAAAGTGTAATCGTAATCACCAAAGTCTAACAAAAAGTCTAAAAATATTCAAGAGTCTAACCTCAAAAACGAGGTTTTTCGAACTATTTATAAAAAAATAAAAACCTAATTATATAAGGACTCTATTTGCTGGAAATCATTCAAAATGCGGCTGGATCAACGGACCTCGCGACGGATCATCGTGGTCACGACGGACCGTCATGGACTCCGTCGTCTCATACTTGTGCAATTTCTTCTGCTGCTCTCTTCATTACCCTCGACGACAGGTATGAGGATCATCACATGCACAACGGTCCATCGAGGGTCTCCGTTCCAAAACACTTGAACTCTTGGAATTTGGGTACTGTGACTACTTCTCTGATCTTCATGACGAACAAGCAGGACGGACCGTCATGGCTACGACGGTCCGTCACGCACTTCGTAGCCCCACACTTGGTCAGACTTCCCCATCTTCCTTCAGCAGCTTCACTACGATGCCACCTACGGACCGTCACAGGCACGACGGACCGTCACAAGCTCCGTAGGTGGTACTTTTCTATATTTATTGCTCAAAAACCTCCGCATTCATCTTTTAGACAGATTTCCTGCAAATAAAGAGAAACTTATATAAAAATTAGCACAAAGAGGCTTTTGGACACACTAAACTTAAGGAAAAAGTATTAATAATACCGTGAAACCACGGTATATCACACCCTCAACTTAAATTCGTTGTTTGTCCTCAAGTGACACACTATGATTCAATACAAAATCTTTTTACAATAGTATTCATGTTTTATCCTTCGCAATCATTTGGCTGTCAATCCCGATCAATCTCATCATATTTATGCATGCTATCACTATTAGGATTGAATCATGTGGAATCAGACCATGACACAGACTCACTATGCACTAACACCTATCCTCTTCAATTTCTCACCGAGGTGCTAATATTTTCGGTACTGCAACTAGTGTCCTCACTTCAAAACAAAATCCTCATTTTTCACACAATGATTTCAGTTTGAGTATAAGGATTACTTTTCAACACTCACACTCAGAACAAATTCACACTCATTCATACATATTGCCATAAGCTTGCCCTTATGTTCACTGCTTTAAGTTCGTTATACAACTCTTAGGATCACGATAGGACTTTCTTAGCTTGTAACATAGGCTCAGGGTCAGGTAGGGTATATTTAGGTATACTTTAGTGACTTTTTGCCCTCCTTGACATATCGGCTAAACATACCAGTTTCTATCATTTTATTTTGCCCAGTTTCTCGTATTCTTTCACCTTGCTATTTTTCCTTTTTTCTTCATTTGTGTAAGTGACTCTCTTCTTTTCTTGCTTGTATTTCTTGTACATTTATTTTCTTTACTTTTCTTTCAACTTATTATTGAGTCACTTTAATTTTGTTCTTTCTCTCTCTTTGTTCTTTCAACCCCACTTTCCAGAGCATTCCTCATAATAGCCACCCTCAACTGATGGCTTTGCCATGAGTCAAAGTACAGAATACCCAAAGTTGGGTCAAAGCCATAAAAAGGGTTGTTTACTGCATTAGCCATGCTTAACTTATGCTTTTGGCATAAGCTGAGGTGCACATGTCCAAGGAGGGACCAGGGCCAACACATTATTCTCAGAAAAGATCAGTTAGGGTGAAAAAGAAAGGTCTAGTTTAAGCTCAAATCATTTGGATCAAAGAAGGATAAATTTCATTTGGTTTTCTTTTATTTAGGCTAAAAATGGGTTATATTGAATAAGGGCCTATGATCCTTTCCTAATTGTCTATTACAACTTACTTTTAGCAGGACTAACCAGGCAAGTTCTAGATCACTACAAATAGTGGACTATCCAAATCTTCCTCTCACTCACTTGACATCTCATTACTCTTCTAGATTATCAGACACCTAGTTTGACTTTTAGACTTAGGGTCATGCAGTGGTGCACCTCTATGTCATGCTTAGAGCCACACATTTATCAATTACTATTCCTAGTCATGCATCATTTTCAATTTTATCAGGATATCATTTTAGCCATCTTGCTTCAGAATTAAATTATGTACACAATATATAGACATGCCGGTTCAACAGAAAAAGTAATCAGTCTCTTGGGGAAAAAGAACACAGGCAAGAAAATCCCAAAAGAGGATAGTGAATTGGTCTACTCAGATTTCACCCTAGCACTCACTTTCCATTTACCCCACCCCCAACAAAAAGACATGCAATTGTCCCTAATGCATAAAAAAATTGAAATACTAGAGTGGTAGGTGAAGCAAACCTGGGGCGCAAAGCGCCGACGATCAGCAAGCTGGTGGGTCCGGTTCCCCGAAACCCACTACCTCTATAATCTGGACACCCTCAGTGGTGTACTCAGCATCAACAACACTATCAGCAGTGCCTCCCGCTATCTCCACAGTTCTGGAGCTAGACGCCCCTGCAGCTAACTCTCCTGCTCTCATATGACGTGCCTCCTCCTACGCAAGCGAGGCTGTCCTCGCAGCCTCCATCTCACGGCGCTCCTTCTTCTGTGCTCGAGCTTCTTCCTCCTCTCGTCCCCTATGCCTCTTGGCATGCTCTCGAGGGGGAGGTGGTGGAATCTCTGAAGTGGCGAATAGGGCCGCCATCACTGTGTCTTCAGCAGGCTCTACAGAAGGGGCCTCAGACTCAGGCACCCTAGCCTCTAAGATCATGTCGATGTCTGTGCGAAGACTGTCGACCGCAGCCTGAAGGATCGACACATCCACCTGAGGGGCTGGTCGGGCTAACACCCGCAACTCAAAAGTGTCCAACCGCTGATGAACCTCAGCGATCTTCCGCTCTGTGTGCTGGACGATTCTCCGCTCTAAGCGCTCTTCTACCTCAGCAATAGACTTCTGCATCAAAGGCTGGATGTGATGCAAAAGTGTAGCCATCTGTGCCTTTAATTTCTGGACCCTAGCAAGCAGGAGCAGAGCGGGTAAAGGGGCTGAGCGAGAGGAGCTCGGGGAAGTGCTACTACCCGGGATAGACTCGACCGGGGTAGTGTCAGTGGAAGCCGCC
>NC_028640.1:44672486-44689800 GCF_001406875.1 Solanum pennellii | reverse complement strand
TGTGCTACCGTATCAGCCAGATTGTCACCAAGTGGAGGCAACTCTGGATGGGGCCCTCTGCGTGGAGCCAACTCATAAGCCTCATCCCTGATGAGGCTGATATCAACAGTGCCCAGAGGGGTCTTGAGCTGATTAACGTGCCATATAGGCACACCTGCAGACCTGCATAGAGAAAATATCATGCACGGGAAAGGGTAGGTAGTTGTGACCTTAAAAGCCCTCTCGTGCATGACTGCCTGTAGAAGCCAAGCAAAATCAACCTCAAACCCGGCTATCATCGCCGCCATCAGTACTGCTCGATCCCATGTGACTATATTATCAACGACTATGGGGGAAAGGCAGTGGCGGACAATCAACCACAAAAACTTCGCCGTGAAGGTCAGGTTGGCCTTCTTGATGGCTCCCTTTGGCTCGGTCACCCAGTCAGCACCCATTCCATCAACGGACAAATGCAGGGCCATCCACCACTTGGTGGTCTCTCTAAGCGATGGCTCACGCAGGAATTGGCCATCTTTGACAATCTGATTGGTAGTCAAACTCGGCGGTGAGAGGGGTCCGGTTGGCATCAACATTCTCTCCGTATAATTACCGGCGGATGGCAGGCAGTGAGATATCAACCTGAATACCACGTACTCGGACCTACTGCAGTGAGGCATGTTTGGCGGGGGCAGCCCGCCTGTCAATCTGTGATCTGAGAGTCGCAACGTAGGAGGCGTAGAACTCTCGGACCAAATCTTCACTATAACGT
Source organism: Solanum pennellii (assembly GCF_001406875.1). NCBI lineage: Eukaryota > Viridiplantae > Streptophyta > Magnoliopsida > Solanales > Solanaceae > Solanum > Solanum pennellii. Next base: position 44,689,052 of record NC_028640.1, on the reverse strand, counting down.
CCCAACGGACGCGCTGTCCACTCCAGTCGATGTCTGGTGAAGAGATTGTGGATCTCTTGCATCGTCGGGAGACTTCCCGTAAGGATTCGCCGCTCCAATGTAAGTGTCCGAGTCATGACTCCTTTGTCATTAAAGAACTATGCATCGGAATAGACTTGATACTGCCCGTCGACACACCACCGGTTGGTCTGGTTGGTAACAGGGGTGAGAGCACGAGCTGGTGAACCGGGTGTAGATTCTGAACTGGCGACCTCATCAGACGAGGCAGACTCTGCAGCGGTGGCGTGTGCGGGAACCTCAACAGATCCGGAGGCTTCCTCCGACCACGAAACTCCTAAGGAGCCAGACTCTCCTTCTTCATTAGTAGCTGACCCAAAAGGCGTGCCGGTCAGTGTGCGCTCCTTATCAGACTGGGAGGCAGTGACAACGCCGGACGCCACCTTTTTGGGTGTGGCTCCGGCAGCACATGCAGCTCGGGATGGGGTGGAAGTGCCTGGGGGAACGTACTCGGGGTCACGGTCATCATCAGAGCCAATGACCAGGCGGGCAGACGGGGCGACATACTTTGATCGCCCGCATGCGTAGACTCGATCTTGTTTTGGTGCCATAATTGATAGTACCTGTAAAGAATCAATATTATTACTAAAAGGAGAAGACAAGACCACACAAAATAAATAAAAGAGTTAAGATGTAATTACATTTCTATAGTAACAGTGAAACACGACGGGCCAGGTGACGGCTCGTCGTCAGTATGATGGACTGTCATAGGGTCCGTCGTGTCTTACTTAGACTTTGTTTATATGGAGAACCCTGAAGGAGAGTCTCTGACAAGTATGACGGTATATGGAGGACGAACCGTCAAAGGTACGACGGTCCGTCGTAGGTGTCCGTCAGAGGACACTTAAAAATATATGGAGACCCTGAGGAGAGGGGTCTCTGACCATCATAACGGGCATGCAGGATGGACCGTCGGGGGTTTGACGTTCCATCATAGTTTTCAGTAAGAGGACACTTAGAAAAGTATGAAGAGGGGTCTCTAACCGTCATAACGGTTATGCAGGACAGACCGTCGTGGGTATGACGGTCCGTCATAGTTGTCCGTTTGAGGACACTTAGAAAAATAGAGAGAGACCCTTAGGAACAGGGTCTCTGACAACCAGAATGGTTGTGCAGGATGGACCGTTGTGGGAATAATGGTCCGTCGCATGTGTCCGTTGGAGGACACTTAGAAAAAGTGAGAGACCCTTATGAATAGGGTCTCTGACAACCAGAACGGTTGTGCAGGACGGACCGTCGTGGGAACGACAGTCCGTTGCATGTGACTGTTGGTGGACACTTGGAGAAAATTGGACAGTGGGGTGTTAGGGCTGTTGGAAGGGACCCAATGACGGTCCATCGTGGGTACGACGGTCCGTCATCGGAGTCTCGTTCTGTAACTCAGTGACAGAACTGGGGATGCCCCATTCATCCCCTATGACCCAAATTGAATTGGTAGGTTTTAACCTACATTTGTCTAACCCAAATACCTAGTAAACTAGCAATGCTAAAGCACCTATATCTAGCGTTTTAACACAGCAATTTCGAGGATTTTCAACCTAGGTCAGACAGAATTTTATTAAAGAATGAACCTATCAAGAAGAACTAGGCTAATACTAATTGATAAACAAAAATGCAATATAAATTAGTAGAAATTAGAGACACATACCTGAGAATTTGAGAAAAACAAGAGAGAAAGGTACTTGGTGATCAAGTAGAGACCCACAACAGCAGCTCCGACTAGTAGATGATGAATTTTAGAAATTTGGAGAAAATGATCGGTTGTAAGAGAGGGGTTATGATCTTTGGAAGTTGAAAAAGGAGGGAAATGGGAGAAACAGTGAAGGAATGGGGTAAATTGAAGGGGTGGGGATTTTAAATGTTTAATTTTTTTAAAAATCCCCAACCGGGTCGGGTCGGGTACGCTTCATTAAATGACGCGAAGAGTCCCCGACGATGGTCCGTCGTAATTGTGACGATCCGTCATTAGTTTCGTCGTGTGTGCCCTAGTTTTAAAATAACAGAAAGACGTACCTGGCACGACGGATTCATGCGACGGCCTGTCACAGGCACAACGGTCCGTCGATGTATCCGTTAGTGACTGCTGCAGAGTGATTTTCTGCAGAATTTCTTGGTGTTGTGCCTACAAATTTAATACCCATTAGTAGAAAATGCTACTATTACTAGAAAGAAACACTATAAGTACTGGGTTGCCTCCAATAAGCGCCTGATTTAACGTCGCAGCACGACTGAGGACACTTGATTACTCAGCCTTCATCAAGATGGTATGCCTCTATCACTTCATTCACCGATGCAGTATGCCTAAAATAGAGTTCAATTCGTTCTCTATTCAGCTTAAACCGCACTCCCTCCTTGGTTTTTAACTCAAGTGCTCCATGAGGGAATACTTGGGTAATCAAGTAAGGGCCAATCCGTTTGGAATTGAGCTTTCCCGGAAGCCAATGCAACCTTGAACTGTCTAACAGCACCAAATCCCCAACCATAAACTCTCGTTTTTCACTTTTTAGTTCATTATCCTTCTTCATCTTTTCTTTGTGGGATATAGCAGATACCGATTGGAGCTCACCACTCTGCCTCATGGACGTACAAATGTTGAAGATCGCTTCTTCATTGTTCAACTGGAATTTCATCTACCCATTTTCCATATCAACTAAGGCTCTACCCGTAGCAAGGAATGGCCTCCCAAGAATAGACACTTCAAAATCGACTTCAAATCAAGAATAACAAAATCTGCCGGAAATATGAACAACTCCACTTTTACTAGCACATCGTGGAGTATCCCTATAGGCCTTTTCACTGTTCTATCAGCCATCAGTAGCCACATCGCAGTGGGCTTTGGGTCACCCAAACCCAACTTCTTGTAAATCGAGAGGGGAATGAAATTTACGCTTGCCCCCAGATCACATAATGCTTTCACAAAATGTAATGACCCGACAGTACAAGGAAAACTGAACGCACCCGGATCTTCTTTCTTTTGTGCGAGAGATCTTGTAGAAATAGCGCTACAATGCTGCATTCTATCATCATCCTCGAAAGTGACCGATCTTTTCTTTGTAACCAGATCTTTCATAAACTTGGCATAACCGGGCATTTGTTCTAGAGCTTTTACCAAAGGGACATTGATAGAAAACTGCTTCAACATTGTTATAAAACGCAGATATTTACCATCCTCGGTCTTTTTCACTAATCTCTGAGGAAAGAGGGGTGGTGATCTAGGCATGGTAATTACCTTTATAGGGACTTCTGCATCTTTTCCAGTGCTATCTTCTTCTTCACCACTACCCTCTACCACCTTATCATTATCCTTTCTCACCTTTTCCTCATTAGACGGCATAGGTGGGTCAATGGTTTGCTTACCACCCCGAGTCATGTTCCATACAGTGTGCATCATTTTTCGGATTTTGGACAGTGTTGCTAGGAAGAGTGCCCGGTTGCCATGTGTTCACAGTCGCAGATAATTGGGCCATTTGCAACTCGATCTGCTTAATCAATATTGCATGTCTGTCGTCTTTTTGCCCAATACCCGCTAAATAACTCCTAAACTCTTTAATGTGCTCATCACTAGCATCGAACCTCCTCATCATTTTGTGCAACATATCCTCAATTTGCACCATACTATCTCCACAATCCCTTAGAGTAACATCACGATTTTGAGGAGGGACATAGGGCCCATTCCTATCATTTCTGTTACCGTAGTTACCCCTGTTGAAGTTGTTGTCGCGGTTGTAGTTTCCATCTCGGACATAATGACCATCACTGTTATAGTTACCATAGTTCCAACCTTGGTTCCCTTGACCTTGGCGCCAATTCTCCTGATTAGAGCCTTGGGCACTCGGTCGGAAACCCCCCGTCTTCTCATTTACTGCTAGGAATCCTCCGCATAATAGCATTCATCATTAGGTGGTGGTGGTTTAGACAAGTAGTTAACTACATTTATCTTTTCTGGACCGCCAGTGATATGTTTTACTACCAACCCAAGCTCAGTTCTCATCTGAGCCATTAGTTCACGAGTCTCATCTGTGGCTGGGTCGTGAGTGGACTACACTGCGCAGGTATTTCTCCCGGTACCTGACTTCCTAGTACTCCAAGCTTTATTGTTCCAGGAGATTTTCTCTATTTTTCAGCAATCTCATCATAAGGACACTCCCCATAAGATCCACCTGCTATAGTGTCCAACACCTGTTTATTATTATCATCCTGTCTCCGATAGAAGTATTCCTTCAGTGACTCATCATATATACGGTGATTTGGGATGCTTCTCAAGAACGAGGTGAATCTATCCTAAGAACTACTAACTGACTCTCCTGGTAATGCCACAAAGTTGTTCACTCTGTCTTTGTGGTTTAGTTTCTTGGAGACCGGGTAGTAGCGTGCTAAGAAAATGTCCCTTAGTTGGTTCCAAGTGAAATTGAGTTGTAAGGGAGCTCAGTGAACCATATAGCAGCCTCTCCCGTAAGTGAGAGAGGAAACACTCTTAACCCTATTACATCCATGTCCATGTCAGGCCTCCCTACACAACTTTTACACACAGCCCTAACCTTAGCTATATGGGCATGTGGATCCTCAGAAGGTAGCCCTGAAAATAAACATCTGGCAGTGAGCATTTGCATCAGGCTACTAGTTACCACAAAGGTGTGGCCTGGTGGTAGAGGAGGCAAGACAAGTGGCCCATCGGAGTCTGCTATATTGTCATAGACTCTGTAGTATTCTTGGGGCCGTGGAGCGGGATTTCGTCCCCTCTATTGGTGTTCACCCGCAGCATCGGGCAACAACTGAGCATGAACATCAACCGGAGCTGGGATATTCTGGTTTGAATCAACATCATTAATTTTCAAGTTTCGATTCATGTTGCGCAGTGTACGCTCTAATTCGTGATCGTAGGGAAACAAAGGTTCTCTTCCTCTCCGTGTATTTGGCATACAAGGAGGATGGTTCTGCAAGAATAAAAAACAATAAAACAAAGTAAAATCAAGAAAATATCAATTAAACTATAGTAATAAGTTTAAGTTAATCTAAAAGCTACTCGGCATCGGCACCAAAATTTGATACGCTCAAACTTACTTCTCAAATAAGAAGTAAAGCGGTCATGTCAAGTAAATAACCCAACTAGTGAGGTTGGGATCGTTCCCAGGAGAAAATTAGTTTAGACTTAACTTCAATCTATTATTAATATTGTTCAGTCAATTACTTCCTTGGAAAGCAAAAATGATAAAAGGGGGGTTTTCTATTTCTAAATAAATGAAAATAACTAGCGAAATTAAAAGAGACAACTAACGGCTTAAAATGTTGGAGTTTAATCAATTAATCAAAGTAACTAGGGTTTACGTGTTCCCCACAGGTTCATAACTTGATAATTCTAACTATAACAATTCTTTCCTAGTATCTTGCATGCAAAGTGATAAGTTATGTATGTCTAAATCCTTGGTCCGGAATCTAGAAAATTTCACTCCGCACCTTGGTCCGGCTACGTGTGTTGCTATACTAACCCTTACCTTTACCTCATATTAAGCATCACAATCGATATTTGACTAAGTTATTACCTCGTACCAATCAATACTAGCCTATTAGATAGTATACACTAAATCTATGTTGATAATTCTTTTCCTATTATCTACCTCCTTGGTTCGACAAGTAGCATTAAGGCGAGTTCTAACGTTGGCCATCCGTTAAAAAGACTTCTAAGCGAAAGAATTATCAATACATGCAAGACAATATTCTAGAATTGTTATTTTAGTTAGGTTTTACCTCATTATTCGCCTATGGTTCCCACAACCCTAGTTATGGAGTTTAGTTACCCATATTCATAATCACAATAGTCAAATATATGATATAAGAATTCATGCACTTACTTCAATGAGAAAGAGTAAAATCCAGAAGTTCACTTGATTAATCAACCAAAATCACCAACAATCAATTGCTAAAATTAATTGAAGATTAAAGATTCTTCAAAAGTGTAATAGTAATGACCAAAAGTCTAACAAAGAGTCTAAAAATATTCAAGAGTGTAACCTCAAAAACGAGGTTTTTCAAACTATTTATAAAAAAATAAAAACCTTATTATATAAGGACTTATTTCCTGGAAATCTGTCCAAACGCTGCTGGATCAACGGACCTCGCGACGGATCGTCGTGGTCACGACGTACTGTCATGGACTCCATCGTCCCACACTTTGCAAATTATTCTGCTGCTCTCTTCATTACCCTCGACGGCAGGTATGATGGACCGTTCCAAGCATGACGGTCCGTCGAGGGTCTCCGTTCCATAACACTTAAACTTCTTGGAATTTGGGTACTGGACTACTTCTCTGATCATCACGACGAACCAGCAGGACGGACCGTCATGGCTACGACGGTCCGTCACGCATTTCATAGCCCCACACTTTGTCAGACTTCCCCATCTTCCTTCAGCAGCTTCACTACGATGACACCTATAGGCCGTCACAGGCATGACGGACCATCACAAGCTCCGTAGGTGGTACTTTTCTGTATTTCTTGCTAAAAAACCTCCGCATTCATCTTTTAGACAGATTTCCTGCAAATAAAGAGAAACTTATATAAAAATTAGCACAAAAGGCTTTTGGACACACTAAACTTAAGGAAAAAGTATTAATAATACCGTGAAACCACGGTATATCACAATTCCTAAACAGGTTTGGATTGGAGCATTAGAACATCAAAGTGTATTTTAAGTTACTTGCCAATACATAGAAATTGACTAATACCCTTAAGCCAATATTCTCTAACATGCCCAATATTACTCAATATTAGGCATTGGGATGCCTATGTACCCCAATACATATTCTTAAAACCTAATAGACTCTTCACTACAAAAGTACATTTTCTTGAATGTTACAACTTCATTGATGAGGTCAAGAAATTCTTTGGACTGATGCAAGTGTTTGGAAATGATAGGGTAGAGTTGGCTTCCTACAAACTCAATGATATAGGTTCACATAGTGGAAAGAAAACAGGGGTGATAATACAACTCCTATGACTTAAGAGTGTCTTACTGGAGCTTTTCTGGACAAGCTCTTTCCAAGAGAGTTTGAAAGGCTAAAGCTCATGAATTCATGAATTTAAGGCAAGGTTCTATGTAAGTCCACAAGTGAGGACTTAAGTTCACCTATATTTCTAGGTATGCTCCACGCATGGTTGCTAATTCGAGGGCACATATGAGTAAGTTCCTATTTGGGGGTATCTGACTTGGTGAAGACAAAGTAAAGAAATGCTATGTTGTTCGATGATATGAACATCTCTAGGCTCATCATATATGCTCAGTTGGTTGAGGGATATAAGCTAAGAAATATGCTTAGGACAACAAGAACGCTAGTAAATGGAACTATGAGTACTCTCTGAAGAAATCAAGTGGTGGAAATCGCTCATAATTTCAGCAAAAATCTATAGATCTAACACCTTCATCAACTAGGGCATCAATCTCTAAGCACCAGGGGAGTGTTTTAGTATATAGAGCCTAAACAACTTGTCCAAAATATGGTAAGAACCATCCGGGCGAGTGTCTTACACGGAAATAAGTCTGGCCATAGGTTTTAATAATTGCCCGTATCCTAAACAAGGACAGGGAGGTAACACTAGTAGGGCTCACTATACACCTCGGACAGCACCACCAGGTCGCCCAACTCATCAGGGTGCTTTATCTGGTACAGGCGGAGGCCAGCGCCAAAACAAGTTGTATTCTCTTCATGTTCCCTAGGATCTGGAAAATTCTTCTGATGTGGTCATCAATATGTTACGATTCTTTCACTTAGATGTTTATGTTTTATTATATCTAGGGGCTACTCTTTCCTTTGTAACTCCCTAGTAGTAAACTTCTATTGTTAGTTGCATTTTTTCAGTAAAAATGTCAAAATGTTGAGCTATTCAAAACTTCAATATTTAAGTCATAGTATTGTTTATACACATTCTAGTGGGGAGTAGGCTTAGACCGAGTGGACTAGGCTTCAATATACCTGTATAATCCCAAAATTACGCGCCCATGTAGGTTTATAAGTCCCTTTATGGGCATTACATTTTAGTTCCAGTCATGCCTCTATAATCTTAAAAAGGTATATTGGATCTGCTCGATGAGGGGTATACATCAGACTCCACATTTAGATCACATTTTTTATGTCGTTTATTAGTAGCTCCCACTCAGACTTTTATTCATTTGACCAGGTTCTCAATTGTCAGCATTCAATTTTAGCATCTTATGTACTTGGTCATTGCTTTCAGGTCACTTTACTTAAGTATGTTTAGATAATATCATGTTTTAGTATGCTTTGTTCAGTTGTTTTTATTGTTCAGTTTTATCCTATCCTGCATGCTCGTTACCTTTGAAGTATTTATACATACTCCGCACAACATCTTCTCGTGATGTAGGTTCAGGTCCTCAACATCCTAATCACGCATATATCTGTTCCCGATCAGAAGTTCAGCAACTTTAGTAGTATTAATTCTTTGATGATAATATACATATTTTTTCAATCTTTTACTTTAGTTCCAGCTTTGATTAGAGTTAGTAATGAGTCCACAAATATGACTCATTTAGGCTACATTTCATTAGAAATAGTGCCCTCTAATGCTAGTTTTATCTCAATAAGTATCAAGTTTCAGCTATTTAAACTTTCAAGGAAAGTATGGACACTATGGAACAAAAAGAAACAAAAAGGCTAAAAAGAACAAAGAAACTGAAGCATGATCATTGCTAAGTGAACTTGGCATATTGCCGAAGGGACATACTTCACCCTTTGTTCAAGCACAATGAGCCCCAGGAAGAGGATTAAATTGGCGGAGAAAGGAGTCGTCAGCATATCGCTGATTAGTTCCGCAAAGCAGTACTATACCACCCAATGATCTAGGACATTAATATGTTGTAGGCAAACACAAAAGGGCTATGAACTAGAAGATGGGCAAGTCACCGAGTCATTCAGCCACCTCGACCAACCTTGATGAACAGTTCATCGCAACACAAAATGTAAAAATTATAAATACTAGTTTTAGGTGTTAAGTAAAAGTGTCCGAACATTATTCTAGTTTTAAACTTTAAACTTTATTTCTTCATATTTTCTCTCATGTTTGGAGAGGGTTTTTGGAAGATATTGAAGAAGGGAAGAATTCATCTTCCCAACTTGAAAGTGGGTCTTATTAGTTCTTCTTCCTTTGATTAAATCAATACTTATTTCTCTATACCCATTTTGTTTCAACATCATTAAAGGTATAATTTCTTATTTCTTGATGTGTGGATAAAACCCCCCATTCTTGGGGTGTGATTTAGCATAAATGAGTTAATATTATGGTTGGTTCTTAATTGTTGATAGCTTAGATGTAGTTTAATGGTTATTTCGTCTAGTGGATGTGGTTTATCTAATGGATTTCAAGTTGCAAATAAAAGTTCACCCATGTTTTTTTCTTGCTCGAGAGAGAGCTTGGGAAAACAAGACCGTAAGATAGATGGTCTAAGGAGTGGGTCGACATGAGATTCAGCCCGAGAGGGTGAGCCCTAGTCCTATATCCTAACACTCAGCTCAATAGAGTGAGTGAGCTAAGGCATAGGCCGTACTTCATGCATCAAATGGGTGTTTGTGAGGAATCCATTTGAAATAAAATAAGTTACTCAAGAGAGAACTTATTTTCACTTAAAGCTTAGCCTAGTCACTATTTCTCTACGAATTCTCTATCGAAAGCATGTACCTAATAATCTATATTAACTTGTATTGCGGTCACATCCCAAGATTTCCCCCTCATACTTGATTTTTCCTTAATAATACTGTTTTTACTATATTTCTGAAAAACCCCCAATTTGATATTTGACACTTTTGTGTCAGCACCTGTAATTTATAATGTTTTTATTCGTAAATCCTTTTTAGCTATGACTAATTATAATGGAATTCTAATTAATTACATATTCTCGAAATTGCTTCCTTTGTACACGACCCCAAACCTCGATTGGGTTACTATATTATCGATGAGTGTAGAGACGTGAACCATAATTAGTGTCGTTGATCACGATAGCAATCAAAATAGCATTGCTGCCAGAGAGTGGTGTTACGTGAGAATGTAGTTAATTAGAGTTCTTTTTTTTCTTAGTTTTAGTTTTACTAATCTTAATTGTAGTTTTTTCTTACTTTTCTAAAGATCAAATCATGGATACAAGAACGGATAATCACTGTGGGTAGCAAACATTTCACCCTATCTTGAAACTATTGAACCTTAGGGATAATTTACTGACATTTAATCAAGAAGGGGAGGAAACAACTCGAGAAATGTGATTGCTTTTCAGATATATTACAAACATTCCCATCCCATGGATGCATGATAAAAAAAATGTTGGATTGCTTCTATCGGGGTGTAGGACCCGAAAGTAGAAGCATAGCTAAGAACCTTTTTTGAGGACGAAATGCTCAACCAACCTTACGAATTTTTCACAACACTACTTTACAACATGGTCGAATTAAACAAAGAAAACCAAAAGAATTATGAATGGGACAAACTGGTGGCTCACATAAATGTTCTACCCAAACAGGTGATGGGATTGGAAGGACAATCCAGGAAGAGGGAAAAAAACTTCTCCCTTTGAGAGTGCAAACATGCAAAGAATCATGGGGGTGTACAAAGCTAAGATTCCTTTTAATTCATTAAACAAAAACCCGAAGAACGAGAAAAGAAGTTGAATGACATGAAGGACAACATTGAAATGCTAAATGAAATAACCACCGTAAACTCCATGATGATTAGATGCAAGATGCTCAGATTAGACATTTAATGACAGATCAATACTCACCATTCGCCGAGGACTCACCTAACTATACCATGGGTGTATCCAAGGATGAATAATAGTTGTTGACTTGCATCGTGACGCGACGTTAACTTAGGCGATGTTTGGGAGGCAATCCAAAACCCCATATTATCTTTTATTTGCGTATCAGTAAACTAATAGTTTGTTAGTTTCCCATATTTAAGTGTGGAAGGTGATCTAAAGGTGCAGAATGGCGCGCAAAATATCCAATTGGTGAGTCACTGAAGAAGCCGACAATAAATTGTATTCCGATGTTTTACTCAAGATATCTTCAGAATCAGGAGTTTGTAAAACCTAGAGAGCTCAGGAATGCTTCGGAGAATTTCCCACTAGATCAGTGACCTCAATGATTCCCACAGTTTGAACATCCAAAATTGATGAAAAGTTCTGTAGAACTCGGAAAATTAAAACTTCGTTTATAAATGCACCAACTCAGAAGTCAAACTATTGTCGTCAAATGGGAACAAACTGGACAAGTTGCAGGGACATGAAAAAGGGTGGCTAATGAACCATTCGAGGATGTGAGTTTAATATAGGCACATCGGGTTACCGAGAGAAGTTGTATAAGAGCTTGTTGAATCACTTTAAAGTTCGCCTAACATCCCCACCTCAACTTCAACTTAATGCTACACTTGTTAAAGGACTCCAACTTGAAGTAGATGCTTGACCATGATGATACTCTATCCCTATCTCTATCTTTTGCTAATTTGACCTCCTAGATTTCATTATGTGCATTTCAGGACAAATTTCTTTATTTGTGGTGGGGTGGTCCCCACACCTTTTGTGTTAATACTAGTTGTTTTTGTGTATGTATTTGGGTCGTCTATATTTTTTATTTGTGTTTTATAGTGCTTGTACGATTGTTTGCGCTTATGACTCCTCTTTTGGTTAAATTGCAAACTATTTTTCCCCTTCCAAAAAAATTAATTTTTGAAAATTTTCGCAGCAGCTTCTGTTGAAAGTGGCCATTCTCGTGCAAATTTAATTATCGGTTTTGATCAGTACCAATGACTTGAATAGTGCTCTCAATTGATCAAACACGAATATATGGCTACAAAAAGACCAAATGAACTTGCATAGAAAATATGTGATCTCTTTGCATCTCATTGTGATTAGTCATGTATCAAATTGATTCACTTGTGATGACCGTTGCACACTAGCAAAAGTGCTTAGTCTTGTTTGACTTAAGTATTGATGCCTAATGTGATAACCTTACTATGAACCATGCATGAGTAAACCTACAATTTGCCCTGTTAGTCCAGTCAATTAAGTAATGCTTTCTCTTGAAATGATCTTATGCGATTTTAAAGAGTGCGAGTCAATTTGACATATACCTCTCTTATGACCTCCCTTGTGACTGTGTGAACCTCTCTTGAACACCCCTCAAAATTTACCTTTCTTGGGAAGAACATTGTGAAAACCTAGAACTTTATTCAACCACTACCTATAATCCTTATGACTTGTGATTTTAGTGAGTAGCTAACTTAAGACAAAGCTTAAGTTGAGGGTGTGGTGGAAAGGAAAAGGGGAAATCAAGAAGTGCAAGAAAAGTGTCTCTTAACCTATGGTATCACAAAGGAATGGTAACCCTCCATATAAAAAAATAGAAAAAGAAAAAGACAAGGAAAAAATGAAAAAGAAGGTTGTAGAATAGAAGTACAAAAGAAATTAGGGTTTCCAAGCAATCCATAAACGTGAATAATAGGATGACTTAGAAGCACTTGAACAAAAATTGATAGAAGAAGGTGGAGAAAATAAAGTGTCGCGAGCACAAAAATTCATGAGGATCCTTAGGAATTAAGACTAAATGATCATAGCTTTTCACTCAACCCCATTACAAGCCTTGAAAAGACCTTTTTGATCTTGAAAAACTGGAAATGATTATTGACTGGAATCTAAGGGCAAGCCTATGGGTTAAAACATGCATTGTGTTCCTCTTTGGGAGTGTGAGAGTTGTACCTGATTCCTGAATTTTAAATAGATATACACCTGTATATGAGAATGAAATCATCATTTTTGTGATGGCATTTGAAAGATTATGTTTGAGCTTGAACTTGCATTTTAAGCAACTAATGCGAGCTTGAGAATCTTTTATAATGGTGTGTCACAACTATAATCTTTGAGTACACAATTGATCCTTGAATAAGTAGTTTGAGTCTGGTTGTGTATGTTCATGATTGAGTCTTGTGTAGCACTATTTTGACATCCTATTTGAACTGTTGAACATGAGTTTTACTTAAAGACAAACAGAAGTTTAAGTTGGGGGTATTGATGAGTCCACAAATTGGACACATTTAGGGCTACATTTCAATAAATAGTGTTCGCTAATAGTTATTTATCTCAATATCTGATGAAAACTATCAAGTTTCAAGTATTTGATGTTTCAAGGAAAGCATGGACACTATGGCAAAAAAAGGAAAAAAAGGATTAAAAAACTAAAGAAATTGAAGCCTGAGCATCGCCAAGTATACTTGGCGCATCTACGAAGGGACATACTTTGCCATTTGTGCCAGCACGCTGAGCCCAGAAGGAAGAGGATCAAATTGGCGGAGAAAATAAAAGTTGACGTGTCACCTATCAGTTCCTCAAAGCATTACTATGCTTCTCAATGGTCCAGGACATGAAGATGTTGTAGGAAAGCACAAAAGGGTGATGAACTATTATATGGGTGAGTCAACGAGTCATTCGGCGACCTCTACTAACCTAGCTGAACGGTCCTTCGCGACACAAAATCTAAAAAACTATAAATACTAGTTTTAGTTGTTTTTAAATGTTTCCAAACATTATTCTAGTTTTTAGATATCAAAATTTAGTTCTTCATATTTTCTCTCAAGTTTGGAGAGGGTTTTTGGAAGATATTGAAGAAGTAAAAAATTCAACTTCCCCAACTTGGAAGTGGGTCATCTTACTTCTTCTTGCATTGCTTAAACGAAGACTTATTTCTCTATACCCATTTGGCTTAAACATCATTAAAGTTCTAATTTCTCATTTCTTGATGTGTGGCTTAAAATCACCATTCTTGAGGTGTGATTTAGAAAATATGAGTTGATATTATTGTTGGATCTTGCTTGCTTATAGTTTAGATGTAGTTCAATGGTGATTTCATCTTGTGGTTGTGATTTAATCTAATGGGTTTGTAGTTGCAAATACAAGTTCACCCATGTGTTTTTTGCTTGGTTGAGTGCGAGGTCGCGAAATCAATACCGCTAGATTAATGACTTAATGAGTGGGTCAACATGAGGTTTAGCCCGACGAGGTGAGCCCTAGTCCTATATCCTAACACTCGGCTCAAGAGAGTAAGTGGGGTAAGGCGTAGTCTGGACTTCATGTGGCAAATGGGTGTCCAAGAGGAAACCATTTAAAATGGGGTAAGTTTATCTAGAGTGAAATTATTTCCAATTAAAACTTAGCCTAGTCATTATTTCTCTGCAAATTCTCTATCGAAAGCATGCCCCCAATAACCTATATTAACTTATATTGCGGTTACATCCCAAGAATTTACCCTCATACTTGATTTCCCCTTAATTTTACTATACTTTTGACAAACCCCCCATTTGATATTTGACACTTTCTTGTCACCCAATTTAATTTGTTATATTGTTATCATAAATCTTTACCTACGACTAATTAGAATGGAATTCTAATTAACTAGATATTCTCGAAACCGCTCCCTTGGGATATGACATTAACCCTTGGTTGGGTTACTAAATTATCGACGATCCTAGACATTCGAACCGTAGTTAGTATCGTTGGTCAGGATAGAAATCAGTTAGGTGGGGACATGTGTCAACATCTCTAGTTAATTAGAGGCTTATTCCTTGTATTATGCTTCCGCGTAATATATATTTTAAGTATACTCACGATATGCCATTTTAGGATTAGCTTGGGGTCACTCATGATCCTAGGTCTTGTGTTTACGTCTATGGGGTAGCCTCGATGCATGACAAACATGAATCATATTACAAATGTTGCATTATCAATACTTTATCTTGCATTTCAATTAGCATGTCCATATTTCTATCGATCTAGTTTATATTCAGTTATATTGTATTCTATACATTCTAGTTGGGAGTAGACTTAATACCGAGTGGCCTAGGGTCAGTCACCGTCATAGTCCTAAAACTATGTGCCCCCATAGGTTAAGCATCCTCTGTGGGCATCATATTTAGTTATCACACCAGTCGTGCCTTTATAACCATGGGTATGTATATTGGGTCCTCTCGATGGGGTGTATACATAAGATTCCACGGTTACCTCACGTGGTTTTTATTCAATAAATAGTATCTCCTACAGTTAGATTCTAGTGTATTGACCAGGTTATCATGTTTATTTTAGCATTCAGTCTCAACATGTTATGTACTTGGTTATTGCATTCAATTTGGTCATTTTCAGTTTATGTCATTATCTTTTTCATGTTCATATTATATGTCATTTAGCTTTCATTGATTAGTTATGTATATATTGTTCAACTTTTTCCTATCGTGCATGCTCAGTACCTTTCAAGTATTGACGCATACTCGGTGCTGCATCTTCTCGTGGTCTATGTTCAGGTCCTCAACATTCAGATCACTTATAGATGGGTTTACAATCTCCAGTTCTATAGTACCAATGGTGAGTCCTCATTCTTTGAGGACGATGGACATGTTTTATTTAATTTTTTAGTCTTTTTAGTTTCAATTTTGCTAGAGTTAGTTGGACACAGGTCCAAACATCTCTAATCAGTTGGAGACTTATTTCAAACACACTTAGATTCGGTTTTATCTTGGAGTTTGATTTTTCAATTGTCATTAAAACTCATAGTTTATATATTCAGATAATATTGGGTATTTTCCATTTTAGTTTAAATCATGTTTTAATCTTCCACATATTATTTCTCATTTAAATTTATCTAGTATGCTATGATATGCAAGCTTAGGGTTAGCTTGAGGTCACTCGTGATCCTAGCTTCCGTGTTTACGTTTCTAAAGGTAGCCTCTGGATATGAAAAACTTAGTATCAGAGCACTAGTTTTAAGAATCCTAAGATGTATGATGATCCGCACTATGTAGAGTCCTTTCATGGGTGTGAAGCGAGACACACTTATAAGAGGAGGCTACAAAGTGTTTTAGTATAAATTTGACTCTCTTTTATACTCTTATCATGCATGAGGTATGATGCGCATTTTTGTTCTAATTCATTTTTAAGCATTTTTTTTATCATGCCTCCTCGTAGAGCTTATGGAAGGAATGCTAACGCCCGCAAAGCTAATACAACAAATCAATGTCCCAGATCATGAGATTTCAAATACTAACTTTTAGAGCACCATTCATGTTTTGGCCCAAAGTGTAGCCAACCAGAAAACATAGCAAGTTCCATGCCCTACAAATGCTAGTGAGCGGCAACAGGGATAACCAACCTGAGTTTATAGGGCCGCAAGTTGGTGAGTACTCCCAAAAGCTTATTGATGAGGTCAAAAATATCTTCGGAGTGATGCAACTAACTAGTAGTGATAGGGTAGAGTTTGCATCCCAAAAGCTTATTATAATAATGACAATAATAATAGTAATAGTAATAGTAATAGTAATAGTAATAGTAATAGTAATAGTAATAGTAATAATAATAGTAATAGTAATAATAATAATAATAATAATAATAATAATGACAATAATAATAGTAATAGTAATAGTAATAGTAATAGTAATAGTAATAGTAATAGTAATAGTAATAGTAATAGTAATA
>NC_028640.1:44672126-44672315 GCF_001406875.1 Solanum pennellii | reverse complement strand
TAATAATAATAATAATAATAATAATAATAATAATAATGATAATAATAATAATAATGATAATAATAATAATAATAATCACATAATAATAATAATAATAATAATAATGACAATAATAATAATAATGACAATAATAATAATAATGACAATAATAATAGTAATAGTAATAGTAATAGTAATAGTAATAGTAAT
>NC_028640.1:44649603-44662126 GCF_001406875.1 Solanum pennellii | reverse complement strand
TTATTATTATTATTATTATTATTATTATTATTATTATTATTATTATTATTATTATTATTAAATGAACCCATGTAATACAGACCATATCACCATTAACAAAAATGCTAACATTCCCCCACTTGGTCTGTATATTCTAATCCCATTAATGAAATATAATAGATGAATCATGGTGATAGTTTCTCTTGCAATGAGTAATATCTTCCATGTATCACAATGAACTATATCTCTGAACTCCAGGCCATATAATTAATGAATAAACTCAATATTTATTCAAGGTCCATACTTTAGTGACATTTCTGAAAATAAAACTGAATATGCACACAATTAATGAGAAATATCATATAAAATAGAGTTTCATAAACATTCATTGTTACAACAAAAATTTACATAGTGGGTCTAAGTCCCATTGTTACTATATGATCATCAAATTTTTTTTGGTGACATGCCTTTAGTTAAAGGATCAGCTAACATTACTTCAGTGCTAACGTGTTTAATGACCACTTTCTTGTCTTTAACACGTTCTCTTATGACTAGATATTTGATATGGATATCTTGCTTCTACTACAAGTTTTATTATTCTTAGCCATATAGATAGCAACTGAATTATCACAATATAACCTTAATGGCTTAGATATGAGTCAATAGTTCTAAGTCCAGAAATAAAACTCTTTAACCATACACCATGTGAGGTATCCTCGAAACAAGAAACAAACTCAGCCTCCATAGTGGAAGTAGTAACTAGAGTATGTTTGGCACTTCTCCAAGATATAGCTCTATCGGCTAACATAAATATGTATCCTAAAGTTGATTTCCGTGAATCAACACAGCCAGCAAAGTCTGAATCAGAGTAGCCAATGACTTCCAAGTCATCTGATCTTTTGTACGTAAGCATGTACTCTTTTGTTCCTTGAAGATATCTTAAGACTTTCTTTGAAGCTTCCAGTGGTCAAGACCTGGATTACTTTGATATATTTGTAACATTCCAACAACAAATGATATGTCAGGTCTTGTACAAACCTTAGCATATCTCAAGCTTCCGACAACAGAAGCGTAAGAAATGTCCTTCATTTGTTTCCTCTCAAGATCATTCTTTGGGAATTGATTCAAGTTAAACTCGTCACCCTTCACGATAGGAGCTACACTTGGTGAACAATCTTTCATTCGGAACCTCTCTAAAATTTTATGTATATAGGATTCTTGAGATAAACCTAAGGTATCTTGATGTCTATCTCAATGAATCTTAATACCAATAACATACGATTTATCACACATGTCTTTCATATCAAAAAATTAAGAGAGAAATTGTTTCACCTCATGTATCATTCAGTTATCATCGGATGCAAGTAAGATATCATCCACATATGGAACTAAGAAAGATATTTTACTCCCACTGATCTTATGGTATATACATTGATCCATAATGTTCTCAACAAAGTCGAATGAAGAGATAACATTAAGAAATTTTAAATACCATTGACGGGAAGCTTGTTTTATTCCATATATTGATTTCTTTAACTTGCATACCAAGTGCTCACTATTACTAGAGGAGAATCCATCATGTTGTTTCATACGCTCAAACTTACTTCTCAAATAAGAAGTAAAGCGGTCGTATCTAGTAAAGAACCCAACTAATGAGGTTAGGATCGTTCACACGAGGAAAATAGTTCAGACTTAACTTCAATCTATTATTACTACTATTTAGTCAATTATTTCCTTGGAAAACAAAGACAATAAAAGGGGGGTTTTTATTTCCAAATGAATGAAAATAACTAGCTAAATTAAAGGAGACAACTAACAGATTCAAATGTCGGAGTTTAATCAATTAATAAAAGTAACTAGGGTTTAAGTGTTGCCCACAGGTTTCTAACTTGATAATTCTAACTATAACAATTCTCTCCTAGTATCTTGCATGCAAAGTGATAAATTATGTATTTCTAAATCATTGGTCCGGCATCTAGAAAGTTTCACTCCGAAACCTTGGTCTAAGCGAAAGAATTATCAAAACATGCAAGATACTATTCTAGAATTGTTATTTTAGTTTGATTTTATCTTATTATTTCCCCATGGTTACCACAACCCTAGCTATGGATTTTAGTTACCCATAGTCATAATCACAATATTCATATATATGATATAAGAATTCATGCACTTACTTCAATGAGAAAGAATAAAATCCATAAATTTACTTGATTAATCGACAAAATCATTAATAATCAACTCCAGAAAAAAGTGTAATAAACCAAACTGTAATAATCAAAATAATCTCCTCAACAAAGAATCTAACATAAAAGTGTCTAATAACCAGGAGTCTAACAACCAAGAGCTTAACCCCAAAAATGAGGTTTTTCAAACTATTTATAAAAAAACAAAAACCTAATCAAAGAAGGACTCTATTTGTTGAAAATCTGTCAAACGCGGCTGGGTCGACGGACCTCACGACGGGTCGTCGTGGTCACGACGGGCCGTCATGGACTCCGTCGTCCCATACTTTGCAAATTCTTCTTCTGCTCTCTTCATTACCCTCGACGGCAGGTATAACGGATCATCACAGGCACAACGGTCCATCGAGGGTCTTCATTCCATAAAACTTGAAATCTTGGAATTTGGGTACTGGACTACTTCTCTGATCATCACGACGAACCAGCAGGACGGACCGTCATGGCTACGACGGTCCGTCACGCACTTCGTAACCCAACACTTGGTTAGACTTCCCCATCTTCCTTCAGCATCTTCACTACGATGCCACCTACGGACCGTCACAAGCTCCGTAGGTGGTACTTTTCTGCATTTCTTGCTCAAAAACTTCCGCGTTCATCTTTAGACATATTTCCTGCAAATAAAGAGAAACTTACATAAAAATTAATAGAAAAAGGCTTTTGGACACACACTAAACTTAAGGAAAAAACATTAAAAATACCGTGAAACCACGATATATAATTTTTTCACATAAACCTCTTCCTCTAGATCACCATTGAGAAATACGGTTTTCACATCCATCTTTTCCAATTCTATGTCAAGTGTGCTACTAATGCCAATATTATGCGCAAGGAATACTTTTTAGACAAGGAAGAAAATGTCTCTATGTAATCAATTCCTTCATTTTGAGTGAATCCTTTAGCAACGAGTTTTGCTTTATATCTTTCTGTGTTTCACGAAGAGTCCTTTTTGTCATAAAAACGCATTATACATCCAATGGTTTTAACACCACTTGGAAAATGACAAGATCCCAGACATCGTTACTTTTCATAGAATTCATCTCATCTTTCATGGAATTGTAATACAATTCAGACTCTTTATAATTCATGGCTCTTGAAAAAGACTCAGGATCATTTTCAACTCCAACGTCAGATTCTTGCAAAGATACAACAAAGTCACCAGAAATTGCTGATTTTCTTTCTCTAGTAGATCTTCTCAATGTTGCACCAACATTTTCCTGTGGATTATGTTGTTCAACTGGTTGTTCAATAATTTTAGGAATTACTTGAACAACTTGATCTATATGCATGTTTTCAGCAGCTTGTTGAATCTCATTGATTGGTTGCTCAACACCCAATTGAACTTGAGGGGTATTATGTACACCAATCAATCTTTGAGTTGAAGCAGAAGGTTCATATCTTATAGAAAATGTATTATGAAAATGATCACTCCCATTAATTAAGTCATTTTCAAGAAATTTTGCATTTCTTGATTCCACAATCCTAGTAATGTTAGATGGACAGTACAATATATATCCTTTAGATCTTTTGGCATATCCAATGAAAATATCCACTAATGGTCCTAGGAAGCAGTTTCTTTTCTTGTGGGTTGTAAATTCTAACTTCAGACAGGCATCCCCATACACTTATATGTGTCAAACTAGGTTTCCAACCTTTGAATAACTTAAAAGGCATCTTTGAAACAACCTCGGTTGGAACTCGGTTTAATATATACGCTGATGTCTTAAGATATTCAATCCACAAGGACTTGAGTAGCTTAGCGCTACTTAACATACTACGCACCATGTTAAATAATCTTCAATTTCTTTTTTCTGCTACACCATTCTGATCCGGAGAACCAAGCATAGTATACTGGACAACAATCTCATTTTGTTGAAGAAACTTTGCAAACAGACCTTGTGCTTGTCCATCTTTTGTATATCTACCATAATACTCACCACCTCTATCAGTTCTCACAATCTTAATTTGTTTTACGCATTGTTTCTCTACTTCAGCCTTGAAAACTTTAAAGGCTTCTAATGCTTCGCTCTTACTATGAAGCATGTAGAGATACATATATCGTGAGCAATCATCGATAAAAGTGATAAAGTATTCTTGACCATATGCTCCATGTCTGGACAACATATATCTAAATGTATGATTTCTAATACGGTTGAAATCCTCTTGGAACTTTTCTTTGACTTATTGGTCTGCTTGCCTTTAATGCAGTCCGTACAAGTATCAAAATCAGTAAAATTTAAAGTACTAAGTACTCTATCATTTATTAATCTCTTAATTCTATTGATGGAGATATGTCCCAATCTTCGATGCCATAAGATAGAGGAATCTTCATTTATAACACATCTTTTAGTAACAATTTTTACATGCATAGAAATATGAGTGGAATCATTTTGTTAATTAAGAGAGAAAAGACCATTAGACTATGTACCATATCCAATAAGTTTAGGTTTATAAAACAGTTTGGAATCACTTTCTAGAAAGAAGGAATATCCCAAAGGTACAAGTCTTTATACTGAAATTAAATTCCTAGAAATATTAGGAACATAAAAAGTCTTTTTCAACTCTAAAATAAAAACACTACTAAGAACTAAATTGCATGTCCCAATATCTTCCACATGCGACTGCATCTTGTCTCCAGAAAAGATGCTTCGCTTAGCTCCCACTGGCTTCCGCAAATTTCTTAAATCCTGCAAGAAATTCGTAATATGGATTGTAGAAGCAGAATCAATCCACCAAGTGTTATGATTAACATCAAGTGGTGCCATTCCTTTATACTTATTTTGGATTGATTGGTTTTATTTTCTTGAGTAGTCATGAATGCAGTTTCTCCTATTTCCATAAGTAGTTGACCTTCCTTTTGAACACACATGGGCATGAGTTCATTAATAGACCATTTATCTTTATGTGTGTTATAAGAGATCTTAAAGGGATCATACTCTACAGGTAGAGTATTCAAGATATAGTGCACAAGAAAAGATTCAGACATTTCAACTTCAAGAATCTTTAATTGAGCCGCTAAGTCTCGCATTTTCATAATGTGATCATGCACATTTCTCACACTAGTGAGCCTCATTGATGAGAATTTCATAATTAAGATGCTGGCAAGTGACTTATCTGAAGTCTCAAACTGTTCATCAATAGCCTTTGGTGATCCTTTGACATTGTTATGTTGTTCAATAGAACCACGAATACCAGCAGAGGTTTTGGTCTTAATGAACATAACACTCAAACGGTTAGAGCATTCCCATTGTTCATGAAGAAAAATCTCATCTTGAGTGCTGATTTCATTAATAGGTGGCTCGTCTTTCCTGATAGCATAATCAATATCCATACATCCTAAGTGAAGGAGAATTCTCTTTTTCCAATTCTTATAATTCTCACCACTCAGTTAAGGAATATCACAAATTTAAGAGAAATTTGCATGTTGCATAACTGTAAAAAATATACATACAGACTTAACATAAATTCGAGGCAAGTAATATAGAGTTGAATCTACTAACATAAAAATTGTCTGTGGGCTAAATTTTTTAATTCAATTAGATTCATATTTATGATAAAATTATCAATTTAATAGCATGATATTCTATCTTTATCACAAAACTATTAAACTCTCACTCATACTTCATTGGGTAATTATGAAAAGTATTTAATATTTCATCTTAATTAATTATGCAACTTAATAATAAAGAAATTAACTTATCATATCATGCATAATTAATTACAATTCTAATGTCTTAAAATTCTTTATGTGATCCTTAACTTTTAAAATTTTATTCAATTAAAGATGTTGTGGCTAAACTTTAATCAAATAAATTCCAGATCACTTAGACATTTATTTCTTTAAGTGATCCAAAATATAATATATAACATGATTTCATTAAGATTGTTGTGGCTAAATTTCAATCAAACAAAATTATATGAAACTCAAAATCATAATCAAGATTTATTGTTGAACATTGTGCTAAACAAAACAACAATCTCTTTGCTTTTTATTATTAGAAAATGTTTTCAAAAATTTCAAAACAAAATCTGAATTTTCAAGAACCATTTTGAGAGATTTTAGAGAATTCCGACATTAACAAAGCAGAGGAAATTCAACGGCTCTGATGTCAAATATAAGACATTATACAACAATGACGCAGCGGAAATATGGTGTGATTGACATACCTCCAGCCATTGTTAGCGATATAGTCGGAGTCTACACTCAAACCTCACTCTTAGATGGTATGGAGTTTTTTAGAAGTAATGTGCTTAGGGACCTTTGAAACAAATGACATAATTATAATTGTGCTTCCATCAAGATGCTTGTGAAGTTATGAAAGTTACCAACCACTAGAGTAGTAGGATAGTGGATTTATGTAGTGGGATAATGGGTAGTTAATCATTATCCAATCAGTGGAATAATGGGTAATTAACCACTTTCCCATTAATGGGATAATGGATAGTTAACTACCTTTCTATCAATGGGATAATTGATAGTTAACTACCTTCCCATTAGTGGGATAATGGGTCCATGAAGTGGGATAATGGACCCATGTAATGCAGACCAGATCAGCATTAACAAAAATGCGAACATATCAAACTAAACATAAAGAAAGATATTTCTCATTGACTTGTAAAAACAATTTTTAACGTCCTTACAAGATAGCTGATGTGATAGATATTCAAACAGTTGTTATCGACAACGGAACTGCATCTAAGGTTAAGAAGAACAAACGACTTGCAATTTCAGTTTTATTCATTGTGTTGCTAGTTGATGGATATTCATACACTTGTTTCTTTAGGCTAGGTTTGTTAGGGATGATGGTCCAAAGACTATTTTCGAAAGTGTAGTTGGGTTCTCGTTATATCAGCTTCATGCTTGGTATGGGACAACAAGATGTTTATGTTGGTGATCAAGCTTAGCGGTATTTTGGCTTAGAAATATCCCATTGAACATGGCTTGGTAAAAAAATGGGATCATATGGAGAAAATCTAGCATCACATATTTTACAATGAACTTCGTTTTGCTCCTGAGGAGCATTCCATTCTTCTGACGTAAGTATAACTTAACCATGGAGAAAACCAGGAGAAATGACCGAAATCATGTTTGAGAAATTCAGTGTTCCATCCATGTATGTTGCAATCCAGCCTGTTCTATCTTTGTTTGCTAGGGGTCGCCTAACTGGGAAGCAGAAGAGAAGAAATACTGGTTCTCTACTGTTTATTATTAGCTGGTCACTAATTTCATTTAATATTTTACAACCAGGCATTGTGCTTAATTCTAGTGATGGTTCGACCCACACAATCCCCATCTATGAGGGACATGCACTTCCCAATGCTATCTTATGGTTAAGTATTAGTGGTCGTGATCTTACTAATTATTTATGGGAGCTTATCAAAGAATGTTTTGTATGTACATAGCGATAGAATAAATATTACAAGGCATATGAAGGAGACAATTACTTATGTTGCACTGGATTTTCAACAGGAGATTAAGAAGGCAAAAAATATATCTTCAGTTGACAAGGGCTTTGAGCTTCCTGATGGACGAATCTTTTACATTGGTGATGGGGGTTTCCAATGTCGTAAAGTCCTACTTCAGCCATCATTGGTCGGAAAGGGACCGACAAGAATCCATGAAAACGTCTATATTTCAATCATAAAAAGTGATGTTGATATTAGGAAGGACTTATTTGCCTACATTATGCTTAGTGGTGGCTCAACTATGTTTCCTTGTATAGCAGAACGTATGAGCAAGAAATCACTACTCATGTTCCAAGGGGAAAAAATATCGAGGTGATTGCACCACCTGAGAGGATGTATAACACCTGGATAGGAGGATCAATTCTAGCTTCCCTCAATTCTATCAAAAGAGTTAGTTTCTCCTTACTTTATTTGACTAATAAATCAATCTTTCAAGTCTTGTTAACTTTTTTTAAGCTGAAGGGATTCAACACTTATAACTACATCCTATTTAGATGTTGATAACAAAGGGTGAGTACGATGAATATGGTCCCTCAATTGTCTATAAGATGTGTTTCTAAGCTTTTGTGAGAACTTAAAATCCTCTTCAGTTAGTTCAGGCACCAGCAACATAAAGATTGAGTCTGTTTTCAGTTTTCTTTGCTTGGCTTGGCCTCTTTTCTTTGTAATTTAGCTTGTATACAGAAAGCTGATAATAACATAACTTAGATTCTTAAGAAACAATTACTAACATGGTATTGGAGTACAACCAGTTGAGAACTAGCTTGAGAGGGATCTTGTAGAGGTAAGGTTTTTTGTCGATAGAGATCAATGTCAAAACCCCATCACCACAGAGGTGAACGCCTGAGTGAATGTCTTGAGAACCAAGCTAACTCATAAGGGCTTGTGGTCTAAAAGTGGTGAATGAGACTAATTCAGTTCTAAATATTGGGCCAAGTAAAATATTAGAGAGTTTTATTTGAGATCCAGACCCAATTACCATTTGATAAAAAGGACTAGAAGTTAGAAAGAATATTTTATCAAATTATTATGGTGTATCTCTATTTCCTCATCACTTTTCTTTGATCAGTTCTGCTTCTCATCCCTTTTGTTCTATCTTTGTTCTTCAATTACCCTTTCAGTTCTTAAATTCCTTTGTAATTCCAATTAATATGGCTATACTAACAGTGTCACCTAGTTAGCTGGAATTATAATCATCAAGCAGTATGTCGACATTTGGTGATGCTGGAGGAAACTACAGTAGGTCAAGGTAAAAGATCCAGACTCCTTCATCCTCGAGTGGTCTTGTAGACTTAACCGTCACATCTACAAGTGGTTAGGGAATGAACAAATAAACACTAACAAGTTAAACCTTCTCAAAAATTCATAATTCTGAATTGTAGTGTCGCACAGAAAAATGCTCAACATTTTTAGCTCAGGACAGGCATTGAGGAACTTCAAATCCACGTAATGACTTTCAAGAATGAACAAGTAATTAAACACCAGGGCTAAAATATTGAGGAGTTGGATATCATTACAACCTGTAAGCTTCAAGGTAGATATCCCCAAGCACATGATTTATGGTACGTAAAACAAATAGATATTTTTCAAGTTTTATTAGAAATGAGAAACAATATTTTTCATATCTTTATCTATTCAAAACAAAAATTCATAAAAATATCAAAAAATATTTGATATATACTAAACATGATTAACTCAATCTGTTAACAATTCCCAAGCATTCAAGAATTTCAACATTATTAAAACTAGAAAATCAAAGCTAGAAATTATATCAAAAGAGATAAAAACAAAAATAATTAGCCCAAAATTATATTTATTGAATAATTCGACAAACTGAAATTTCAAAGAATTAAAGAAAAAAATACTACTTACCTTCATTTTAGTAATGAACAAAACTAATAGGATTGATCATATATCATAACTGATCACTACACGAATCAGAACTGACTCTGCCAAAAATTAAATCGAGTTTGGATGAAATAACAGTGAAGTTGGGAAATGGGGCAAGGATATGTAATGTTTAAATCAACTATATTTATATTTCTATGTTAACTTGTCTTTTCTGTCCCTTAAATATAATTCATGCTTGTAATATCAATTAATTCGACCCACTTCTCTATCTTTTATTCTGCTGCGACTTAGCTTTCTCTTCTTGCAACTCAACCTTCTTCTTCTCCTCTTTTCCATCAAATGCTTTGCCAAGAATTTGTTTTGGAGCACTTAGAATGGACATCAAATCTCTTTCAGCTTGAAAACAATCATCAAAGTTAACTGTCTTTTTGATATTTGCAATAGTGATCCGTGCTGCTTCCCTATCTCAGTCTCGTGACTTCGCTTTATCTTTTCAATCAAGTGCTTCACCAAGAATTTGTTGTTGGGATTTGATAATCACATCAACATCGTCCTTCTTCAACATCGCGGTCCGGAGGATCTTCTTATCTTCAATATTCTATGTGGCAATAATTTTGGTTGAGAATCTCTTTCTTTATTAATTCTCAAATGTATAAATATATTTTATAGCTTTCAATGTTGTCTACAAACATCCTTTATGAGAAAATTGATTATTTTTTTCTTAAGTTATTTATTCATGGTAAAGTCACATAAATATGTTATATTATAAAAATATTTATCAATTTATGTCAACATATATTTTCTAACTAAATATAACATTTTTTTGGAATTAAAAAAATTGTACGGTCTTCACCTCTTTATCAACCCTTTTTCCTCTTCTTCTTTTTATTCTTCCGCTTCTTCGACTCTTTCTATCTTTCTTTTTACTCTTCTGCTTCTTCGTCTCTTTCTTCTTCTTTTTTTAACTCTTTTACTTTTTTGTTTCTTTCCCTGGTGTTATTTATCTTCCTTCTCTTCTTTTTTCTTTTTTTAATTCTTGTTTCTTTCTTTAAACTTTTCATCTAAATAACTATATTCCTCAATTTTTGTCCATTTCACTATTTTTTTATTCAAAAACAAGATGAAAAGAGGAACAAAAGACCACAAATGTGTATACAATCACGTTTTTAAGTAGAAATTCCAAATTTTTAAAATTACAGAAGTAAGAGTTTACCATTGATGGTCATTATAAAGCTTCAAATATTGAATTCATTTCTTGAATTTTACGAATTTGTGATAAGTTTGAATAGGTAGTTCCTACAAATAATTGAAAATGTCGTTTGGAGTTTATATCTCAATTTTAAGAGGGCTTGGTTAAGTTTATAATTGAATTTAGGAGAAATATTAGATTGAAATGAATTAAATGTAGCATTAACATTGTCTTGCAACTGTATTAAAATTGAATTAGATAATACAATTTAATAAAATTTAATTCATTTTGAAGTTTTTTGATTGATTTATTACTATTGGATACTAATTTAATTCATTATTGATACAACTTATCAGTTTATTGATCATTGTTATATCTTTTGTTAGTTACCTTTTCCATTCATTCTTAATTCTCTTTTCTAATTCAACTTTAAATACTGTATAATACAAAACTTAATGCAAATTTAATTAATTTCACATTTTTGATTTATTTGTTACTATTGGATACTTGTTTAATTCATCATCGATACAAGTTTAATTCACTCTACACATCATTGTCTTGTCAATCATAGTTATGTTTTCCATCCATTTTTAGTTCTCTATGTAACAACCCGTGTAGTCGGTTTGGGCACTAGAAATTTTTATGTTAGAAAATACTTTCTGATAGATTTAAGTGGGTGTTTTGGACTATTCACAATTATAATTATGAAATTAGTGGGGTAGTTTTACTAATTTATTTAGTTAATGGTTAAGAAATAATTTTATAATTAATAGTGGGTCACTTTTATCACTATTATAATTATATGAGTATAATAATTAGGGTAACCAATAATCTGTAGAAGAAAAGAAAAGAGGAAAAAAGAAGAACAGTGAGAAAGACGGCTTACCTGTGCAGCTACATTAAAGATTAAGCGTGGATTCGTTTAGCGGTAAGTTTCTTCATAAATTCGTAACATGCAGATTGGTGGAAAGAATATATTAGTTCTTGTAAAACTATAAATGTTCAGGTGTATGCTAAATTGCTACGAGATAGCTTTAAGTACAAATTGTTGATTGAAAAAGTTAGGCAGCCATTAATCATTAATGTGTAAACAAATTAGAAGATTAAGGTATGGATGTGCATGTGGAAAAGCTTACTGCCACTGGGTTGGCACCAGTAACTTAAAATTTTAGACATNGTGATTGATATGCCTTGAATGATATTGTGAAGTTCTCTATGTACTTGACTGTGTGATTGTGTCATTTGGTTGTGTGTTTTGTGATTGGTCTGAAATCCTGAGACCATAGAATTTATATTCTCTAATCCTATCTATCGAAGTGATGCCTTGAATAAAGAAGGCTTGATGAAAATAATATAACAATGAATTGAAAGCGGTGATAATAAAGGATAAATTAATAGTATAATTGGATCGGAGTGTCACGTTCCGACACGGTATTCTTGGATCGGAGTGTCACGTTCCGACACGGTATTCTTGGATCGGAGTGTCACGTTCCGACACGGTATTCTTGGATCGGAGTGTCACGTTCCGACACGGTATTCTTGGATCGGAGTGTCACGTTCCGACACTGTATTTTTGGATCGGAGTGTCACATTCCGACACGGTATTCTTGGATCGGAGTGTCACGTTCCGACACGGTATTCTTGGATCGGATAATCACGTTCCGACACGGTATTTTTGGATCGGAGTGTCACGTTCTGACATGATAATATTAAAGGAAAAGTATGTTGAATTAATAGAAGATATTCAATCTCAAAGAACTCAACTCCCAAAATGGTTTGGTTTGGAGGCATGAGTCCTCAT
>NC_028640.1:44642291-44644877 GCF_001406875.1 Solanum pennellii | reverse complement strand
CCACCTCGAATCCGGCTATCATCGCCGCCATCAGCACTGCTCGATCCCAGGTAACGATGTTATTAGCAGCTGTGGGGGAAAGGCAGTGACGGGCCACAAGAACTTTGCGACGAACGTGAGGTAGGCCTTCTTGATGGCCCCCTTCGGCTCATTCACCCAATCGGCACCCTCTCCATCTACTGACAGGTGCAGGGCCATCCACCTCTTGGTGGTCTCTCTCAGTGCTGGCTCGCGCAAGAACTGTCCATCCTTTACTGTCTGCCAGCGGTAGTCAAACTCGGCAGTGATGGGGGTCCGGGTAGCATGTGCACTGTTGCCGTATAGAAACCGACGGATGGCTGGCAGGGAAATGTCAACCTGCACGCCCCGGACTCGGATCTGCTCCAATGGGCCCTGTTTAGCGGGGGCAGCCCGCCTATCGATCTGTGATCGGAGAGTCGCTACGTAGGATGCGTAGAACTCTCGGACCATCTCCTCGCTGTATCGTCCCAACGGACGTGCTGTCCACTCCAAACGATGCCTGGTGAAGAGATTGTGGATCTCAGGCATCGTGGGAAGGCTCCCTGTAAGTACCCGTCGCTCCAAGGTGAGTGTTCGAGTCATCACTCCTTTATCATTGAGGAACTTGGCGTCGGAGTAAACTTGAAACTGGCCGTCGACACACCACCGGTTTGGCTGGTCAGAGGCTGGGGTGGGGACCTGAGCTGGCGCGCCGGATGTAGAGTCTGAACTGTCAGCCTCATCAGACGAGGCCGACGCTGCAGCAGTGTCGGGTGCGGGAACCTCAGCAGAGCCAGAAGCTTCCTCGGACCAGGATACTCCTAAGGAGCCAGACGCTCCTTCCTCATTTGTGGCTGACCCAGAGGGTGTGCCGGTCAGTGTGCGCTCCTCATCAGACTGGGAGGCAGTGACTACGCCGGACGCCACCTTTTTGGGTGTGGCTCTGGGAGCACGCGCAGCACGGGAAGGGGCGGAAGTGCCTGGGGGCACGTACTCAGGGTCACGCTCATCATCAGAGCCGATGACCATGCGGGCAGACGGGGCGACAGACTTGGATCGCCCGCGTGCGTAGGTGCGGTCTTGCTTGGGTGCCATAGTAGATAGTACCTGTAAAGGATCAGTATTAGTATGAGAAGTGGCAAACAAGATAGGCAAAACCATACGAAATAAAACAGTAAAAGTAGTGTGTTATGGATATTGAAACTGTATCACACGACGGGCCAGATGACGGCTCGTCGTGGCTATGACGGACCGTCATGAGGTCCGTTGTGTTTTACTTAGTAGATGTATATATAAAGAACCCTGAAGGAGGGGTCTCTGACCAGCATAACGGTCGTGCAGGACGGACCGTCGTGGGTACGACGGTCCGTCGTAAGTGGCCGTCGTGGGACACTTAGAAAATTGTTGGAGACCCTTAGCAGAGGGGTCTCTGACCATCATGACGGTCTTGCAGGACGGACCGTCGAGGGTACGACGGTCCGTCGTAGGTGTCCGTTGTAGGACACTTAGAAAAATATTGGAGACCCTTAGCAGAGGGGTCTCTGACCATCAGGACGGTCGTGCAGGACGGACCGTCATGAAGATGACGGTCCGTCACATGTGTCCGGTAGGACAGGGGTTCTAGGGCTTGTGCAACGGACCCTACGACGGTCCGTCGTGGCTACAACGGTCCGTCGTGGCTACAACGGTATGTCGTCGGGGTCTCATTCTGAGTGACAGTGACAGAACTAAAGGTACCCTAAGCAACCCCGATGAACCCACATCAACCTTGTAGTGTTTTGGACCTACATGTGTCTAACCCAACTACCTAGGAAACTAACAATGCAAAAGCACCTATGTCTAGGGTGGTAAACATGGTAATTTCGAACATTTGTAACCTAGGTCAGGAAGAATCGTATAAAGTAAACAAAATACTATGAGTAACTAAGCTTAACACTAACTAGTAACAAAAATGCAAGATAAATGCGTATAAATTAGAGACACATACCGTAGAAATGGGGAAAAACAGATACAAAGGTACTCGGTGGCAAGGTAGACGCCTACAACAGTAGCTCCGACTAGTAGATGATAATTTTAAGGCTTTGGAGAATTGTGGGGGCAATGATCAGTGGGGGGGAATGTGGAAGTTGAAAAGAGAGGGGAGATGAGAGGAATAATGAATGAATGGGGTGAAAATGAGGGGTTGGGGTGTTTAAACGGTCAGATTTTGGGAAAAGGGTTCAGGCGGGTCGGGTCGGGTTTATTTCATTAATCACGCGACGGTTCCCCGACGACGGTCCGTCGCAGTTGCGATGACCCGTCGTTGGGTCCGTCGTGTGTTCCCTAATTTCAAAATAGCAGAAAAACGTACCTGGACGACGGATGCCTACGACGGTCCGTCGCAAGCGCAACGGTCCGTCGATGTATCCGTCAGTGGCTGCTGCGGAGTAGTTTTCTGCAGAATTTCCTGTTGATGTGCCTGCGAATTTAAAAACCCATTAGTAAAAAAATGCTATCCTTACTAAAAAAAATGACAAGAATTGGGTTGCCTCCCAACAAGCGCCTTATTTAATGTCGCGGCACGACTGGGGACACTTGATTACTCAG
>NC_028640.1:44626976-44635428 GCF_001406875.1 Solanum pennellii | reverse complement strand
TATATATAATTCATACAATTTTTTAAATTATTTTATACAATAGTAAAATGTATCATGATATATCTTTCTCGGCCTTTTGGCTAAGATCAAGTGTGTAGTATCATGATAATTATTTTCATCATAAAGTATTATTCTTAATTTGTGCTATAAATCTCCCCACCCCACCCTCATTTTTTGCGTACACTATACATTCATACATGAAATGAAATAAAAGTACCAAATCAAAATTTTTCATATAAACTCTTATGGGTAATATTTTCCAAAACTACCAAAGAAGAAATGTACATAAACTAGACATGGTTTACTCAGAATTGTTATTTTTCAAGGATTCACAAATTTGAACAATATTAAAACTAGAAAATGAAAGCATCAAACTCATCAAAAGAGAGAAAAGAAATATAAGTAGTAGATTTATTGGGTAATTCTAATAAATGAAATTTTAAGATTAAAGGGGGGAAAACTACTTGGCTCGTCTTTCTATCAACAATTTGTTTGAGTTAGGAGGAAATAACAATGAAGTTGAGAAATGGGGTAAAGATATGTAATGCCAATAATATTTATATTGCTATATGAACTTTTTTTTAATCTTTAATCTTGATTACATAGAATTTAGCAATTAAATTTGACTGTGGTAATCTCTTATTTAATGGTATTATTTCCACTAGATATGATAAATTTTTTTATTAATTCTTTCATTAATGCAACCATATAAATTGATATCATTTTTATTTTTTAATAACTCAAACCAATTAAAATACATCATCTAAGAGGTTTTTTTAGCCAAACCTGTCCCTTGTCAATTAGAGCTGTTATACTCCTTGTTATGAAAGTGGCTCATATATACCCCTACTTGTAAACAAATGGCACACATATACCCTTTTCCTCTAACGGAAATGAAAAAGATAATAATGTTAATCCAATTTTTAATTAATTTTTTTTTAGAAAAATGTAATCTATATGAGTAAGTTTAATCATCGTCAAACATATTTCTTTTGACTTTTTTTTATTTCAATAACTAATTTAGAATTATTATTTTGATAATGAAATTTATTTATGTTTCACTAAAATTCTTGTAAAACTTATTGTAGATGACCAAATTTTTTTCTTCATATACAAAAATTAAATTACAATATAGACAAAAAGATAATAAAATTTTTTTTCTTCTTTAAAATAAGAAATGAAAGAAAAAAAATATAAATAATAATAAGAAAGTCAAATAATTATAATAAAAGAAGTAAAAAAATAATTTGTGTATGAAAAAAGTTAAAATATACCTTGAACTTTGATTGAAGAATCATATATACCCCTAAATAATTTTGAAAAATATTAAAAGTAAAAAATATAAATTTAGAACTAACTTTTTAAGTTCCATTTAATGAAGGGTATATATGAGCTCATTTTGTAATGGCAGGGCTATGTGTGAGCCATTTGTATAACGGTAAGGGCATATATGAGCCACTTTCATAGCGAAGGGTATATCAGCTCCAAATGACAAAGTTGAGGGGTATATCAGCTCCAAATGACAAAGTTGAGGGGTATATCAGCTCCAAATGACAAAGTTGAGGGGTATATCAGACACTTTTCCCTTTAAAGATATATATGTGTTCAACTGAACAAGTTACTATTATTAATGATGCAATATTATTGGTATCCACGTAATCACTTATGTATTTATAAAATACATTATTAAATAGTGCAGAAATAATAAACTTTGGCCAAAATTTAAAATTATTACAACAATTTGTGTAAAGATTTGAATGTATTTCAAAAATCATTTTTCTAACTGAGTAGGCCTATTTTGATCCTTAAATATAACTCCGACATCTTTAGTCCCTTAATTTTGATGAAGTAGATCACCTTTAGTCTAACTAACTAACAAATGGACTTTAAAATTTACAACGACGATCAAAATAAACTATTAAAATTAAAAAAGCCTAAAACTAACCGATCAATTTTCTATGACCAAAGAGCTTACCAACAACTATCTCAGTTGCTTACTATGCCATATTCAATGGTATATTTAATAGTTAAATGGATGTCCTTCCAAGATAGATATTCAAACACTTGTTATCGATAATGGTGATCTCTCATTTGATGTTATCCCCTCTAGATTTGAATATTTTCTAAAGGCTTTCCAAATCATTTTCTTCATCATATGTGAACAGTGGTGATTATAATTTTAAATTTTTCAGTATCTCAAAACTAAATAATTACAGTATCTAAATAATGAATTCTATATCCTAAGTATTTTACAGAAAGACCCCAAATTTACCTATCATATATTTTAGCTAGAAACTAAATTTTCCCCTGCTTTTTTTGATAAGAAGGTTACATATGTCCTAACACCTAATGTTTAAAATTTCCTAATTACACAAACATTTCTTCTTTACTAGTTCTCTTGTTTTTTTTTGAAATAATTATAAATTGTTTCACTTATAAATAATTTCATACCAAATTTCAAGTCAGATCGATACACCTAGATACATCTATTTTATCTACAAGATACACACTATAAATAAACACACTCACAGAAAGAGAGATATCTGAGTCATCATGAGAGGAGAGAGGTGAGGTGTATCTCAGATAAATGTGTATCACACTAAATTTACATCTGGGATACTAGAAACATTCCAGATATACATGACACATTCCAATCCAATATAAGATACATTTCAGATATATTCCAACCCAATATATAGAAGCATGTTGTGATCCAGGACTATGAGTAACTCACGAAATCCAAATACCTACCCAAAATTATTTCCCTCGGACAAGCAAATCAATATGTATCCTCGACATTATCAATAATCAATCACCTAAAACCATTTCCATCGAGCATTCATGTATCACTATGTCACATATATATTACCAATATTCATGATCTGTGAAAATGAATATGTATTAATGATCACAAACATAATAATATTTGAATACATACAACAAAAATATGAGCATCTTTTTTACAACAATATCTATGAGCTACCAACCTTCTCAAATAGTACTATGATTAAGAGATCATAAAAATGTAGTACATGAATATTTTCTTCTTTAATATTTTTCTCTCAAGCTAAACACTCGAAATTATGTCTTTGTTTGTACATCATATGATCAAGAGATAAATTAGAGTAGAACTTGAATAATTTCACTAATAAATTTAAAAGTAAAAAAGTGTGACACATGATCCATATATCTGTTAGTCCACATAAATACACAAAGTTCCTACATCGCCATAACATTTGTCAATCCTTGGTAGAATTTCATTTGTTGTCAAACTATATTTTCTTAATTGCTCCATTTGTGGAGGAGTCAAATCGGGCTAGGTTAGATTATAAAACTATAGTTTGATCAAGATATGATAAAAAATGTAGTATATCAATACTTTCTTGTTTAATATTTCTCTTTCAAGCTAAACATTCAAAATTCTGTCATTGTTTGTGCATCACATGATCAAGATATTAATTAGAGTAAAACTTGAATAATTTTACTAATATATTTAAAAGTAAAACAATGTGAAATAGTCCATTTATCTGCAATCAAAAGGAAATATATTGATAAGATGTAAACACTAAATTACGCCTTGTATTTAGGGTACACAAAAATAATGCTTCTAAAATTTTTTTTTTTGTATTGTATTATAATTGCACAAGTAGCCTTATTGGTGTACAGAGATTTTGATTGGAATTTTCGTGAGAACTTCATAAAAGACTATTAAAAGTCACCACTAACATTTTATGTGCTTTTACAAATCTCCTACTACTCCTCTTTGCGTATGTAGTCTCTGTCTCTAATCTTCTATCTTTATGACCTTCATATAGATTGACTCATTCTTACGAACGCAAGTTGATCCTTATTTGTTGACTGTAACGTGTAGTTTTGGGAAGTGTACTGATGACTTGGTTTTCCAATATTATCATTAAATTCATCGGTTTAATTGTTAGTGGATGTGGCCTGAGTTTTATATATCAAATTGATGTTTCTTATGTGTGCATTTATTTACGTGTACTATAATATGATTATTCAATTTACCAACTCAGTTAATATTGGTGTAGGTAATTCTCATCATGCATATTCCTAGAAACTAATTTAGGACACGCCTAAAATTTTGGGTCTTTTGATTTCTTGTTCATGCTCATCTGTTGAAATAATGTGTCGAAAGAAACAAATCTAGTTGAATCCCGCAATTTCACAGATGACGATGGATTGTTTTTGCACTTTACAATATTTCCTTTTCAGTATTTCTACTATCGATTCTCCCTAATGAGATCCTACAATTTCTCATTAAGCAAGGTCGATCGTGGAGAGGCGAAAGTGATAGAGGAGGACACAAAAGCCTGGAGCAGAAAAAAATCTTCAATAGTTAACTCACCTGATAGAAAATTAAGATTGGGAGCTATCAGACAATACGGTAACTCACTAATTTTGGTGATTAGTGTAGCGATACATATTCTCCAACGACTCTTACATTTAAACTCCAACATATTTTTCGAGTCTCTATTCTTATGGTTCATAGGATTTAAGTACCATGGCGCATTTCTAGATTCATTCCTTGGTGGTGCAATTCAAATTGGAGTGGTTGAACTTGCTGTTTTCAATTATTGATTCTTTGGGCGACGACTAACTCTACTTTTTGCATGTGTAGGATTTTGTCTTTGAGGTATTTATTTATTTATTTTTCTTGTCAAAGTAATCTCATTTTTCAAATATATTAATTGTTTGATTTCTTCCAATATATGAATATTTTTTAAATATTTTTTTTTGTATATCATGGAGCATGCCATTAACCCATCTGAAGCAACAGTTTGACTGCATCATCATTGCCTCTATCATTTTTCTGATAGGATGTTATTCTTAGCTTTCTACCCTAAGAAATTAGATAGAGGTATCATAACTCGATTACCTTCAAGCTTCAGGTACATGTTGCGATACAATTGTATTTTTCTTCGTTAGATTAGTCATGAATTTAGCTACGTTGCCTTTCATTTG
Source organism: Solanum pennellii (assembly GCF_001406875.1). Classification (NCBI taxonomy): domain Eukaryota; kingdom Viridiplantae; phylum Streptophyta; class Magnoliopsida; order Solanales; family Solanaceae; genus Solanum; species Solanum pennellii. Next base: position 44,630,445 of record NC_028640.1, on the reverse strand, counting down.
TGCCTTGAATGCGTGTTTATTTCTTTTCCTTGCTATCGTGGTTATCTATATAAGATTCGTGATTTTCAAGATCCTATTAGAGATAGGAAAGAAGGAGGGCGAGCTTCCAGATGCTGAGATTTGGAAGATGCATTTGTTTTGGAACAAAGTACTTTAAAAATAACATAGTAACAGTCAAGCGTAGTACTAGGTCTTTCATATTTAGAATGCAGTGTTAGAGTATACTGCTAGGAATTTAGAAACTCACACTGTTAGAATCGGGCTCTTCGTAATAACTTCAGAACCTGCACTAACATTGTTCATCATTTTCATTTGTTAACCACAACAGGACTTCTTTATGATAATTTTGTTGTTGCAGGATCTGAAAATTTCTCCCCATGAGAAAGTTCATTGGTTATTCAATCAATCATTCATACATACTTTCTACCTAATTTCTCAAAACTTTAATTTAGTAATTTTGTGTAAAAAATTAATGAAACGGTAAATCATTCAAAGTGAAGCATGTCGAAAACTGCTTTCTATCAAGAAAATGAGGTCATTGTTTCATTGGAAGCTCAAAATAAAGGTAAAATAAGGAATATGACTACAACTCAATGCTAGAGTTGGAAGGAATAGTCATATTGCTAGTAATTGTAGCAAGAAATTTTTTAATTATTTAAAGCAACGGAATAACCTTATCAAAGAGTGTTAAACATTTTCAAAATGGTAGGTCAATATTTTTTAATTTTTTATGCATGTTGAATAAATTGTGCTTCATTCTTTAATTTCTTCTAATTTTTTCTTTCGAAAGCTGATTAATTTCCTGGATGATAAGATATTTAGTTAATTTATCATATTCATTCAAATCTTTAAAACAATCATGATTATCATTGAAAAATGCTGATTTGATTAACGTGTTACAGTTGGATAATTGGATTGAATCAAATCATGATTTATTGTAATATAAACTGAGAATGATAAAAAGTTTATGTGGACTAAATAAGATTGCATGCTATATTTTATTGATCAAATATTAATAAAATGATTATCAATGCTACCAATGATTTGTGTGGACAAACTAATTTAGGAAATCAGTGAGAAAATACCTCTCAATTGTGGTTAGTGAAGGTTGACTCTGTGATCGGCACAACTTGTCATTGTTTGCTGGAAGATTGCTCTATGATCGACAAAGTCTATCAGTGCTCGCTCCATTTGTTAGATTTGTGACTTTAACATCCCTGTAAAATAAATTATCAGATTTAGATAAAAATAATCTTTTGAGTCGACATAAATGGACCATGTGTCATTAAATTTAATAGTGAAATTATTCAAGTTCTACTCTTAATTGATCTCTTTATCATGTGATGCACAAACAATAACATAATTTCGAGTGTTTAGCTTGAGAATGAAATATTATAGATGAAATCTATTGATGTACTACATTTTTTATGATCTCTTGATCATACTACTTTTTTATGATCTAACCTAGTCCGATTTGACTCCTTCACAAATGAAGCAATTACGAAAGTATTGATGTATATTTCACAATGAATAAAATTGTATCAAAGATTGACAAATGATAATATAAGATGTTATTTTTTACTTATTAAAACTATTAAATTAAGTAACTACTACAAAAGTGCTTAAACTTAAGCTTAAAAGAGGTTGGAAAAAATTAATAGGTTGATTTTGTAGCGTCGAAAATTAGAAAATGCAAATCGGGCTCCAGATGCAAACCAAGCTGCTACAATGGCATTTTCTTTCGTAATGAGTTGTGATCCTTATCTTCTTTCTTAACTTCGACTTATTTGAGTCTTATATACCATTTGAAGTCATTTACGAGTCAATCTTTAGGAACTATGTGACTTTTTTATCACACGAGATGAACGAGATGTTGTATAGCGTCTATTTTATCTTTACTCCAAAAATTTATAATTACTTATCAAGGAAAGAAATACTCACACTTGAAAGTGGTGCGCAAATGTACTTATTTTATACTTCTAATGGATGTTATAAAGAGAAATGAACACGAGAGGCTCCAATTTGAATAATTGGGCATTTCAGTTAATTTTCACACAAAATTACTAAAAACATTAAAGTTTTGAGAAAGTAGGTAGAACAAATATAGGAAAGGTTGATCGAATGACCAATAAACTTTCTCATTGAGAGAAATTTTCTAATCCAGAAATGAAAAAGTTAAATGAACTTTCTCATTGAGAGAAATTTCCTGATCCAAAAACAAAAAAGTTAACAGAATGAATTGTTTTTGTGGTTAATAAATCAAAATAATGAATCCTGTTAGTATAAATTCTTAAAGTTATTACAAAGATATCGATTCTAAGAGTGTGCGATTCCAAATTCTAGCGATTTACTCCGACGCTACTTTCTTAATATGAAAGACATAATACTACGCTCTATAGTCACTATCTTATTTTGGAAGTACTTAATTTCAAAACAAATGTATCTTCCGAATCTCTACTTCTTGCAGCTCGCCCTTATTTTTTTCTACTTCTGGTAGGAACTTATATATCATGATTCCTGCACAGATAACCACTATATCAAGCAAAATGATTACCCACACATTAAAGGCACAAATTAAGGGTAAGGTAGTTAAATTCATGACTAATATCACGAAATAGTCATACAAAAATACAGTTGCCTCGCAATATGCACCTAAAGCTCGAAGATCACCGAGGTATAATGCCTCTGTCCAATCCCATGCTTTAGAGAGTGAAGAATATCATCCTATTATGAGGATGAGGACGCTAAAGGAAATGGCAATACATTCGTATTGTTGCTTTAGAATGGACTTTCTTCATCGTATAGGAAAAAAAAGGAAATTTCCATATATCGGAATAAACCAGAAAATTAGATATGTCACACCCCGAGCCTACACCCTGGGCGGGACTGGCACTCGGTGACCATTCTGGCCTTGAACGAACCCTTTTCTTGACTTACTTAAATAGGGGAAGACTTAATTAAAAATAAAACAAGAACAATCTCATAAATAACTTATATTAATGTCTTGGCCAAAATGATGCTCTAGTCTCAAAATGAAATATTTGAAATAAAAGAGACTCCACTGATCTAACTGACCATATGTCTATGAAGACTCTTAAAATACTTTGATGAATGTTGGGACAGAACCCACAACATTCGGAAATGGAAAGACTAGAAATCATAAGAAGAATCCTCTGAAATGCAAGGAGGCTCACCAATGACTTTGGAGCTCAAAACTTGATCAACAAACCGCTGCGTGCTGATCTTGGTTACCTGCGTCTGCATCATGAAACAATGCAGGCCAACTGGCATCAGTACATTGAATGTATGATTATGCTATTTGGAATGCTAAACAACAACTTAAGCTTGATGGGAATAAGATGAACTTACCTTGGCTCTGCTCAACTCAAGACTTACTCTACTCAATGAATATATATAAAATAATTCAAAACACATGTGATATATATATATATATATATATATATATATA
>NC_028640.1:44565394-44618302 GCF_001406875.1 Solanum pennellii | reverse complement strand
TTGAGGATAGATGTTCTTGTGGTGATGACTTCCAGGTTTTGGGAATAAATAGTATTGAGTTTTTATAAGTTATTTAATCGATTTTCATTAATGAGTTTTAAGTCTTCCGCATTATATTTTGTTATTTATGGTTGAAATGTTGGGGATTAGATTGGTTGGTTCGCTCACATAGTAGGATAAGTGTGGGTGCCAGTCGCGGCCCGTTTTGGGTCGTGACAGTTTACATGGAGACTTGAGTTAATATGAACTCTCATTCCCACATTAGTGCTCAATACTACTCCCAAAATATACTTTAGCTCATGCTTTTAAAATGTCCTCTTTCCTCTTAGGTTGAGATAATTTGCTCAACCATTTTTAGCTTTAACAAGCCCTCTTGGATCAATGTTCCCCTTTTTATTTCTCAAAACTCTTTTGGCAATCTTAGTTCCTTTTCAACTTAAATGTTAAAACATTTATAAACTTTTAGGGAGTATTTTGTTCCCTTTGAACTTATGAGATATTAACTCAGCTCTTACTCTTTTCTTAACTTGAAACATAACTCTTAGGGAATACTTAGTTCCCTTATATCTTTTGAGAACTTAACTCAACACTTTTACTCATCGCTTGAACCTTAAAACAAACTTAAAATGTTTGTTTAAGAATCTTGAATACTTTAGGAACTTATATTGACTTGCTTCATAACTTTCAGACTTGACTCTTAACTTCTTTGACTTTGATCTTAACTTCCCTTGAATTAGATTATGGATTCAAGGATCATGATCTCATATTTATGGATGATTTCATGATGTTTATATGTACTTCAGAGTGTTGGAATCAACTAGGAATTGTAGGTACATCACTTAGGAACTCGTAGGGAAAGATAAGGGGAAATGGGGTCTCCTAGTGACCTTGGCGCTCTGAGAGCTGGGGAGCGCTGCAGCCTGATTGAGACTCTGGCCTGAGGTGATCTGGCTGGCACGGCGCGCCAGGGCCTATTAGACAGAGCCTGCCCTGAGGGGCTATGGCAGGCGTGTCTTCCTAGAGATTTTCATACGAGATTTCTGACTTTTCTTGTCCCATTTTAAACTCTAAACCTTCTAAAATACTTAGGATCACCGAGTACCTCAATACCGAATAGTTTGGACTCGTAAATCATCCCGGAAACATGAATCAAAACAACTAAAGCTATGCAACAATCTAACAACAAGAATTCAATAATTGTTCATCAAGAACTTCAATTTTCTTCGTTCAATCTAATCAAAACTCGTTGAATTAAACATGTTGGTGTGTCGGTAAACGAACCCAACATAGAAAGATCTTACATACCTTGATAAGGATCACCTCCGATGAATTCCACTAGAATCTCTTGGCGTTCTTTGTGAAATCTTGCCTTTTATCCCTTCTCCTTCTTTTCTTCTCTTTTCTCCCAAACCCTAACCGTAAAAAGTATTTTTTATAATTTGCACTAAAACTTGGTTTTACCCCAATCAAACCCTAAAATATATTGTGAAATAGTATGGTAAAAATACTACTTTACCCTTACTAAAATCCGGAGGGACTTTCCTCAGTCCAATAACCCAAATTTCGAAAGGGATTTCTCCTTCAAACAACATCGGAAATGCGCAATCTTAGCGCTGTTGGAAAGATCTCCCGAAGGGCTTACAACCATTTGAAGAACTCATTCTAACTACTTCTGAGCTGGGAGTTATGTCCATTTGAAAATGACCATGAAATTAGTTTTATACTTAGGAAATTTTCCACATTTCCCTATTTATTTCCAAAAATGACTATTCTTGGTTTCTTAGCTTATTATTAGTTAATTCAAGTTACGAGTTTTTACAATATCTCCCCCTTGGGAACATTCATCCTCAAATGAGAAATCTTTCACTAAACTAAGGATTGTAACATCATTTCAACACTCAATAACAAAATCAAATAACAATCTGCTTACACATAGTCTTATAAAGTGCTAAGAACAGAGTACCTCGATCAGCATTCTCTCCAAATTCGAAGAGATGTGGATATCTCCTCTTCATATCCTCTTCAACTTCCCAAGTTTCTTCTTCAACAAACTGATTCCTCCAGAGGACTTTGACTGATGCAACTTCCTTTGTTCTCAACTTGCGAACTTGATGATTCAAAATCTGAACTACAACCTCTTCATTGGATAAGTTATCCTTAATCCCAACATCCTCAGTTGGTACAATCAATGAAGGATCACCCAAGCATTTCTTGAACATAGACACATGAAACACCAGATGAACCGCTTCCAACCCTCTTCATTGGTGAAACTTTCAGGTACACNTATATATATATATATACATATATGAAAAATGAGATTACTCTGACAAAGGAAAATAAATAAATTAATAAATACCTCATACACGAAAATCTTTGCACATGCAAAAGTAGTTATTCCACGCCCAAAGAATTTGTAACTCAAAATAGCAAGTTGAGCAACTCCAACTTGAAATGTACCACAACTAAGCTAGAAACGCGATATGGTATTTAAATCTTCTAATTTGTAAAAATAAAGGCACAAAATCCTGATTGAAGTCTATATCTAAGAGTGGTTGGAAAATTAGTATCTCTAAATTAATGACCAAAAACTGGTGAGTGCAGAAACTTATGTGAGCTTACTGTTGAAAAAGTTTTTGCTTCCAGATTTTTGTATCCTCCTTAAGACTACTTTTGCCTCCTCCAAGATCGGTCTTGATTAATGAGAAATTGTGATGTCTCATTAAGCAGAATCCATAGTTGACATATTGTATAGAAAAAAAATGTCGTATGCAAAAAGACTCCACCGCTATTCATCTATGATATTCGGGATGCAACTAGATTTATATATTTTGCCACATTGTTTCCACATATGAGAATGTAAAGGAAGTCGAAGGACGCACAATCTTTTGCATGTCTTAAACTAGTTTCTAGGCATATGCATGATGGGAATTACCTACACCAATATTGATTGAGATGGTAAATTGAATAATGATACTTGTAGTACATGAAAGTGAATGTATATATATAGGAACACAAGCATGATATAGAAACCAACGCTACATGATGTAATGACTAACTCGACGAATCCACAAATAATATTAGGAAACCAAGTCATCAGTGCACTTTCCAAAAATATAAATGCCAAATCACAAATAAGGACCAGCTAACGACCCCAAGAATGGGCCAAGCTATATGAAGTCATAAAGAAAGAAGAGTAAGAGTGGTACTACATTTGCAAAGAGAAATAATAGCAAAATAGTAAAAGTACATAAATTGTCATTGGCGAGTTTTACTTGTCTACTGTGAAGTTCTCGCGAAAATTTTATGATTTATTCATATTCTACATTTTTATGATTTGTTAGTCATACTCAATTTTTGTAATATAACATATCCCAATTTAACTCCTACACAAATAAAGCAATTAAGAAAGTAGTGATTTATATTTAAAAATAAAGAAAATTCTACCAAGGATTGACAATGTTATGGCGATATAGGAACCTTTTGCATTCAAAGGATAAATCAGGACTTGCGATTGCTTTTTAAAGGCGAAATGGCCTGATGGACCCTTGTATCGGTTTGTATTTTGAAACCTTTTACTTACCCCTTTATCATCTGGATACTTAAACTCAATAAAAGACAATTTAACAAATCCCCTGACCATTGACCAAGCTTATGTGTCTTTAAGATGGTTGAGTTGGCAAAAATGTGTGATTTCACACACCTTAAGGCGTGTCAAAAAAAATATTTTTTCAAAAATAATTAATTAAAAAGTCGTTTCTTCTTCCCCACTTCCACTTGCTTTTTCCCATTTTCACTCCTGACCCAATACTTTTTCCTTCTCCACGATTTACCAACAACGGAGACCAACAACTGATTGACTGGCAAAAAGTGGTCCTGAGACCACTGAATGGAATTGGCGTGAGAGAGACAAGCGACGTGGTGGAGAAGATTTTTTTCGGCCAGATCTTGTGGTGCGGTGGCTTAGGTTTTTTTTTGTAGGTTGGAGGAGGAAAGAAAAATTGCGAAGACATCGATGACTTTTTCGGTGACGGCAACGTCCTTTTCTTTTTCTCTTCCTTATATTAAGACCCCAAAAATGCTCCCAATTTATTTTCATAAATTTGTAAATCTCTGTTTACTTTCATTTGAATAAAGTGACACCTCCACATTCCTGTAATAAAATGAAGAAAAAAATGGAGATATGGAGATGGTTGAGTTTTGATAGTGATTCTGGGTAAGAGGAGGTGGAGGAAAGGTGAGAGAAAGAATAATTTAATTTTATTTGATCAAATAGAAAATTTATTGATTTTATCTTTCGTTTAATATTTTTACTAAGAATTAAAAAATAATTATGAAGAAAATTATGACTTGGCATTTATTACATCTCGTAAATCGAAATATCTAGGATTAAACAAAGAAACTAAGAATGGTTATTTTTGGAAAGAATAGGAAAAATCTGGAAAATTTCCAAAGTGCAAAAGTGTGTTTTTGATCATTTACAAATGACCATAGCTTTTAGCTTAGGATGAGTTAGGGCCAGTTTTATATATGGTTAGAAAGACCTTGAAGAGATCTTTCCGACTTTGCTGAGTTGGCACATTTTTAATATCGTATGAGGGAGATATGCCTATTGGAAGTTGGGTTGTTGGACTCTGGAAAGTTCAATCCGAATTTTAGTAAGGGTAAAGTAGTCTTTTGACCCTAAGGGTTTATTAGGGGTAAAATTAAGACTCAAGTTAGTTTTCAAAATATTGAATACATTAGGGCTTGGGAGAAAAGACATGAGAAGAAGGAGACAGGAGAAAAAACCAAGATTTTGCCAAGAATGCCAAGATCGTTGAGTGAACTTCGTCAAGGGGTTATCCCTTTAAAGCATGTGATATCTTTCTGTGTTGGGTTCATCAACCCACACAACTATATGTTTAATTCAGCGCAATTAGAGTAAATTGAATGGTGAACATTGAAGTTCTTGATGAAAAATCATTGAATTCTTCTTGGTTGAGTTGTAGTGTACATTGGGTTGTTTAATTTGTGTTTTCGAGCTATTTTACGAGTCTAAACTATTGGGTATTGAGAATGTTAGTGATCCTAAATGTTAAGGGGGAGGTCCATGGATGTTTAGAAGGTTTAGAATTGAAAATCGGAGAAGAAAATTCAAAAATCTCGTCTGAAAAGCATTGGGGAACCGCGTCTGCCACAACATCTCATGAAAGGCTCTGTCTTACAGATCCTGGAGCGACGCGCAAGTAGAGCCTCTTAGGACAGTTTCTAACTGTCAGACTCTGGCGCCCGTACCTCTCAGTGTGCCAGGGTCACCTAGAGATTTTTTCCCCATCTTTTCGTACTAGTTCCCAAGTGATGTACCTGTAATTCCTAGTTCATTCCAACATTCTGAAGTACGTCTAAGCATCATAAAATCATTCATAAATATGAGATCATGGTCCTTGAATCCATAATCCAATTCAAGGAAATTTAAGATCAAAGTCAAAGAAGTTAAGAGTCAAGTTTAAAAGTTATGAAGCAAGTCAAAATGAATTCTTAGAGTTTCAAGAGTCTTTATAAACATTTTTACTTGTTTTAAGGATCAAGCTACAAGTTGACCAATAAGCAACGAGTTGAGTCTAAGTCTTAAAATCTATAAGGGAACTAAGTAATCCTTAAGAGTATAAATGTTTTCACATTTTGAGAAAGAAAGGAAACTAGACTTCCACAGAGTCTTTGACTAGTTTTAAAAAGGGGAACTATGATTTCCAAGAGAAGCTTTTAAAGCTAAGTTTGAGAAATTACCTCAAACAAGAGAAGAAGTTGATTGAAAAATATATGAACTAAGTATTTTTAGAGTAGTATTGAACACCGATATAGGGACACGAGTCCGTATCAACTCAAGTCTCCATAAACCATGTAGCCAACATGGACACATAAAGGATCATATTTTTAGATGATTCCTTAGTGCTTTTTGGCATAGACTAGTAGATCCACTTAGTAGTTCAGGTTCTATACCGATGACAAGGTATAAGGCTGTCCTCTTGCTATGTGAGGTAAAACGTTATACCATCGCTTTGGCTCATAGTGATGGTTGTCGATTAGGGAATCTTCCACATAAACTATATTACTTTCATATATAAGTAAAGTTGAGTTTATTATTGAATTTCCTTTAATAAAATAAGTGTTTACACTATTTTACAAGCTTTATATATATTGCATGCGCCTTTACTGCTTTATATTGAGTTCTGACTTCCTGAGTTCAACAGAGCCAAGGTAAGTTCATTCTTAATCCTTTTAAACATACTAGTTACTGTTTAGCATTTTAACTTGCATACTCGAACATTCAATGTAGTGATTCCTGTTGGCTTGCAGCGTCTTATGATGCAGACGCAGGTAACCAGGATCAACATCCAGTGCCTCGTTGATCTAGCTAGTGCATTCAGAGTCAATGGTATGCCTCCTTGCATTCCGAAGGACTCTTTAATTGCTTTTTCTATTTCCTACATAGAATGTTGTGGGGTTTGTCCAACATTCATAGTAGCATTGGTAGAGGCTTCATAGACAAATACATATTCCTACAGTTAGTTTTAAGTCTCTCTTTATTTAAAGATATATATACTATTTTGAGACTTAAATGCCATTTTGGCCAAGACTATTATTTAAAGTATTTCTCATGAGAATGTTTCCAGCTTTACAATTGAGTTAAGTCCTCCACTGAGTTAAGTAAGTCAGGCTAAGGGTTCGCTCAAGTCCATCAATGGTTTTTGCGTGCTGAACATGTCCAGGGTGTAGACTCCGGGCATGAAAAACATTGTATTTAGAGCACAAGTTCAAGAGTCCTTGGGATTATATAAAGCCATGTTTGTAGATTCTTAGTCATCGGTGTGAAGCGCGCAACATCTATGATTAGGAGGCTGCAATATTTAGGAATTCCCTCTAAAAAAATCACTCTAATTCGTGTTTGTACGTATTTCAAATCATCATGCCTCCACAAAGAGCAGTCAGATAACAAATAATCAGAAGAAATATTGAGGAACTAGAGGTACTTAATGCACATGATCAGAAACCTCAAGGGGAAGTTACCAATGCTTAGTTCCATGAGGCTATTCAGATGCTGAGTCAAGCTGTGACCAATAAAGTTGGGCAACAAGGAGGAGCTCACAAGAAAAAGCTAATACTTCGAGGATTCAGGAATTCTTTAGGATGAATCCCCAAGCTTCACTCGTTCAAGCATCACGGAGGTTCGAAAAATTTTGTCGAAGAGTTGAAGAAGATATTTGATGTGATGTATGTTACTGGTGTTAAGAGAGTCGAACTCTCTACATACCAACTCAAGATTGTGGATAAAACTTGGTTCGATTAGTGAAAGGAGGGTAGAGGTGAGGATGCACCAAATCCGAGTTGGGCTTTATTTGAAGAAGCTTTGTTGGGGAATTTCTTTCCACGATAATTGAAGGAAGGAAAGATATGAGAAGTAGAATGAGCTTGTTTGTTGCTAGCTTGGGTCGTTCTTCAAGAAATGAAGGTAGGGTGAAATGTTAGTTATAGACATGGAAATTTCAAGGTTAATGGTCTATGTGCAACAACTTGAAGAGGAGAAGCTGAGGGACAATGAGGAGTATAGGAACAAGAAAGATAAGACTACGAAAGAGTCTGGTCAACAAAAGGGTGGTTCAAGTCGACCACAATTTTAGAAACAAAAGAGACATGCACTAGTACACCTGCGCCCAAAAATAACGGTAAGTCTAATGGCCGGAATTCAGTGAATTTTAAGGATAGAACAGACCAGTACCAATGTAATGTGGCACAATGAGGTATTTGGGATCCTGCATGTGGTAGGTGTGGTGGAAACCATGCCGGTAAGTGTCGTGATGGAAAGTCATGTTGTTTTAGATGCGGTCAAGAGGGGCACTACATGAAAAAGTGTCCCAAGAAGAAGAAGGAGGTGGAAATACGGGCAATAAAGCCCAATCATCACCAGTTGCTCCACCAAAAAGGGCTGCACCTAGAGGAGCCACTTCTGGTACTGGCGGAGGGACAAACCGTCTCTATGCAGTCTTTAGCCGCCAAGAGTAAGAAAAATCTCCAGATGTTGTCATGGGTATAATCAAAGTCTTTACTTTTTATGTTTATGCTTTGTTAGATCTAGGAACAAGTTTAATTTTTTTAACTCCTTATGTTGCAAATCATTTTGAGATTCATTCTGAAAAACTTTATGAACCCTTCTGTGTTTCTACACCTGTTGGGGAGTTTATTCTAGTTGAAAGACTCTACTGTGATTGTCCTGTTTCCATCAGTCACAAAAATACCACGGCCGATATAGTAGAGTTAGACATGGTAGATTTTGATGTCATTTTGGGTACGGACTAGCTTCATGCTTGTTATGCGTAAATAGATTGTAGAACTCGAGTTGTCAAGTTCGAGATTCATAATGAGCCAGTCATAGAGTGGAGTAGTAGTTCAGTAGTGCCTAAGGGTCGTTACAATTTCATACCTTAAGGCGAGAAAGTTAGTTTTAAAGGGGTGTATCTATCACTTAGTCCAAGTTAATGACTGAAGTGTTGATGTACTTTCCCTTCAGTCAGTTTCTATAGTGAAAGAGTTTCAAGAAGTCTTTCCTGATGATCTACCCGGAGTCCCACAAGGAAGAGAGATAGACTTTTACATAGACGTCATTTTAGATACTTTTCCTATCTTTAATCTGTCATAAAGAATGACACCGGTAGTTAAAAGAGATGAAAGAACAATTGAAAGATTTGTTAGATAAAGGCTTAATTCGACCAAGTGTCTCACCTTAGGGCTCTCCAGTCTTGTTTGTCAGGAAAAAGGATGGTTTTCTCAGGATGTGTATAGACTACTTCCAATCGAATAAGCTGACCATCAAGAATAAATATCCTCTTCCAAGGATAGATGATATTTTTGACCAGCTTCAGGTTTCTTCTTGGTTCTCGAAATTTGATCTTAGATCAGCTTACCATCAGTTGAAAGTTAGGGAATACGATATTCCACAAACAACTTTTAGAACAATAGATTGACATTATGAGTTTTTAGTTATGTCTTTTGGTTTGACAAATGCACCACCAACATTTATGGATCATTTGAACAGTCTTAAAATCTTATTTAGATCTGTTTGTCATCGCCTTCATTAGTGACATACTAGTTTATTCAGGGAATGAAGAAGATCATGCTAGTCACCTCAGAATTATTCTGCAAACTTTGAAATGTAAGGAGCTATATGCCAAGTTATCCAAGTGAGTGTTTTTAATTAAGTATGTGTCATTCCTGGTCCATATTGTTTCCGTTGATGGGATTAGAGTGGATACCCAAAAGATACAAGCAGTTCAGAGTTGGCATAGACCTACATCTCCAAGAGATATAAGGTGTTTCTTGGGTTCGCTTGGCAATTACTGGAGATTTGTTGAAGGGTTTTCATCTATCTCGTCTCCCTTGACCAAGCTAACTCGAAAGACAGTAAAGTTTCAATGGTCTGAAGCTTGTGAGAGAAGCTTTTAGGAATTGAAAAAGAGATTGACTACCGCTAAAATTTTGACCTTACTGGAGGGTACTCAAGGTTTGTGGTGCATTCTGATGCATCAAGGGTTGGTTTAGGCTGTGTATTATGACTCCAAACAGTTGAAGATTCATGAGAACAATCATCCGAAGCATCACTTAGAATTGGTGCAGTAGTGTTTTCCTTGAAGATATGGCATCACTACTTGTATGGTGTACATGTTGACATATTCACCGATCACATGAGCCTCCAATATGTGTTCACTTAGAAGGATGTAAATATCATACAGACGAGGTGGTTAAAATTACTTAAGGAGTATTACATCAGTATTCTTTACCACCCAAGTAAGGCTAATGTAGTTGATGATGCCTTAAGCAGGTTGTCTATGGGGAGTACCGCCCATGTTGAAGAAGAAAAGAGGTAGTTAGCTAAATATGTGCATAGACTCGCACGTCTGGGAGTCAGACTTATGGATTCCACACAAGGAGGGATAATGGTGACTAATGGGATTGAATCATCACTAATGTCAGATGTGAAAGAGAAATAAGACCAAGATCCCATTTTGCTTGACTTGAAGACAAAGGTTCATAAGTAAAGAGTATTATATTCTGAACAATGGTGCGATGGTGTGCTAAAGTATCATGGTTGTTTATATGTACCTAGAGTTGATGGACTCCAAGAGAGGATCCTGGAGGATGCTCGTAGCTCTAGGTATTATTTTCATCTGGGTTCCACCAAGATTTACCACGATTTGAGAGAGGTATATTGGTTCGAGGGCATGAAGAAAGATATTGTTGAGTTTGTTGCCAATTGCCCAAATTTCCAACAAGTGAAAGTAAAACACCAAAGTCCTGGAGGATTTACTCAAACTATAGAACTTCTGGAATGGAAGTGAGAGATGGTTTATATGGACATTATCATAGGCATGCAAAGATCTCACAGGAAACATGATTCTATTTAGGTGATTGTCGATAGAATGACAAAGTCAGCCCATTTCTTGCCGGTAAAGACTGCCTATTTTGCCGAGGATTATGCTAAGTTTTACCTCCAAGTGGTGGTGAGACTTCATGGAATTCCATTCTCCATTATTTCAGATAAAGGTGCATAATTTACTACACAATTCTGAAAATCTTTCCAAAAAGGTTTGGGTTCAAATGTGAACTTAAGCACTACTTTTAAATCTTAAATAGATGGGCAAGTAGAGCGTACTATCAAGAACATAGATGATATGTTGAGATCTTGTTGATTGAATTCGAAGGGAATAAGGATGATCACATAATGCTGATTGAGTTTGCTTACAACAACAATTACCATTCGAGCATCCAAATTGCTCCATATGAGGATCTTTACGGGAGAAGATGCAGATCTTCTATTTGGTGGTTTGAAGTAAGTGAATCAGGGTTAATAGGACCAGATTTAGCTAACCAAGACATGGAGAAAGTTAAAGTAATTCAAGAGAGGTTGAAAATGACACAGAGTTTCCAAAAGTCCTACGTAAATGTTAGGAGAAGACCGTTAGAGTTTGAGGTGGACGATTGAATATATCTTAAGATTTCACCCATGAAAGGGTCTATGAGGTTTTGTAAGAAGGGGAAACTTCGTCCCCGGTATGTTAGACTTTACAAAATATCAAATGGAGTGGGTATTGTAGCTTATGAGTTGGACCTACCACCAAAACTATTAACGGTCCATCCAGTGTTTCATATATACATGTTGTAAGAAGTTTATAAGTTATTCTTCACTCATTGTACCAACTTATAATGTTGGGATTAGGTATAGCTTATCCTTTGAAGAGATTGTGGTTCAAATTTTGGATTATCAAGTTTGCAAATTGAGAATAAAGGAAGTTGCATCAGTGAACGTTCTTTGGAGAAATCAATTTGTTGAGGAAGCAACTTAGGAAACAGAGGAGGATATGAAGAAGAGATATACACATCTCTTTGAATTTGGAGAGAATGCATATCAAGGAACTAAGTTTTCTTCTTAGCATTATATAAGACTATGTGCAAGCATGCTATTACATACTTTTGTTAGTTGAGTGCTGAAATAATGTTACTACCCTTAGCTTAGTGAAAGAGTTCTCATTCGAGGATAAATGTTCCCAAAGGGGAGATATTGTAACATCTCGTACACCTAAACAACCTGGATTAAACAAAGAAACTAATAATAGTAATTATTAGAAAAAATAGGAAAAATCTGAAAATCTCCAAAGTGCAAATATGAGTTTTTGGTCATTATCAAACGACCATATTTTATAGCTCAGGATGAGTTAGGGACAGTTTTTTATATGGTAGGAAATAATTTGAAGATATTTTTCTAACGCTGCTGAGTTTTCGAATATTTGATATCATATGAGGGAGATATGCTTATCGCAAGTTGTGCTGTTAGACTGAGGAAAGTTCAATCCGCATTTTAGTAAAGGTAAAGTAGTCTTTTCACCCTTCTATTTCCTAATTTTCTGAAAGGGTTTATTCGGGGTAAAACTAAGCCTTAAGTTAGTTTTTAAAAGATTGAATATGATTAGGGCATAGGATAAAAGAGAACAGAAAAAGGAGAACGGAGAAAGGAGAAATGACCAAGATTTCACCAAGAACGCCAAGATTGTTGAGTGAACTTCGTTAGAGTGTGATCCCTTTAAGGTATGTGAGATATTTCTGTTGGGTTCTTCCACCCACACAAAAATATGTTTAATTTGGCGCAATTAAAGTAAATTGAATGATGAACATTGAAGTTCTTGATGATAAACCATTGAATTATTGTTGGTTGAGTTGTAGTATACCTTTGGTTGTTTGATTCGTGTTTTCAAGTTGTTTTACGAGTCTAAAATATTGGGTATTGAGATTTTTAGTGATTTTACGTGTTTAGTGTGACATCCATGGAAGATTAGAAGGTTTATATTTGAAAATCGGAGAAGAAATTCGGAAATCCCGTCTTACAATCCCTGGGGAGCCGCACCTGCCAGAGCCCCTCATGGCATGCTCTATCAAACAGAGCCTGGTGCACCACGCTAGCCAGAGCCTCTCTGGATAGTCTGTGTTTTTCAAGATCTAATGCCCCGAGCCTGTGAGTGCACCAGGTTTACCTGAAGATCTCATTTTCTCCCAATCTTTTCATACTAGTTCCTAAGTGATGTACCTATAATTCCTAGTTGATTTCGACATTCTAAAGTACATCTAAACATCATGAAATCATCCATAAACATGAGATCATGTTCCTTTAATCCATAATCAAATTCAAGGAAAATTAAGATTTTATTCAAAAAAGTTAAGAGTCAAGTTTAAAAGTTAAGAAACAAGTTAAAGTGAGTTCCTAGAGTTTTCAAGAGTCTTAAAAAATCATTTTTACTTTGTTTTAAGGTTCAAGATACAAGTTGAGCAATGAGTAATGAGTTGAGTCTAAGTCTCAAAAGCTATAAGGGAACTATGTAGTCCCTAAAAGTATAAATGTTTTCACATTTTGAGAAATTAAGGAAGCTAGACTTCTGCAGAGCCTTTGACTAGTTTTAAAAAGGGGAACTATGATTTCCAAGAGAAGATTTAAAGTTAAGTTCGAGCAATTTCCTCAAACAAGAGAAAAACTTGTTTTAAAAACAAATGAATTAAGTATTTTGGGAGTAGTATTGAGAACCAATATGGGGACGTGAGTTCATATCAACTCAAGTATCCATAAACAATGTAGACAACATTTTCATATAGAGGATCATACTTTTTAGATGAATCCTTAGTGCTTTTAGCATAAACTATTGGATCCACTTAGTAGTTTAGGTTTATACTGAGACTAAGGTATAAGGCGGTCCTCTTGCAATGTGAGGTAAGACAATGCACAATTTCTTAGGCTCGTAGTGATGGTTTGACAGTTAGAGAATCTCCCACAGAACTAAGTGTTTACATAGTTTTATAAGATTTTTATATATTGCATGCGTCCTTATTACTTTATATTGAGTTATGACTTCTTCAGTTGAGTAGAGCCAAGATAGGTTCTTTCTTAATCCTTTCAAGCTTACTAGTTGTTCTTTAGCTTTAGAACTCTCATACTCATACATTCAATGTTCTAATGCCAAGGTTTTGCTCAAGGCCAACAATTTTCTTTGGGTGCCGATCACGTCCAAGGTGTAGGCTCCAGGCATGAAAAAATTTGTATTAGAGCATAGAGTACAAGAGTCCTAGGGAGCTTATGAAGCCATGTATGTATAGTCTTAGTCATCAATGCAAAACGCCTCACATCTATGATTAGGAGGTTGCGACAATTTGGAGATTCTTCACTTCTTTCATAATTCCTTTCGTGGGTTAGAGTTTATATCTAAAAGGATCGCTCTAATTCATGTTTACGTGTGTTTTAGATCATCATGCATCCATGATGAGTAGTTAGATGTCGACCATTCATAAGAAATGTTGAGTAACCAGAGGTACCTAATGCACCTGAAGTGCAACGTCAAGGGAAAGTTACCAATGTTGAGTTTCGTGAGGCTATCTGGATGCTGAGTCAAGCTATGACCAATTAAGTTGGGCAACAAAGAAGATGAGGACAAGAAGGGGATGATACTTTGAGGATATGGGAATTCTTGAGGATGAATCCTTTAAGCTTCACTGTTTCAAGTATCATGAATGATCAGGAAAACATTATTGAAGAGCTGAAGAAGGTATTCAATGTGATGCATGTTGTTGGTGTTGAAGGAGTTGAACGAGTTGTATACCAATTCAAGAATGTGGCTTGGACTTGGTTTGATCAATGGAAGGAGGACAGAGGTGAGGATTCACCACATCCGAGTTTGGCTTATTTTGGAATAAGTTTTGTTGGGGTGTTTCTTTCCCTGAGAACTGAAGGAAGAAAAGGTATGGGATTTCCTTACTCTGAAATAGGACACTTTGAGTGTTCATGAGTATGGGTTAAAGTTCACCCAACTGTCTCGCTATGGTCCGTATATGGTTAAGGATATGAGAAGTAGAATGAGATTTTTTGTTGCTGTCTTGGGTTGTGCTTCAAGCAAAGAAGGTAGGACCACAATGTGTATTAAAGAAATGGACATTTCAAGGTTAATGGTCTATGTTCAAAAGTTGAAGATGAGAAGCTGAGGGACAAAGAGAAGTATAGGCAACAAAGCTAAGACTAGGAATGAGTCTGGTCAACAAAAGGGTGGTTCAAGTCGACCACATTTTCAGAAACAAAAAAGACATGCACCATCATCTTGTAGTGCACATGTGCTCACTTTATGTCTACGCAAGCCCAGTCCCCTGGTAGTGTGGCACAAGGAGGTAGTTGGGCTCCTGAATGTGGTAGGTATGGTAGAAACTATGCCGGTAAGTGTATTGTTGTCCAGACGGGTTGTTTCAAATGCTGTAAAGAGGTTCACTACATAAAAGTGTCCTAAGAATAAGAAGGGAGGTGGAAATATGATCAATAGAGCCCAATCTTCATCAGCTGCTCCACCATAGGAGCCATTTCTAGTACTTGCGGAGGGGAAAACCATCTCTATGCAATCACTAGCCGCCAAGAGCAATAAAACTCTCCAATTTTTTTCACGGGTATGATAAAAGTCTTTACTTTTGATGTTTATGTTTGTTAGAGCCAGGAGAAAGTTTATCTTTTGTAGCTTCTTTTATAGCAAATCAGTTTGAGATTCTTCTAAAAAAAATATATGTATAGTTCTATGTTTCTACACCTGTTAGGGAGTGTTTTCTCACAGACAGAGTATCCTAATTGTCTTGATTCCATGAATCACAAGAACACTATGGCTAATCTAGTATAGTCATACATGGTAGATTTTGATGTTATTTTGGGTATGGACTGGCTTCATGTCTGTTATGCATCAATAGACTTTAGATTTTGAGTTGTCAAGTTCCAGATTCCTAATGAGCCAGTCATAGAGTTGAGTAGTTGTTCAACAGTGCCTAAGGATCGTTTCATTTCGTATCTTAAGGCGAGAAAGTTATTTTCAAAGGGGTGTATCTATCACATAGTCCATGTTAATGACTCAAGTGCTGAGGTACCTTGCCTTCAGTCAGTTTCTATAGTGAAAGAGTTTCCAGAATTCTTTCGTGATGATCTTACCAGAGTCCCTCCTGAAAGAGAGATGGACTTCGGCATAGACGTCATTCCAAATACTCATCCTATCGCTATTCCTCCATACAGAATTTCACAAACAGAGTTAAAAGAAATGAAAGAACCATTGAAAAAATTGCTACATAAAGGCTTCATTCTACCAAGTGTCTCACCTTGGGGCGCTCCAATCCTGTTTGTAAGGAAAAGGTATGGTTTCTTCAGGATGAGTATAGACTACCGCCAACTGAATAAGGTGACCATCACGAATAAGTGTCCTTTTCCAAGGATAGATGATCTTTTCGACTAGCTTCAAGTTGCTTCTTGCTTCTCAAAAACTAATCTCAGATCAGGCTACCATCAGTTGAAAGTTAGAGAATGTGACATTCTAAAGACAACTTTTAGAATAATATATGGGAATTATGAGTTTTTGGGTATGTCCTTTGGTTTGAAAAATGCACCAGTAGCATTAATAGATCTGATGAACAGACTCTTCAAAACTTTTTTTGGCTTAAGCTTCAGGCATTCTTGGGCCATATTATTTCTAGTGATGGGATTAGAGTTGTTACCCAGAAGATAGAAGCAGTTCAGAGTTGGCCTAGACCCACATCTCAAAAAAATATAAGGAGTTTCTTGGGTTTGGATAGCTAGTATAGGAGATCTGTTGAAGGGTTTTCATCTATCTCGTCTCCCTTGACCGAGCTAACTCAAAAGACAGTCAAGTTTCAATGGTCTGAAACTTATGAGAAAAGCTTTCATGAATTGAAAATGTGATTGACTACCGCTCCAATTTTGACCTTACCAGAGGGTAGTGAAAGTTTTGTGGTGTACTATGATGTACCAAGAGTTTGTTTGGGTTGTGTATTTATGCAAAATTGCAAGGTTATAGTTTATGTCTCTAGACAATTGAAGGTTCATGAGAAGAATTATTCGACTCATGACTTATAATTGGCTGCAGTATTTTTTTGCCTTGAAGATATAGCGTCACTACTTGTATGGTGTTCATGTTGACATATTCACTGATCACAAGAACCACCAATATGTGTTCACTCAGAAGGAGCTAAATCTCAAACAGAGAAGGTGGTTAGAATTAACCAAGGATTATGGCATGAGTATTATTTACCACCCACATAAGGCTAATGTAGTTGTTGATGCCTTAAAGGAGGTTATCCATGGGAGTATCACCCATGTTGAACAAGAAAAGATAGAGTTAACTAGATATGTGCACATACTTTCACGTATAGGTCAGACTTATGGATTCCACACAAGGAGGGATAGTGGTGGTTAATGGGGCTGAATCATCACTAGTGTTAGAGGTGAAAGAGAGACAAGATCAAGATCCCATTTTTCTCGACTTGAAGTCAAATGTTCATCAGTAAATAGTATTAGCTTTTGAATAAGGAGATATGGTGTGCTAAAGTATCAAGGTAGGTTGTGTGTACCTAGGGTAGATGGAGTGCAAAAGAGGATCCTAGAGGAGACTCATAGCTTCGGGTATTCCATTCATCCAAGTTCCACCAAGATGTACCATGATTTGAGACAGGTATATTGGTTGGAGGGCATGAAGAAATATATTGTTAATTTTGTTGACAAGTGCGCAAATTGCCAACAAGTGAAAGTAGATCACCGAAGGCCTGGAGGATTGGCTCAAACTATAGAACTTCTGGAATGGAAGTGGGAGATGATTAATATTGACTTTATCATTGGCTTTCCAAGATCTTGAAGGCAAGATGATTCTATTTGGGTGATTGTCGAAAGAATGACAAAGTTAGCCCATTTCATGCCAATAAAGACTACCTATTTGGTCGAGGATTATGTTAAGTTATACCTTCAAGAGGTGATGAAATTTCTTGGAGTTCCGGTCTCTATTATTTCATATACTGGTGCACAATTTTGGAATTTTTCGAGAAAGGGATGGGTTCCAAGGTGAACTTAAGCACTGCTTCTTATTGTCAAAGAGATAGACAAGTAGAGCGTACTATCCAGAACATAGAAGATATGTTGATAACTTGTGTGATCAACTTCAAACGGAATTAGGATGATCACATACCTTTCATTGAGTTTGATTACAACAATAGTTAGCATTCGAGCATCCAAATGACTCCATATGAGGCTCTTTTTGGGAGAAGATGGAAATCTCCTATTGGGTTGTTTGAAATTGATGAAGCAGGGTTAATAGGACCAGATTTAGTTCACCAAGCCATGGAGAAAGTTAAAGTGATTCAATAGAGGTTAAAGACGGCACAGAGTCCGCAAAATTCCTACACAAATGTTAGGAGAAGGTCGTCAGACTTTAGGTAGACAATTGGGTATATCTTAAGGTTTCACCCGTGAATGGGTTATGAGGTTTTTAAGAAGGGGAACCTTAGTCCCCGGTATATTGGAACTTAAATAATATCCAAGAGAGTGAGTATTGTAGCTTATGTGTTGGAGCTACCACCAGAATTAGCAGCGGTCCATCTGGTATTTCATGTATCCATGTGAAAGAAGTGCATGGGTGATCCATCACTGATTGAACCAACTGAGAATGTTGGGATTATGTATAGCTTATCCTATGAAGATATTCTGATTTAAACTTGTATCATCAAGTTTGCAAGTTTAGAACAAAGAAAGTTGCATCAGTCAAAGTCCATTGGAGAAATCAATTTGTTGAAGAAGAAACTTAGGGAGCTTAGAGGATATGAAGAAGAGATATCCACATCTCTTTGAATCTGGAGAGAATGTGAATCAAGGTACTAAATTCTCTTCTTAGAACTTTATAAGACTATGTGTAAGCATTCTATTACTTGCTTTTGTTGGTTGAGTTCTGAAATGATGTTACTACCCTTAGCTTAGTGAAAAAGTTCTCATTCAAGGACAAATGTTCCCAAGGGGGACATATTGTAACATCTCATAAGCCGAAATAGTTAGCATTAAACAAACAAATTAAGAATAGTTATTTTTGGAAAGAATAGGAAAAATCATGAAAATTTCATAAGTACAAAAGTGAGTTTTTGGTTATTTTAAAATGGTCATAACTTCTAGCTCAGGATGATTTAGCGGCCCTTGAAGAAATCTTTCCAACACCCCGGAGTTTGGGCATTTTTGATATTGTATGCGGGAGATATGCCTATTGGAAGTTGGACTTTTGGACCGAGGAATGTTTAATCAGGATTTTAGTAAGGGTAAAGTAGTCTTTTCACCCTACTATTTCCTAACTTGATTTAAGGATTTATTAAGGGTAAAATTAAGACTTAATATAGTATTTAAAAGATTGTATACAATTCGTTCTTGGGATAAAAGAGAAGAGAAGAAGGAGATAGGAGAAAATACTAATATTTTGCCAAGAATACGAAGATCGTTGAGTGAACTTTGTCAGGGGGTAATCCCTTTAAGGTTTGTGAGATCTTTCTATGTTGGGTTCTTCCACCCATAAAACAATATGTTAAATTCAGCAAAATTAGAGTACATTGAATGATGGACTTCAAAGTTCTTGAATAAGAACCATTGAATTCCTGTTGGTTGAGTTGTACCATACCTTTGGTTGTTTGATTCGTGTTTCTGGGCTATTTTATGAGTCTAAACTATTGGGTGTTGATAGTGATCCTACGTGTTTACAGTGACATCTTTAAAAGTTTAGAAGGTTTTAAATTGAAAATTGAAGAAAAAAATCGGAAATCCCATATGACAAGCCCTGGGGCGCCGTGCCTGCCAGAGCCCCTTAGTGAAGACTCTATCTTACAAAGTGTGGCGTTCTTTGCCACCCAGAGCCTCTCAAGATAGTCTCTGTCCATAAGGTTCTGGTGCCGTGCACCTCTCTAAGCGACATGGTAAGCTGTACATCTCATTCCCCCCCAGATTTTTCGTACTGGTTCCTATGTGATGTATCTATAATTCCAAGTTGATTCCAACATTATAAAGCACATATAAATGCCATGAAATCATCCATAAATATGAGATCATGGTCCTTGAATTCGTAATACTATTCAAGGAAAGTTAAGATCAAAGTTAAAGAAGGTAAGAGTCAAGTTTAAAAGTTAAATAGCAAGTCAAAGTGAGTTCCTACATCTTTCAAACATTTTTGCTTTGTTTTAAGGCTCAAGATACGAATTGAGCAATGAGTAATGATTTGAGTCTAAGACTCAAAATCAATAAGGGAACTAAGTAGTCCCTAAGTGTATAAATGTTTTCACATTTAGAGAAAGAAAGGAAGCTAGACTTCAACAGAACTATTGACTAGTTTTAAAAAGGGGAACTATAATTTTAAAGAGCAACTTTTAAAGCTAAGTTTTCGCAATAAACTCAAATCAGAGAAGAAGTAGTTTTAAAAACAGATGAGCAAAGTATTTTGAGAGTAGTATTGTGCACCGATATAGGGATGCGATATAATATCAACTGAAGTCTCCATAAACCTTATAGCCGACATTTACAGATAAATTATCATACTTTATAGATGATTCTTTAGTTCTTTTTAGAATAGACTAGTGGATCAACTTAGTAGTTAGGTTCTATATCGAGGACAAGGTATAGGGTGGTCCTCTTGCAATATGAGTCAAGACGTTGTACCATCGCTTAGGCTCATATTGATGGTTGTCGGTTTGAGAATCCCACAAAAAATATATTACTTTCATATATAAGTAAAATTGAGTTTATTATTGCATTTCCTTTAATGAACTAAGTGTTTACATTGTTTTACAAGCTTTATATATATTGCATGCATCTTTACTACTTTATATTGAGTTATGACTTCTTTAGTTGAGTAGAGCCAAGGTAAGTTCATTCTTAATCCTTTAAAGCTTACTATTTATTGTTTAGCATTCAAACTCGCATATTAGTACATTTAATATACTAATGCCAGTTGTCCTGAATCATCTTGTGATAAAGAGGGAGGTAACCAGGATCAACATCTAGTGCCTTGTTGATCTAGCTTGAGCATTTAGAGCCTATGGGGACCCCCTTGCATTCTAGAGGAATCTTTAATTGCTTTCAATATTTTCTTTATATAATATTATGTGGTTTGTCCCAAAATTCATCGTAGTATTAGTAGAGGCTTCATAGACAAATAGACAGTAAGATAGTTAGTTTTGGGTCTCTCTTTATTTACACATATATATTGTTTTGCGACTTAAGTGTCATTTTGGACAAAGCTATTGTATAAAGTTTTTCTCATATAATGTTTCCAGCTTTACTTGAGTTAAATTAAGTCTTTCGCTGAGTTATGTAAGCCAAGACAAGGGTTCGATCAAGGCCAACAATGGTCGTTGGGTGCTGGCCACGTCCAGAGGTGTAGTCCATCGGGAGTTATAAGAGTAATATAGATGACATGGATATGACGTGTCATCTATGTAAGGGAAAGTGAATTACACACATGGTTGGAGGTATCTAAAAGTTTCATTCTAATGGAGTTTTAGAGTTTAAATGTCAAAAGGGTAAGTAGAAGGGTTCACAATACAAACTGATATAAGTACAAGGGCTACCAGACAATTTATTACTTTTTTAAAGTTCATATCATGCATTTTAAGTGCATCTTATTGTTCGTATATTCATCTTCTATGTTATATGAGCATCTTGTAAGTTAAGAAGAAAACTTGTGTATTGATATTATTTAAATGAGAAATGTTTGATATAGATAGCTTATGAACCATCCATTTTGATATTGAGAGATTGTTTTTTTTAAATATTACGACCTTAGAAAGTTTATTTTTCAAATATTAGTGGAAGTATGTACATAGTAGAAAAGGCTACAGGACAATTTTGTCATGCCCCGAGCCTACACCCTGGACGTCGCCGGCACCCAATGACCATTGCTGGCCTTGAGCAGTCTCTTTGACTGACTTACTTAACTCAGCGGAACACATAACTTAATATAAAGCAAGAGAAAATCTCACATACATAACTTAAAATAAATGTCTTGGCCAAAATGACACTTAAGTCTCAACATAGAATATATGTAATGCAAATAAAGAGGGACTCAAAACTAAACTATATAAATGTCTATCTATCTATTAAGACTCTATAATACTCGGATGAATGTTGGGAAAGACACCACAACATTCTATAAAAGCAAAGACTGAAAAATAGTAAATATGTGTCCTCCATAATATAAGGAGGCTCACCACTAACTTCGTGTGCTTGACTGGATCAACGAGGAACTTGTTGATGCTGATCCTAGTTACCTGCGCCTGCCTCATGATATGATGCAGGCCAACTGGATTTTAGTACACTAAATGTACGAGTGCACGAGTTTGAATGCTAACAAAACTTAAGCTTGAAAAGAGTATGAAGAAACACCTCCCTTGGCTCTACTCAACTCATGAATAACTTGACTAAATATAAAGCAGTAAGGCACATGCAGTATATATAAAACCTTGTAAAACAATTTAAACACTTAGTTTGTTTTACAAAAAATGCAATAACAATCTCATCTTTACATATATATTGTGGGAGATTCTTTAATCGACAACCACCACTTTGAGCCTAAGTGGTGATACAGTGTCTTCCCCACGCTACAAGGATTGTCCTATACTTTTTCGTTGCATAGAACTACTTAACTTAGTGGATCCACTAGCTAAAGTATGACCTATTAATACTCATGATTACTACATGGTTTTAATGGAGACTTGTGTTAATATGCACTATCATCCCCATATCGGTTTTCAATACTACTCCCGAAATATATTTCATCTAATGCTTTTTAAATCAACTTCCTTTCTTTGGGTTGAGTTAATTTCTCAACACTTAACTTTATAAAATTTCTCTTGGGATAAATATTCCCTTTTCTGGCCCCAAACTATGTTGGAAATCTTAGATTCCCTTTATCATAATTGTGAAAACATTTATAAACTCTTAAGGAATACATAGTTCCCTTATAGCTTTTGAGAAATGAACTAAAATCTTTACTCTTTACTTAGCGTGAAACTTGAGTCTTAAATCAACTCTTAGGGAATACTTAGTTCCCTTATATTTCTTTGAAGAAAGAACTTCAACTCGCTGCTCTTTACTTAACTTGAAACTTGAGTCTTAAAACAAAGTCTAAATGTTTATTAAAGACTCTCGGACCTTTAATAGACTTTGGTTTGACTTACTTAACTTCTAGACTTAACTCTTAATTTCTTTGAATTTGAACTTAACTATACATTAATTGGATTATGGATTCAAAGTTCACTATCTCATGTTTATGGAGGATTTCATGATGTTCAGATTTACCTTAGAGTGTTGGAATCAACTAAGAAACATGGGTGCATCACTTAGGAATTAGTAAGAAAGAGTGGGGAATGAATTGGGTGAACTGACCTCTTTGGCGCTATGAGAGGCGTGGGGGGCCAGGCCCCAAACTTCAGAGGCCATGTTCGGGTACTCTGGCTGGTGCGCCTCCCCAAAGCCCTACGGACAAAGAATTTCCTATGGGGCTATGGGAGGCGTGGTGCCCCAGGTCCTTGTAGACATGCGTTTCAACTTTTCTTCTCTGTTTTTTCTCTCTAAACCCTCTAAAATTTCGTGGTTCTTTCTCTAAATATTTAGTTTCATTAGTTACCTCATTACCAATAGATTTGACTGAAATACAACCCTGAAACACGAATTAAAAATCAGCACTAGGAATGCAACAACTCAATAAATAAGAACTCAACAATGTTCTTCAAGAACTTCACTTTTTATCATTCAACCTGATAAATTAGCTGAATTTAAACAAGTTGGTATGTGGGTTAACTGAACCAACATGAGAATATCTCACACACATTGATAGAGATCACCCCCGATGAATTCCACTCGCAAAACCTGGGAAATCTTGGAAAATTCCAAAGGTGCATGATAGAAACTATCCAACTCATGACCTTGAGTTACGGCCATGGTTTTTTTTTGAAAATATGGATTCATTACTTCTATGGTGGCCATGTTGATGTCTATACCGACCGTAAGAGTCTCCATTATGTGTTTACAAAAAGGAGTTGAATCTCCGACAAAGAAGGTGGTTAGCATTGCTGAAAGATTACTAGATGAGTGTCCTATCACCCCGACTAGGCCAACCTGGTTGCGGAATCTCTAAGCCAAGAAACACCTAGTGAAGGATGTTCACAAGCTGGCTAGGTTCGGTGTGAGGTTGGAAGATTCTCCAAGTGGTGGTTGTGGATAGGTTGAGCAATCCCACACACTTTATTCCCATCAATTCTACGTATTTGGAGGAAGATTATGATAGGAACTTCATAGATGAGATTGTGTGTCAGCATGGTATTCTGTTATCCATCATATCGGATCAGGGTGCACAATTCACATCTAGGTTTTGGAGGTCATTACAAAAAGTGTTGGGTACTAAGGTGAAGTTGAGTACCTCTTTTCATCCCAAAATAGACGGTCAAGCGGAGCGTACTATTCAAATCTTTGAGGATGCGCTTAGGGATTGTATTACTAATTTCAAGGGAAATTGGGAAGCATTTGCATTTGGTTGAGTTTGCTTTATAATAATAGTTTTCATTCATCCATTTCCTTGGCTCCCTGTGAGGCCTTGTATGGTACGAGGTGTAGGTCTCCTATTAGGTGTTTGAAGTGAGAGAGCCTTCGCTTCATTGTCCCGATTTGATTTGTAAGACTTTGAAGAAACTTCATATCATAAGGAACCGGTTGCAAACAACCAATAGTCGGCAAAAGTCTTATGCCGATCATAGGAGAAAGTATTTGGAGTTTGAAGAAGGTGATAAGGTGCATTTGAAAATTTCACGTATGAAAGGGTGGTTAGAATTGGCATGAAAGGGAAGTTGAGTCCTCGTTATGTGGCTCCATATTAAATCTTTCAAAGAGTTAATAATGTTTCATATGAATTTAAGTTTCTTAATGAATTAGATTCTGCTCATCCGATTTTCCATGTTTCCATGCTTAAAAATTGTATTGGTGATACCGAGTCTATTCTTCCTATTGAGGGTCTTGTGGTGAAGGATAACCTCTCTTATTAGAAAGTTCCGGTTCAAATTCTTGATAGGCAAGTCAAGAAGTTGAGGAATAAAGAGATGGCTTCCGTAAAGGTTTTATGGAAGAATCACCTAGTTGAGGGTGCAACATGGGAGGCCGAGGCCGACATGAAGTTCCGTTACCCTCATCTATTTGATAACTATGGTTATTAGATCTTAATGATAATGAAAATTATGACAAAATTTGAAGTTGCTTTGATTTTTGGTGAAGGCTTGAAAATTACCAAAACTCACATTTAAAACTTAAAAAATTTCTAGATTTTTTGTATTCTTTCCAAAAATAACTATTCTTTGTTTCTTAAGTTAATCCTAGTTATTTAGGATAACTAGATGTTACAACTTTTTATGTCAAGGAAGGTAGAAACAATTGGCTAAGGAAGTTCACAGACGTGCACATTTTGGTATCTATTTGTTATATTCCAGTGATAGCGAAGTGGTCATGATTATGGGTTGAATTCTTATTATAGTTAAAAATGAAGGAGAAGCAGGACAAGGATCCTACTTTACTTAAATTGAAGGTAAATATGCACAAGTAGAAAATGATGGTCTTTTCACAAGGGGGATATGATGTGCTAAGATATCAAGGTAAGCTGTGGTATCTAAGTATGGATGAACTCCTATAATGAATCATGGAAGAAGCCTATAGTTTTCGATATTTGATTCATCATGATACCACCAAGATGTACTATGACTTGGGAGAAGTGTATCAGTGGAGTGGCATGAAGTGATGCATTGCCTTGGTTTTTCCTAAGTGCCAAAATTTCTAGCAACTCAAGGATGAGAATCAAAGGCCACATGGTGTAGGTCAGAATAGACCCCTTCCAGACTGGAAGTGGAGATGATTAATATGGATTTCATTACTGGTCAAGCAGAACATACAAGTAAAACCTTAGAGGACATGTTGAGAGCTTCTGTTTTTTATTCAAAGGTAATGGGATGACCACTCGCCTCTTATTGAGTTTGCATGCAATAATAGTTACCATTCCAACATTCAGATGGCTCTGTATGAGGCTCTATATGAGCGGAGGTGAAGATATTCTATTAGGTGGTTTAAGGTTGGTGAAGATGAGTTGCTAGGAAAATATTTGGTTCATTATGTCATAGAGAAGGTGAAGAGAATTTTGGAGAGGATAAAAACGATGTAGAGTCTTCATAAATCATATACTGATGTTTGAATCTAGAGTGTCAGCTCTATGTGCTTTTGCATCTTATCCTTTTATTGTGATTAAAGGTAATGAAAAATCGAAGGAATGCGACACGAAGGCTTGAAAAAGAGATTGCCATTGCGGGAGTTCCTCCCCGTGGTGATTTAATTCTTCCTCTTGAGGAAGATATGAGTGATGACCAAGCTCTGGTCAATCCTCCTCCTATGACGGTTGAGGACATAAGGGCTGATCTTTTCCAAATGGCCCAAGCCATTACTACCCAAGCACAAGCTTCCACTACTCAATCCCAAGCCATGACGGTCCAAGCTAATCGAGAGGTTGTACCCCGAGCACACCAATAAATTGCTACCATGGCCTACCATCTACTGGATTTCACTAGGATGAATCCTCTTACTTTCTATGGTTCCAAGGTTGAAGAAGACCCCCATGAGTTCATCGATGAAATCTAGAAGATCTTCTACGCTATGGGGTTGTCTACTAGTGAGAAGGCCGAGTTAGCCACTTACCAACTCAAAGATGTGGCCCTAACTTGTTATGTCCAATGGAGGGACAATTGGCCATTAAAGGGTGGATCCTTGACTTGGGAAGTGTTCAAGAAGGCTTTTCTTTATTGGTTCTCTTCTAGGGATAAGAGGGAAGCTAACACGGTGGAGTTCATCAACCTTCATCAAGGAGGTATGAGTGTGCTTGAATACTCCTTGAAATTCACTAAATTGTCAAAATATGCTCCTTCTTTGGTTTCTGATCCTAGGGATGAAATGAGTCATTTTGTGATGCGGTGTTGGATTATTTGCAAGAGGAGTATCATTTAGACATGATACATGACAATATGAACATTTCCCGTCTCAAGGTTCATGGTCAACAAGTGGAGGAGGCAAGGGCTAAGAGGAAGAGTAGAGATGCAAAGAGGGCAAGATCTTTTGATGGTGGTTCTTCAAAGGGAAGGCTTGAGATCCAAGACAAGCTTAGGTTTAAGAAAAGGGTGTACTATAAAGTTCCTTCAAGGTTCCCTAAGGCTCGTGATGATAAATTGTCTAACCCTAATCCTAAAAATTGAAGGGATACTAGTTCATCGAACAACAAGCCTACTTGTGCAAAGTGTGGGAAAGGTCATGTAAGAGAATGCTTAGTTTGAACGGGAATTTGCTTTGGTTGTGACAAGAGTGGACACAAGGTTAGATATTGACCTAATATGAACGGTCAAGACAAGAGTAGTTTTCAAGCTCAAGCAAGCAGTTCAAATGAGGCTTTGAAGAAGAATGACTTCTATGCTCTCCTCTCTACGGGAGAGCAAGAGACTTTTCGCGACGTGGCGACTCGTATGTTGAAAGTCTTCTCTATTGATGTATATACCTTACTTGATCCCGGTGGTACTTTATCGTTTGTTACTCCTCTAGTAGTTAAAAAGTTTGACATTTTTCCCGATATATTGCATGAACCTTTTATAGTGTCTACCCCGGTAGGTGAGTCGGTTGTTGCAAAACGAGTGTATATAAATTGTCCAATAATGTTGACCAATAGAGATTCTTATGTTGAACAAGTAGAACTTGATATGCTCGATTTTGATGTCATTTTGGGTATGGATTGGTTTCATGCTTGCATTGCCTCTATAGATTGTAGAAAAAGGGTGGGAAGTTTAACTTTCCAAATGAGCCCATTTTATAGTGGAAGGGGGGAAATTCATTCGTAAAGTTCGTATCATCTCTCGTTTGAGAGCATGAAAAATGATCTCTAAAGGGTGTTTATACCATATAGTAAGAGTCCAACATTTAGACTTCGAAATTCCCCCCACTAAGTCAGTCCTTGTAGTGAGGGAATTTGTGGAGGTCTTTCGTAATGATCTTCTCGGTATTCCTCTCGAGGGGGAAATTGATTTTTGTATCGACTTGTTAGTGGATACAAATCCCATTTCAATTCCTCCTTATCGGATAGCTCCAGCCGAATTGAAGAGTTGAAGGCTCAACTCAAGGATTTACTAGACAAAGGCTTCATTAGACCTAGTATTTCCCCATGGGATGCTCCGGTTTTGTTTGTGAAGAAGAAGGATGGTTCCCTTAGGATGGGTATTGATTATCGCCAACTCAATAAAGTCACAATTAAGAACAAGTACCCTCTCCCTCGGATTTACGACTTGCTTGATTAACTCCAAGGGGCAAGATACTTTTCTAAGATTGACTTGGGGTCGGGTATCACCAACTTAGGGTGAGGGTGAGGGTGAGGATATACCAAAAGTAGCATTTTGGACTAGATATGGTCACTATGAGTTCTTAGTAATGTCCTTTTGTCTCACAAATGCTCTGGCGGCGTTTATGGACCTCATGAATAGGGTGTTTCGAAGTTACCTAGATTCATTTGTCATTGTCTTTATTGATGACATCTTTGTATATTCGAAAAATGAGGGTGATCATATGAACCATTTGTGGGTGGTGTTGCAAGTGCATAAGGAGAATCAATTATTTGCCAATAATAGCAAGTGTGAGTTTTGGTTTAGGTGGGTGGAGTTTCTTGGTCATACCATCTCTAGTTAGGGAGTTGAGGTTGATCCAAGGAAAATCGAGGCGGTGAAAAATTGTCCTAGACCATTCACTCCAATCGACATTAGGAGTTTCTTGGTCTAGCGGGTTATTATAAGAGGTTTGTGGATGGTTTTGCATCCATTGCATCTCCCATGACTACTTTGACCCAAAAGATTCAGAAAATTGAGTGGTCGTAGGCATGTGAGAGAAGCTTCAAAATCTTGAAAGATAGCTTACTTCCCCTTCGGTGTTGACCTTACCGGAGGGTACAAAGGGTTTCATTGTGTATTGGCATGCATCCCCAATGGGTTTAGGGTGTATTCTTATGCAACATGGAAAGGTGGTAGCCTATTCTTCTAAACAACTTAAGGTGCATCAGAGAAACTATCGAACTCATGATCCTGAGTTAGCGGTCGTGATATTTGCCTTGAAAATATGGAGAGATTACTTGTATGGTGTCCATGTTGCTGTGTATACCGATCACAAGAGTCTCCAATATGTGTTTACTCAAAAGAAGTTGAATCTCTGACAAAGAAGGTGGTTGGAATTGTTAAAAATATTATGACATAAGTGTTCTCTATCACCTCGGCAACGCCAATGTGGTTGCGGATGCTCTGAGTCGTATGCCTATGGTTAGTGTGTCTCAAATTGAGGAAGCCAAGAAAAACCTAGTGAGAGATGTTCATAGGCTGGCTAGATTGGGTGTGAGGTCGGAAGATTATCCAAATGCTATTTTTATGGTTCATCATAACTTCGAGTCATCATTGGTGGTTGAGGTGAAGTCCAAAAAACACCTTGATAAACCATTGATGGAGTTGAGGGAATCGGTTCTTGGTAAGCTTAATGAATCATTCTCCTTAGGGAGGGATGGTGACTTGAGGTATGAAAGAAGGTTGTGTTTCCGAATGTAGATGGTTTGAGGAACCGGATCCTTGAGGAAGCCCATGGGTCCTATTACTCAATTCATTCAAGTTTGACAAAAATGTACCATGACCTTAGGGAAGTATTTTGGTGGGATAGTTTGAAAAAGGACACAGTGTAATTTGTTTCTAAGTGTCCAAATTGCCAACCTGTGAAAGCCGAACATCAAAAGTCGGTTATCTTACCACAAAAAATCCAAGTCCCTACTTGGCAGTGGGAAGACATAAATATGGATTTTGTAGTAGTTTTGCCTTGGAGTCAAAGGCAATATGACTCTATATGGGTGGTTGTGTATCGGTAATCCCGAGTCTATTCTTCCTATTGAGGGTATTGGCATGAAGGATAACCTCTCTTATGAGGAAGTTTCGGTTCAAATCCTTGATAGGCAAGTAAAGAGATTGAGGAATTAAGAGGTGTCTTCCGTTAAGGTGTTATGGAAGAATCACCTAGTTGAGGGTGCAACATGGGAGACCGAGGCTGACATGAAGTCCCGCTACCCTCATCTATTTGATAACTAAGGTTAGTTATTTCTATTAACAATGAAAATAATGACTAAAATTGAAGTTTCTTTGATTGTTAGTGATATTTTGCAACATGAGCATTTTTGGATGTTGTTATAGTGATTACACTGAAGTGTACTAATAATTTGCAATTTTGCTTGTTTGATTTATGTTGTACATTTTGATATGGTGAGTCTTTATGAAATGACACATAGCATGTCAATAAGTTGAGCTTTGGCATAATTGACTCATAAATGCTATGTTGAGCTCTTGCTGTTGTGAGAAGGATATTCCTGATAATGTGATATTGATCCTTATGTGTGGTAACTGATTTTAATTACCTTAAGTATGTGATATGATTGATGTTCTAAATCATGTTATTATGTATTGTTGTTGATTGGGCTTCTATTCTTGAGTCTATTCCTTCCTTCAAAAGATTTTTAATNGGGGGGGGGGGGGAGGGGATAATGTCATACTTCAAAAATCTAAGACGTGTTCTAGAGCCTAACATAAGTGTAATAAGGTGTATACAACGTTTTAAGGTCTATTCTAATGAATATAAGTCATTTAGGAAGTTTAGAAACCAAAATTTCCAAGAACGTCCATGACGTTTGCGAACTAGTTCAATGAGATGCTAGCGTTCCTTAGCCTATTTGACTACCTTTTAGAAGTCGGAAAAATTATGAAAATTGGTGGAAGGCTGTCCAACATATGTTTAATTTGATTCATGGTCGTAAAATCCAGGTACGACTCCCCAAGGATCAACCAAGGGCCCTTTAGGAGGACCCTTGCATTTTGTGGTCAAAGATTGCCTGGGCAGTTTGCACCCACAAATGGAAACGACGGAACGTGTGTGGATCGACGGGGCGTCGATTCCATCCACTGACTAACACTTGGAAAGATACTAGAAGGTCCTCTTTTTCATAGTCTCTTAATCAAACAATGGATGTGCATCACGGAAGGGGGGGGGGGGCTGGCCGTCAATTGACCCACAATCCGTCGATCGTGGTGTCATTTGTAGGGCCTATTTTCACTGCACGTATTTAATTAGTTCCAATTAATTAATTAGGAGGTTAGGTCGTTAGTTGGTGGGTTAAGGGAAACCTAATTAACTTAATTAACACCCCATATAAAGACCCCAACCCCACTAGACTAATCTAAGCTCTCCTAACTCACAAAACAAAACTCTCTTCCTTCTCTCTTCTTTCTCTCTCTAGTGAAGAACTCCATTGAAGACCAAGCTAGGGGAGGGTTTAATGGTTTAAAAAAAGTCAAGTTTCACCATCAATATTCATCAAGTAGCAAGGAATGAGATATCTAGGCAAAAAAGAGTCAAGTTTCACCATCAATATTAATCAAGTAGCAAGGTATGAGATATCTTTCTTTGAGACCTCTTTCCTCGAAGGGTTCCATCAAATTGATTTCAAAAGTTGAGTTTTCAAGTGGGTTTCATCCAATCTCGAAAATTATGTTATGAATTGATTTGTTTATGATTTATTTTGGATATTATGAATATATTAACATGTATTCTAACTTAACTATGATAAATCTTGATGGATTGGTCTAGTTTGTAGAAAATGACTCTTACCACTTAACCCTAACTGATGATCTTGATATAAATTATGCAATGTTTATTGAATTGACTTGGTTATTGGTTGACTTACTACTAGACGATGTTGTTTTACTAATCATGAATGAATTAGGGTGATTGGTGGTCATATAGTGCTAGTTCTTGAGAAGTTGATCTAGGTTATGAAGTATGTTGTTAATTGATCCAAGTATCTTGTCTTAACCTATGAACTAGTATTGAATTCTGATGTAGTGATTCTTTTAGCTTTGTTTTCATGTTGATCATTGAATTATGATGATGTTATACCCTAATTGGGTTGAGTTGAGGGTTGATGGTAAGACCTTGATGATTGAATATGAAGGAGACTTGGTAAGTCTTTTGATCCTTATCATTTACTTCAAATAATGGTTAATTGTGATTAAGTCATGATATTGTATTGGAGTAGCCTTGTATTAGAATTGATAGGGTGGTATGGTGTTGAATTGAAATGTCTTGACTATGATTTGTGAGGTGTTCTCTTAATATGTAATTATTATAAGGATGATGAATGATTTACCAATGTGCCTTATCATGATATGAAAGTGTTATTGTGCTAACCTCACCTATATGAATTGTAATGAAAGGACAATACTCATGCAATTCTTATAGAGATATGATGATGATGAATATACAAGGGATAGACCCTATGACCTACAATAAGCTATGATGATTAATAAAGACATTTAAAAGGGACTTAGCTTAGCACCGCGTGAACTTGACAATGGGAGGTGATGGCTTTCCTTAGAGGAAGATTCACCCTATATTTCCACATGTGGTGTTGATTGCCCAATGAGGTATACTCATACAATGGATTCCCATGAGAGGAGGACCCAATTGCCAAGTGGTATGTAGAGGGATTATGCCTATCTCTTAGTTCTTGAACTATGTTTCCCCCTTAGGAAGACTAGCAAGTTGATCCACCTAAAAAGCTACATTTATGTTTGGTTTTACTTAGGCCGGTATACCACATTTCTTCGGTGTAATGTTTTACAACACCAGATTCCACACATAGTCTTGTGGTCTATGTCGGTAAAAGAAAGTGGTCCCTAAACTAAAACGAATTAATGAAGTACAAACCAACTAGGGTGACTTGAGAGGTTGAATTAGCTTAGGTAGGGGTATGCGACTCTACCTATTCCTTGCACTAGTTTGCCTTGAAGGGATCCTTAGGGGGTTATTACTATGTATGTATATGCTTTTAATGATACATGATATGTATATGATGAACTTGTATATTGGTGATAGTATATGTTGATTGGTGTCACTTATGAATATGTGTTGGTCTACATTGTTAAAGTATAAGGATATGAACTCTTAAATGCCATGCTATGTGAATTAGGGTGTTAGTCATGATTCTTCTTGGGTTACTTGATTTAGTAAGGTTATGGGGCTTTGCTTGGTCATTGCACTCATCGACTTGATAGAGTTTCATGGGTAAGCGTCTTGCTTTGATTATGTTGAAATGTACTCTTAGTCATGCTTGTTTCTATTATGACTTGATGATAGATTAACTTGACTATGTATTCAATTATATGATATGCATGTTGAATTGACTAGACTTGATGATGTTGTTCTTGTGATGTACATGCCTATGACTTAATGAACATGGTTTATTGGTTGGTATGGTCTTGTTTAAGGTGCATAAAGGTTTTTAATGAAAAATGCATACTTAGTGAAAAATCCCTTTTCTTAGAATGATTTCAAAGTATGTGTGCATAAGGTCTCACACTTAGTACAAGTAGTGTACTAGCCCAATTTCTTTCTTTTCCTCAACATTTTTGGTTCTAGTCATTGAAGTGAACTCTTGCTCCACCCGGGTTCGAACCTAGGTGGAAGCAATTATTTAAATTGTTTTTATATAAACTGATAAATTAATTTAATTAATTAATATTTATTAGGATATTTAATAAAAATGAAAATCAGATTTTTTAAAATAATTATTAAGTATTAAGGAGAGTCCTAAATTGACTAAGTCATTATCCAAGCCTAAACAACTTCACACGTTTCACTCTCTCACGATCTCTCTCTCTCACGTTTCACATTCTCTTTCATGTTTCTCTCTTCCTAAATAACTACAATAACAGAAATTATATTAAGAGTTCTTCACAGTTGAAGAACTCACATGAAATTTTAAGAAAAACAAAGTAACCAAAAACGTTAAGACAAAGAGAAGTTGACTATCGCGTGGTGTGGACGTTGAGTAAGCTTCAACAGATTTTGAAGAGGGTTTTGGGCAGCAAGTTCAATGTTTGAACATCAACTAAGTTATGGGTTTCTTCGCTCTTGGTCCATTTTCCAAGAGACCCCTTAAGATTCAAGATGTTTATTCCGAAAACTAGGGTTGTTCGCCACTGCATGTCCCTGTCACTAGCTCCCATTAAATCATAGGTTGGGTATGTTTGCTGGTAAGAAGTAGGGATGAAATGTGTTTTCATGATTTTTATGTTTCAGTATGCATGTTTGAAATTTTGTGAATATTGATTATATTGTTCGAAATCATGTGAAAACGTGATGTGTGTGTGCAATGTGTGGCAGTGAAGTTAGTCACTTTTGGAGATGTGTAATGGTATGTTAATCCTTGTATTTTATGTGCTAAAGTTGTACAAAACTTTATGTTCATATGGGGTGTGAGGTTATTGATTTTGAGTGAAAATGCTTGACTAATGTAACTACTAAACTACACCTAACAATGCACTACATGTTTTGTGAAATGTCCCAAGGAAACTAACATGAACATGTTGATAAAAGGAAGCTAAAGTTGGGATTAAATTTGCATCTTGGTGTACTCTAGTTTCGGTCAAAAATAAGGCTAACAAGCTGGGGTTTTAAAATGAAAATAAAATAGGTGAGGTCACTAGGGATTGAACCAAAGACCTCACATGTGAAGGATGCTAAGAATGTAAAGGGGGAAAATGGGGTTAAGGGGAATCGAACATGTGTGGCTACTGTGATTCGCGAAAAAGAAATGAAAATGGGGTTGGGGGGATTCGAAGTCGGCTACTGGTTGTATAAGGAGAGAACATATAATTTAAGTAAATAAATGGGAGGCATGGGAATCGAACCCACGACCTCCAGGCAGCGAGTGAAAGAAAAGAAAATAAAGAAAGAAAAATGTGAGGCGTGGGAATCGAACCCACGACCTCAAGGATGGAAAGGAAAAGGCTAAGTAAATAAAAAAAATGAGGTGAGGCTGTGAAGGCTGATCCCACAACCTCACTGTCAAACGCCTAGCCTAGGGAGTTTTAATCAAAAAATTAAATAAGGAGGGTGTGGGGGTTCGATACCACAACCTCCCAATGCCCAGCCAAAGAAAAAGAATTTAATGAAACACGTTGTGGGGGTTTGATCCCACAACCTGTTAGTTTGGGAGAAAAGGGGCAATGAGATCTTAATGAAAAATAAAAAGGGGTTGTGTGGGTTCGAACCCACAACCCTTCGGCCAAATTAAGAGGAAAACCAAGTAGAAATTTAAAGATACAATGTTAATGTTGGGGTTCAATCTAGAGTCCCAATGTCATGGCGATTAAAAATAAAATCAATGGAAAATGTAAATGCTATTTAAGTGATTCAAACTTGGGTTTTCTTGCCCAAACTTCCATATTGATACATAAGTCATACGTGAAAAAAATTTCCAAGAATAATGCAACTTACTTAGATCGAAATGAAGCTCTTGGCATATATAAAAGATACATAAGTATTGTACTACATAATCCTAGGAATATATGAATCTCTTAACGAACAATGAATGAAGCCTAATGACTTGTGTGTATAGACGCATAATTCAAGCATAATTTTAAAAGAAGTGAACCTAAGATGTATGTAATGAAATGATGTAACCCTAGAAGGGTTAAGTACGAGTGTAAAACACCCTGAATAGCCAAGTGCATTGACATACGATGAAATAATTATTATTTAATGAAATTATGAAACCCTAGAAGAGTCAAGTAAGAGTGTGAAACACATAAGTATCCAAGTGCATTGGCATGTGATGAAATGAACATTCATGCAAAGGGGTGAGTAAGTATGAAGAGCAAAGGTGCTAATGTTAATGAATGTGGTGACAATATGATATGAGGCTATATGAGAAAAATCTCATATGAGCCTAAGTAAATGTTACCAACATGTACTCACCTATGAGAGTGTAAGTTAATGAAGAGACCAGTCTCTATGAACACTCTAATGAAGGTATTGAGCTTAACACACTTAATACAAATGATGATATGAGAAATCATCTAATGAGCTATGATGTCCCCATACTAGAAGCCAACTTCCGTGACGTATGAGATGAATGAAATGGAACTTTATATTGAGCACCGATAGACTAGCTATGAGCGATGATTCCTTCTTTCAGGAAGGGCGGAGGTTTACGTAACTCATGAGCTGAGACTGTCCGACATGCCATTATGGGTCTCCTTATATATTGTAGTCTTCGAACCTATACTGCCAATATAGGGATCTGACGGGGTTTGATTCCCATGTACGCTAGCATGTTATTGGGTTACTTTGGCCGGTGATTCCACCTCTTTTCGGTGTGGGGTAGACAGTGGATTTAATGA
Source organism: Solanum pennellii (assembly GCF_001406875.1). NCBI lineage: Eukaryota > Viridiplantae > Streptophyta > Magnoliopsida > Solanales > Solanaceae > Solanum > Solanum pennellii. Next base: position 44,582,584 of record NC_028640.1, on the reverse strand, counting down.
TGATCACATCATCTATGTCAATTAAAGTTAAAGTTCAAAATGAATGAATGAGGGCAGCCTCAAATGATTTACATAATGAAATGAATGATACCAAAGGTGTTAGGATATGATAATCAAAATGTGAGTTACATTCAAGTAATGACATTAGGTCATTCTTTGTCATTGCACAATGAACCTAATGAAAGTCTTAAACTACATCCTAGGTATAGCTTGTGTTTACACTAGCTTATGAATAAAATGAAATGGAGTACGTAGGAATGAAGGAAGCAGACTCTGTGTTTGCTAATGAAGACTCCCTAGTTTAGGTCCCATCTTTTGATCCCTCATTTGTGGGATGTCTTGATGTTAAGTGTATGATTCCAATGTCTCATGGCATATGAATGAATAATATTAAAGAAGTTATGTGCTACATGCAAAATTTGTTGGATGATATATGATATGTGTTATGTGTAAATGTTATTGTTGTGTGCAAATGTGAAAGTATGATGATGTATGTTATTCTCATGGCATAACATTCCTATTCAAAATCTGGAAAGCTCACTGACTTTTCTAATCCAAATTTTGAAAGCTCATTGACTCCTAACCCAAATTTGGAAACTTTTCTAATCTCAATTTGGCAAGTCCACTGACTTGACTTCCAAAAATCATGTTAGGAAAGAGCTTTTCTTCCTCATGCATGTCCTTGGTGTGTGCTTTCATATACCCATACTTAGTACAAGCGTGTACTAACCCTATACAAACTCTACTATTTTAGGTGTAGGCACAAGTAGACGATAGCGCTACAGGATCATCGCTGTTGTCATCCGGACATCCAGCATTCATCAAGAGTTGGAAGGTCCTCATGCTTTCGAGGATGCTGCTGTTTAATATTCTAGCTTAGTTTTAGAGTTGAGCTAGTGGAGCATGTTCCACTAGCGTTTCTTTCCTATTTTTTATTCCGACTTTGTATTGGTGCGATTTTGGCAATTATACACTTAATAAGAATTGAACTATTTCTTTCAGTTGAATTCTCTTAATGTTAGGTGGTTGATGGTGAACAATTATGTATTAATGAGAATGTTTGTATAAGTATTTTAAGAAACAAAAAGTTTAAAATTTTCTGCTAAAAGTAACGTATGTAAAGTAAGAATGACGTAAGTAGGCTTGTCTGCGACCTCTGAGAGGTCAACGACGCCGGTCTCGTCTGGAGTCTAGATTTTAGTCGTGAAAAAGTTGGTATCAGAGCACTAGATTAAATATCGAGAACAATAAGTTCACATCAACCACATTGAGTAGTTTCTAAGTCGTGGTAGTGAAAAGTACCACTATCCTTGATTAGAGACTGCATAATGCGTAGGAAAATTTCCCTTCTTCTGATCTTATCTTGATTTTCCTAATGTTTGAGTTCTTCTTGTTTTGAGCATGTCTAACATCAATCCTTGTCGTTTTTCAAAGAATGAACACTTGGAGAGCTAAGGGTCAAAGGAGGGGAAGAGCAGGTGCTGGGGTTAATCAGGATCTACCCCCGGCTCCAGCTGAAGGGTGTCTATGCCGGTTAACCCAACTGGGTTGAATGATGCTGAGGTGAGGTCATCTTTGGCCCAGATGGTACAGGCCATTACTATGCAGCCCCAGGCTATGACTGCGTAGGTCAACCGACAGAATGTTCAGAGGGAGAACCCACCGGTTCGCTGTATGGCAGACAGGCTGCGAGACTTTACGAGGATGAACCCTCCTATTTTCACAGGGTATAAGACATCAGAAGATCCTCATAAGTTTGCGGACGAGGTGCATAAAATTTTGGTGGATTTGGGGGCCACAAATACAGAGAAAGATGAGCTGGCTTCCTATCAACTCAAGGATGTTGCACAGACTTGGTGCAAATGTGTAAAGATATCTAAGTTTTGGGTGGAGTTCCAGTCACTTGGGAGCTGTTTAAGACAACCTCTCTGGAGAGATTCTTTCCCAGAGAGATAAGAGAAGCCAAGGTTAAGGAGTCCATCAACCTTAAGCAAGGATCCATGACAGTCAAAGAGTATTCCCTGAAGTTTGTTAAGGTATCAATGTATGTTACCTTCCTTAGTATTTACAAACAAGAATGAGGAGAGTACTGAGGTTTGTTGAATTATCCAGGTATGCTACTTCCCTGGTTTAAACAGCAGGGATGAAATAAGCAGGTTCCTCACAGGAATCAATGGGGACCAGGATGAGGAGTGTCGGTCTGCGATGCTCCATGATAATATGAACCTTTCAAGGTTGATGGTGTATGTCCAGCAGGTGAAGGATAGCCACAGAAAGAGGGGTATTCGTGATGCTAGGAGGCCTAGGCCACAAGATAAGGAAGATCCCAACCATGGAGGCCACAGAAAAAACATTGGCGTCCGCGAGCAGTAGAGGTTCAAGAAGGGACAACAGAGTTCTGGGAACTCTAATCCTTAGAGGAGCACTACACCTAGAGAAGGCAAACCTGACCCCAAGAAAGGCAATGGAGGTGAGACGCAGCATCCTAAAAGAACTGTGCTAAGTGTGGCCGAGCTCACAGTGAAGAGTGCAGACAGGGCACTAATGCGTGCTTCGATTACGGTAAGAGTGGGCACATGGTTAGAGATTGCCCACAGAACAGAGGTCAGGTTGGAGGTAATGCTCAACCTAGGCCTAATCCACAGGGTGCAGCAGCAGCCGAGCCTCCTAGGAGGAAAAAGTTCTATGCCCTGAAGGGCAGGGAGGAGCAGGAGATATCCGCTGATGTGGTCACAGGTATGCTGGAAATATTCTCAACTTCTATTTATGCTTTACTTGATCCAGGGTCTACGCTTTCATTTGTAACTCCTTTGATTGCTCTCACTTTTGAGATATTTCCTGAAGTTCTGCATGATCCTATAGTGGTTAGTACATCTTTAGGAGAAAATGTAAGAACTGATAGAGTATACAAGGACTGACCAATGGTTGTAAGTAGTAAGAATATGTGTGCAAACTTGGTTGAGTTACCCATGCATGATTTTGATGTTATTCTTGGCATGGACTGGCTTCACAGTTGTTATGCTTGCTTGGACTGTCGTAGTAGAGTGGTGAGATTTTGTTTCCCTAATGAAGAGGAGCTAGTCTGGAAGGGGTACAACTCGATTCCTCCTAACCTCTTGATTTCTAAACATAAGGCCAATAAAATGATGTCCAAGAGGTTGTTGTGTCATCTTGTGAGTGTTAATGATTTAAATCATGACATTCCTTCCATAGACTCAGTACCTGTAGTGTATGAGTTCCTACATGTATTTCCTGATGATTTGCCAGGAGTCCCTCTCCCTCGAGAGATTGACTTCGGTATTGACTTAGAACCCGATACTAAATCAATTTCAATTCCTCCTTATATTATGGATCCAGCAGGACTTAAAGAGTTGAAGCTGCGGTTAAAAGATCTCACTGATAAGGGTTTCATCCAGCCGATCATATCCCATTGGGGAGCTCCATTGTTGTTTGTAAAGAAGAAAGATGTAACCCTTAGAATCTGTATTGATTATCGGATGCTCAACAAAGTCACGATAAAGAATAAGTATCCTTTTCCCAGAATAGATGATTTGTTCAATCAGCTCCAAGGGTCTAATTTCTTCTCTAAGATTGATATTCGCTCAAGGTATCATCAACTTAGGGTTAGGGATGGAGATATCATAAATACAACATTTCGTACCCGTTATGGTCATTATGAGTTCTTGGTTATGTCATTTGGTCTCACAAATTCACCTGATGCGTTTATGGATCTCATGAATAAGGTCTTCCGTGAATACATTGACTCTTTCGTCATAGAATTCATTGATGACATTCTCATCTACTCTAAGACCAAGGAAGAGCATGAACAACATTTGAGACTAATCATGCAGGTACTTAGACAAACATCAGTTGTACGCCAAATTCAGCAAGTGTGAATTTTTGCTTAGATCAGTGACCTTCCTAGGTTATTTTGTGTCGATCAAGGTGTAGAGGTGGACCCAAGAAGACTGAGGCTGTTAAGAACTGGACAAAACATCTTACTCCCATAGATATCTGTAGCTTCTTAGGATTGGCTGGTTATTACCGCAGGTTCGTGAAGGGCTTTTCTTCCATTGCTGCCCCACTGACAGCTCTGACTAAGAAGAAGGCCAAGTTTGAATGGACAGAGGCTTGTGAGAAGAGTTTCCAGGAGCTCAAGGACAGACTCACTTCAGCCACGGTGCTTACTTTGCCTAAGTGTGGTGAGAATTGCACTGCTTATTTTGATACATCTATGGTTGGTTTGGGTTGTGTTCTTATGCAGGTGGTAAGGTGAAAGCCTATGCATCAAGACAACTCAAGGTTAATGAGAAGAATTATCCCACTCATGACCTAGAGTTAGCAATTGTGGTATTTGCACTGAAGCTATGGAGGCACTACTTGTATGGAGTGCATGTGTATGTGTTCACAGAAAACAAGAGTCTCTAGTACGTGTTCACACAGAGGGAGTTGAATCCATGTTAGCAGAGATGGTTGGAGCAGTTGAAGGATTATGACATGAAAGTTCACTACCATCCAGGTAAGACTAATATTGTAGCCGATGCTTTGAGAAGGATGAGCATGGGAAGTACAACCCACATTGAGGATGAAAAGAAGGAGTTAGTGAAAGATGTACACACACTGGCCAGACTAGGTATGCGATTGGTTTACTCTACTAGTGGGGGTGGCTTAGTTCATCCTAGTACTCAATCATCCTTGGTAGTTGAAGTCAAGCAGGGTCAGCATCTCAATCCTTTGTTGATGGAGCTGAAGGACTCAGTGTTGATAAATATGAATGAGTCTTTCGCTTTGGGAGGTGATGAAATACTCAGGTATCAAGACATACTGTGTGTACCAGATGTGGATGATTTGCGGACTAGGATTGTTGCAGAGGCCCATGGTACAGATATTCCATACATCCATGTTCCACCAAGATGCATCATGATCTTAAGCAGATTTATTGTTGGGATGGCATGAAGAAGGACATTGCAGAATATGTGGCCAGATGATCCTAATTGTTAGCACGTTAAGGCAGAGCATCTTAAGACAAGAGGTCTGCCTCAGATTATCGAGGTTCCGACTTGGAAGTGGGAGGCCATTACTATGGACTTTGTGGTTGGTCTTCCGAGGACTAGGAGACAGCATGACTCTATATGGGTTGTTATTGACAGATTGACTAAGTCTGTCAACTTTATCCAAGTGAAGTCTACTTACAAAGCTGAGGACTATGCGAGATTCTATATAGATGAGATTGTGAGATGGCATGGGATTCCTCTATCTATCATTTCAGATAGAGGAGATCAATTTACTTCACATTCTGGAGATCTTCTAGAAAAGCTTGGGCACGCAGGTAAAGCTTAGTACTGCCTTTCATCCTCAGACTGATTGGCAGGAAGAGCGCATCATTCGGACATTGGAGAACATGTTGAGCGCATGTGTGATTGACTTCACGGGTAGTTGAGATGACCATTTGCCTTTGATAGAGTTCTCGTATAATAATAGTTATCACTTTAGCATTGGGATGACACCGTTTGAGGCAATGTATGGTAGGAGGTGTAGATCTCCAGTTGGGTGGTTCAAGGTTAGAGAGTCATCCATTTTGGGTCCAGAGATCATTCATGAAGCCTTAGAGAAGGTCAGAGTGATTAGGGACAGGTTGGTACTAATTAGAGCCGACAGAAGTCATATGCGGACAACAGAAAGCGGCCCTTAGAGTTTGATGTTGGTGACCAGGTTTACTTGAAGATATCACCTATGAAAGGGGTGATGAGATTTGGTAGAAAAGGGAAGCTGAGTTCGAGGTATGTTTGGACATATGAGATCCTACATCGTGTGGGTGAGGTGGACTATGAGTTAGCATTGCCTGCGTGCTTTTTGTTCATCCAGTATTTCATGTCTCTATGTTGAAGAAGTTCCTAGGTGATCCAGTATCGATTCTACCTGTTGGCTTTGGGGGTTGATGAAGACTTGTCTTATTAGGAGGTACCTGTTGAGATCTCAGACAGACAGGTCAAGCGGCTGAGGAACAAGGAGATTTCCATAGTGAAGGTATTGTGGAGAAATCATCTTGTTGAGGGTGCTATGTGGGAGGCTGAGGCCGACATGAGATCCTGCTACCCTCATCTTTTCAGCTCTTGAGCTTAGACTTCCTAATCTTAAGTCTATGTTTCCTTATCTCTCCGTATTTTGTTGTTATTACTTGACTGTGCATAGTGATTATCTTATGATCTGACTGGCATTACAATATGTAGTGGTAGTGTCATTCGGGGACGAATGTTCCTAAGGGGGGGATAATGTAAAAACCCTAAAAATGAATAAGTTAAGAAATGCTTAATGTGTCAAGAATGCTTGCGATTAGATCAAGGTTCACACGGATTGATACGCGTAGCTCAGAGCCCTTACTACGGCAAAGACAACTAACTTGGGGAGTTAGTTGAGCTTGGAAAGGTTGGAACCAACCATATAGCGCTCTCAAAAACGAAGATTTAATCGAAGGAGTCTATACCAAACATAAAAGGAGGAAATCTAATGTTTTGAGGGTCTAGGGGTAATATAGTCTTTTACCAGGCAAAAATAATACCGTAATTACCCTAAATATATAATTAATTAATTATTTAATTATATGGAGGGGCAATTTTGGGAGAGAGAGAGCTGAAATTGAGCTCTTAAAGTGAAGTCTTGCTCCACCCGGGTTCGGACCTATGTTGAAGCAATGATTCAAATTGTTTTTATTTAAATTGATAAATTAATTTAATTAATTAATATTTATTAGATGATTTATTAAAAAGTAAAATCAAATTTTTTTAATTAATTATTCAAGTATTAAGGAGAGTCTTAAATTGACTAAGTCATTATCAGAGCCTAAACAACTTCACACGTTTCACTCTCTCACGATCTCTCTCTCACGTTTCACCATCTCTTTAACGTTGGTCTCTTCCTAAACAACAACCAGAAAATAAATTATATTAAGAGTTCTTCACACTTGAAGAACTCACATGAATGTTTAACAAAAACAAAGTAACCAAAAATGTCAAGGCAAAGAGAAGTTGTCCGTCGAGCGGTGTGGACGTTGAGGAAGACTGGACTGATTTTGGAGAGGGTTTTGGGCAACAAGTTCAACGTTTGAACATCAACTAAGGTATGGGTTTCTTCTCTATTGGTCCATTTCCCAAGAGACCTCTTAAGATACAATATATTTATTCCAAAAACTAGGGTTGTTCCCCGTTGCATGTCCCTGTCACTAGCTCTCATTGAATTATAGATTGGGTATGTTTGCTTTTAAAGGTAGGGATGAAATGTGTTTTCGTGATGTTTATGTTTAAGTATGCATGTTCAAAATTTTGTGAATATTGCTACTGTATTTCGCGAAAAAAGAAATTAAAATAGGGTTGGGGGAATTGAAGTCGGCTACAGGTTGGATAAGGAGAGAACAAATAATTTAAGTAACTAATTGGGCGGCGTGGGAATCGAACCCACGATCTCCAGGTAGCGAGTGAAAAAAGAGAAAATAAAGAAAGGAAAATGTGAGGCGTGGGAATCGAACCCACGACCTTAAGGCTGGAAAGGAGAAGGCGAATTAAATAAGAAAAATGAGGTGAGGCTGTGAGGGATCGATCTCACCACCTCACTACCAAACGCCTAGCCTAGGGAGTTTTAATTAACATTTTAAATAAGGAGGCTGTGGGGGTTCGAACCCACAACCTCCCAATGCCCAGCGAAAAAAAAAGAATAAAACGAAAGATGTGTGGGTGTTTGATCCCACAACCTTTTGGTCTGGGCGAAAAGGGGCAATGAGATCTTAATAAAAAATAAAAAGGGGTTGTGTGGGTTTGAACCCACAACCCTTCGGCCAAATTAAGAGGAAAAGCAAGTAGAAAATTAAAGATACAATGTTAATGTTGGGGTTCAATCTAGAGTCCCAATGTCATGGAGATTAAAATAAAATCAATGGAAAATGTAAATGATATCCAAGTGATTCGAACTTGTGTTTCCTTGCCCTAACTTTCGTATTGATACATAAGTCATACGTGAACAAAATATCCAAGAATAATGCCACTTATTTAAATCGAAATGAAGCTCTTGGCATATATACAAGATACATAAGTCTTGTACACCATAATCCTAAAAATATATGAATCACTTAACAAACTATGAATGAAGCCTCATGGATTGTGTATAGACTCATAAGTCTAGCGTACGTTTAAAAGAAGTTAACCTAAGATGTATGTAATAAAATGATTTAACCCTAGAAGGGTTAAGTATGAGTGTAAAACATCATGAATGGCCAAGTGCATTCGCATACGATTAAATGATTATTATGTGATGAAATGATGAAACCCTAGAAGGGTCAAGTAAGAGTGTGAAACACATAAATAGACAAATACATTGGCATGTGATGAAATGAACATTCATATAAAAAGGGGTGAGTAATTATGAAGAGCAAATGTGCTAATGTTAATGAATTTGGTGAAAACATGATATGAGGCTAATTTCAAAGATGAGAACAATCTCAAATGAGCCTAAGTAAATGTTACCAACATGTACTCACCTATGAGAGTGTAAGTTAATGAAGAGACCAGTCTCTATGAACACTCTAATGAAGGTTTTGAGCTTAACACACTTAATACAAATGATATGATGATAAATCATCTAATGAGCTACGATGTCCTCATACTAGAAGCTAGCCTCCTTGACATATGAGATGAATGAAATGGAAGTTTATACTGAGCACCGATAGAGTAGATATGAGCGGTGATTCCTTCTTTCGGGAAGGGTGGAGGTTCACGTAACTCTCATGAGACAAGATTGTCCGGCATGCCATGTATGGGTCTCCTTATATCTCCTAGTCTTCGAACCTATACTGCCAATATAGGGATCTGAAGAGGTTCGATTCCGATGTACGCTAGCATGTTATTGGGTAACTTTGATCGGTGATTCCACCTCTTTTCGGTGTGGGGTAGACACTGGATTTCATGATGCTCACATTATCGATATCGGTTAAAGTTAAAGTTCCAAATGAATGAATGAGGCCAACCTCAAATGATGTACATAATTAAATGAATGATACCAAAGGTGTTAGGATAGGATAATCATAATGTGAGTTAGATTCAAGTAATGACATTAGGTCATTCTTGGTCATTGCACAATGAACCTATTGAAAGTCTTAAACTACATCCTAGGTATAGCTTGTGTTTACACTAGCCTATGAATGAAATGAAATGGAGTACGTAGGAATGAAGGAAGCAGACTCTGTGTTTGCTAATGAAGACTCCCTAGTTGAGGTCCCATCATTTGATCCCTCATTTCTGGGATGTCTTGATGTTAAGTGCATGTGTCATGGCATATGAATGAATGATATTTAAGAAGTTATGTGCTACATGAAAAATGTGTTGTATGATATATGATATGTGTTATGTGTAAATGTTATTGCTGTGTGCAAATGTGAAACGTATGATGATGTATGTTATTCTCATGGCATAACTTTCCTTTTCCAAATATGGAAAGCTCACTCACTTTCCTAATCCAAAGTTGGAAAGCTCATTGACTGTCCTAATCCAAATGTTTAAACTTTCCTAATCTCAATTTGGCAAGTCCACTAACTTGACTTCCAAAAATCATATTGTTAGGAAAGAGTTATTCTTTCTCATGTATATCCTTGGTGTGTGCTTGCATATACCCATACTTAGTACTAGTGTGTACTAACCCTATACGAACTCTACTATTTTAGGTGAAGGCACATGTGGACGATAACTACAGGATCATCACTGCAGTCATCCAGACGTCCAAGATTCATCCGGAGGTTGTTGGTCCTCATGCTTTTGAGGATGTTGTTGTTTTATATTCTAGTTTAGTTTTAGAGTTGAGCTAGTGGATCATGTTCCACTAGCGTTTCTTTCCTGTTTTTTTTTTATTCCGACTATGTATTGGTGCCATTTTTGCAATTATACAGTTAATAAGAATTGAACAATTTATTTTAGTTGCTTATATCTTAATGTTAGATGGTTGATGCTGAACAATTACGTATCAATGAGAATGTTTTTGTAAGTATGTTAAGAAACAAAAAGTTTCAAAATTTCAACTAAAATTAACCTATGTAAAGCAAGAATGACGTAAGTAGGCTTGTCTGCAACCTCTGAGAGGTCAACAACGTCGGTCTCGTCTGGGGTCTAGATTCTAGTCGTGACATCTTTAGCGGGATTAAAGTGAGACTTTGATGAGATCAGGTCATGAATCCTAGTAAAAAACCTCTACCCTTACTTTTTGAAACCTTTTTTGAAGTTAGGAGAGACGAAACTAGGATGAAAGTTACGTTAAAACCTGATTTACATGTTGAACTAAAATCTGCTATAGACTCTTCAACTCTTGTAACAGTGAAGAATATATATGAAAAAAAAGGCCATGGTATGATCATTGAAAAAAAAACACTGGAACACCCATGATTCACATTGGTAGACTAATGGGAAACCACCGAATTGGAAGAAGAAGGGAGTTGACACTTGCGATTTTCAGTATCAAAATGGTCAGGCCCTCTAAACATATTACTTTGATTAGGGGCAGCAACCTTCTCCAGAAACGTCTTTATTTACAATAGAACAACTGGAAATTCTGCAAAAACTCCTTAAATATCAATAATTTGTCCAAATGAACCAAATTCTTCTAACTATTCTTGTTCTTTTGCTGAAAAGGGTATTGTACCGTCTGTTTTTCTCAGTGTCAATTCCAACCAAATAGATTCTTGAATCACATATTCAAGAGCTAGTGACAACATGACTGGAAGTTCCCGTGTTTTCTCTACCTACACTCCTTGTGCAAGGAACAATAATGTCAAGATATCTGATGGTTCTTTCTCTGCAATTGCTGGAAAAGGAACCATTAAACTATTACCATCTCCCACACTTCATGATACTCTTAACGTTCCAATGCTCTCTTGTAATCTGATTTCTGTAAGTAAATTAACTTGTTCCCTATATTGTCGTGCTATATTTGATTATGATTTGTGTGAATTTCAGGAAAAGATCTCGGGGAAGATGATTGACAGTGTTAGAGAATCAAGAGGTCTTTATTTTCTTGACAATGAGAATAACTCACCACAAGTGAATCCTATTTGATTGAACTCTACTTTGTTTTGAATAAACACATGCTTCGGAACTATAGGCTTGGACATCAAAGTTTTTATTCTCTACGACATTTGTCACCTCAGTTATTTAGAAATAAGAATCCATCATTGTTCCAATGTGAATTTTGTGAAATGGCTAAGCATCATCGATCTTCTTTCCCCTCTCAAAAATATCAGGCTTCAAAACCTTTTATGATGATTCATAGTGATGTTTGGGGACCGTCTAGAATTTCAATGATTTTTGGAAAATGGTGGTTTGTAACTTTTATTATTGATCATACTAGATTGAGATGGCTTTTTTTTATTGAAGGAAAAATCTGAGGTTAAAAATGGGTTTGAGACTTTCAATGCCACGGTGGAAACACAAATCAATGAGAAAATCAAGATTTTTAGGAGTTACAATCACCGTGAAACTTTTAATGAACAATTATGAAGTTTTTTCAGAAAAAATGGGGTATTACATCAAAGCACTTGTCTAGATACTCCTAAACAAAATGGTATACATGAAAGAAAGAATAGGCAGCTTTTAAACGTAAAGGGAGCTTTATTGCTTCCTAGTAAAGTTCCTCAACACCTTTGGTGAGGGGCTCTTTTTAATGCAACTTACCTTATTAATAGGATGTCATCTCGTCCTCTTCAATTTAAAACACCTTTTAAAGTTTTTAAAGAGATTTTTCCTAGTTCTGGGCTAACTACAGATCTTGCTCCGAAAGGTTTTGGTTGTAGAACATTTGTTCATGTTCATAATCATAGTAAACTTGAATCGCGAGCTACGAAGTGTGTTTTTGTAGGATATGCCCCAAGTCAAAAGGGATATAATTGTTATGATCTACATGCTAGGAAGATAATTGTCACAATGGATCTAACTTTTTTGTGTCCCCACTCTATTTTACTACTCATCTTCAGGGGGTGTATCGTGTAGGTGAAATTTTTTTTTTTTTGTGATATTGAGGAAACTAGACATTAGGAAAATGAGAAACATGATATTACAATAAGTACTAATGTGAGGGATCTAGGAGAAGATATAAATAAGTCTGATCCAAGAGATGATAGGGACCAAAGTGACTTAAATGTCAAAAACTCAGAAAAATGAACCAACAGAGACTTCAAATGACAAAAATAAAAATGGGAATAGAGAACAAACAAAACAAAGAACAAGTGTATTCGAAAAGGAATCGAACTCAAGAACAAAAGATTGAAGATTCTCATCACTACCAAGAGTCCGCAAGACCTTACTGGAATTCAAGGTAATTTTCCAACTGATTAAATTTCTAACTCCTCAATTCAGGACCTACCGATTGCAATATGCAAAGGTGTCATATATGCTTCTAAATATCCTATTTCTATGCTTGTGTCTTATTAAAAGTTGACTCCTAGTTATTCAGCCTTTACTTCCCAACTTTTTAGTGTGGAGATTCCAAAATATGTGTTGGATACTCTACGAGTTCCCGAGTGGAAGGAGGCTCTTTTGGAGGAATTGCGAGCTCCTGAAAAAAAAGAGACATAGTATTTGGTGGATTTACCAGAGGGAAAGAAACCAATGGGTTGTAAATGAGTTTTCACTACCACATTCAAATGACACAAATCCTTGTAAAGCAATTCACACATACATATGACATTGACTATGTTGAGACGTTTTCTCCAGTAGCTAAGCTAAACTCAATTAGAGTTTTGTTGACAATCGCAGTAAATCTTGACTTGTCTCTTCAATAGTTTTATATCAAGAATGCTTTCTTGAATGGGCACCTAGAATAACAAGTCTATGTTGATCCCCCACATGGTTTTGAAGGGAAATATAAGTCAAAGAAATGCAGGCTTAGAAGATCTCTTTATGGTCTTAAACAATCGCCAATGGCTTGGTTCAAAATGTTCACTCAATTTGTGAAACACGAGTATGTGCATGGACAAGCAAATCAGACGATGTCTACTCGACATTCACTATAAGAAAAATCAACAGTTATTATAGTGTAAGTTGACAATATAATCCTCACATGAGATGATGTTGTTGAAATAAAAAATCTAAAGGAGCGCCTTGCCTCAGAATTTGAGATAAATGACTTAGGCTTGCTAAAGTACTTTCCTGGCATAGAGGTTGCATGATCGAAGAAAGGAACTATAGTTTCACAAAGGAAGTATGTTCTTGATCTATTAAAAGAAACAGGAATGAGTGGTTGTAGACCAACTGAAACTCCAATTGACCTAAATCTGTAGTTTGTAATGGAAGGAAAATTGATTGATAAGGGTCAATATCAAAGATTGGTAGGCAATTGATTTACTTGTTACATACTAGACTTAGTCAGTCAGTTCATATATTCTCCACAAGAAGAACATCAAGAAGTTGTATATTGAATCCTAAGTTATCTAAAGACTTTTCCTGGGAAAGGGTTGTTCTTCAAAAAAATGTGCAAAGAAGTGTTGAGGGTTATATAGATGAGGATTGGGCTGGTTCATCTATCTATAGAAGGTCTACACTTGGATATTGTACATTTCTTTGGTGAAATTTAGTGAAATGGAGATGTAATAAGAAAAATGTTGTGGCTCGAAATAGTGTTGAGACTGAGTATAGATCCATGGCACACACAATTTGTGAAATATTGTGGATCAAGAGATTTTTGGAAGAACTAAGAAAACCTGTGTGTTTTCCAATGAAGTTGTATTGTTACAATAAGGCTGCCATAAGCATTGCTCATAATCTAGATCAACATGATATAACAAAGCATGTTGAAGTTGACAAACACTTCATTAAAGAAAAGATAAAAAATGCAAGTGTGTGCATTTCTTTTGTTCTAACAATTGAACAAGTTGTAGATATTTTCACAAAAGGTCTTCTCTGAATTACTTTTGAGTCCTTTCTGAGCAAGTTAGGCACGTTCGATATCTACATGCAAACTTGAGGGGGAGTGTCGAATGAGTTGGCAGATTTAGTTGCAATATTCCCCATCAATGAGCTTGCATATTTTATTGTAATTTGCTACAAATAAGCTGACAGATTTGATTATAACCTGCACTGTGAATAAGGATACAATATGTTATTATAGGAATAGAGCTTAGAGGAAATCTCTTGATTAAAAGATCTCCAAAGAATTAGTCATTGATTAGTTTATTTATTCTTTCTTGTTCCTTATAAATATTATACAAACTCTATGAATAAAAAATATACTTTTACAGTATCTTAACTTTCAACCTAAGTTCATCAAACGTAGAGGAAAAGAAGAGAATATTCGACAATTTCCTATGAAGAACAAGTAGGAGGTTTTCTTCAGTTCCATCCCCAAAATTGAAAGATTTCTCCATATATTTCATCACTGGGTATGTGGGATTGAACTAGTTGGTTCCTTTCATCAACTATGTCCTTAAATTCTGTCAGATTCTTGATCCTTGATATCTTGTTTAGATCAAGGGTTTCTAAAACCTTAAAGAATTATTGTGATATAGCTGTTATAATTTTTCTAATCAGATTATTATGTTTGTCATAAAATTGTTGGTTAGTTATTTGCATGAAGTTCAGAACCCTATTATTGTTGATTCTCTTAATTTATCAATAACACGTACTAGGTCAGTTAAACAGATAAGCATCTCTCAGATTTCGAATTTTCATTGTCAGTACATAAATGTTGCATTCTCATTTCCAATATTTAGTTATGTTGTTTCATACACATTTCCAATTTGGAGTAGGCTTAGCATTGGGTTAGATTAGGGTTCAGTGTATCCTCGTAGTCTCAAAACTACGTGCCCCTGTAGGAGTATAAATCCCCTAAATGGGCATCCAATTTTGTGATGACGCGAATCATGCCTTTATACCTCTGGAATGGAAATGTATATTGGTTCCTCAAAATTGGGCATATACATTAGACTCCATGTTTAGCTCAGGTTATTTAATGTCGATTAATAGTAGATCCCACAGTCAGACTCTAGTGTATTCCAGGTTTACAGTTATATTTTAGTATTCAGTCTAAGCATGTTAATAATCAATATTTCCTCATTACATTAGTTAAGTTTATTTCAATGTATTTCAGTATTTACTTTATGTTCAGATATGTCATAAATCAGTTATGCTTGTTAAACTTACATATTTTGTTCAGTTATATTTTATATCTTGCATGCTCCGCACATTCCAAGTACTGACGCATACTCTGCAGTACATCCTTTCATGATGCAGGTTCAGGTCCTCAGCATTCAAAACATGCATATATCGGTTCATGATCCATACTCAACAGCATCAGGGGCGAGTCCTCACACTTTGAGGACAATAGACATGTTTTTCCATTTCAGTCTTTTATTTCAGTTTTAGTTTTACCTGGGACATGTCCCAACAATTCTTATTAGTTAGAGACTTTCGCAGACAAAGTATTAGATTCAACTTTTGAATTTGAGTGATTGTTTAGTATCACATAATACTTCAAAACTTATTATATATTCAGATTTGTATTGGCTATTTCCCATCTTTCAGTTATCTCATGATTTAAGTTGTTGCATAGTATCTTTTGTTCAGTATATATAGTATGCTTATGATATGCCTGCTCAGGGTTAGCTCGGTTCTCTCGTGATCCTAGGTCCATTGTTTAAGCCAAGAAGATAGCCTCGGGGCACGTCATTTTTCCCATTATTACATACAAAGATTCATGAATAAAATTGGTAAATCTTAATATTTGTTGCTTTTACTAGGCTAAAATGTCTTACGAATTTTTTTTAGAAAGAACCAAATAGAGATCATTAATTTAGTGATAGATACTACAAAAAATATTAAATTAGGTATGGGATTTGTCAGTATTCCCTAACTAATCCATCACTAAAACCCTCCTTGCTAATTCATGAAATTTCTTAGATTTTTTTTGCGCTAATACATAGCTAAAAATAATTAGCATGATATTTTATTTTTCAGCTATGAGATTTCAGCTATCTTAATTCCCTATTTTCTAGTAGGCTAATATACTCTTAGACCAATAGCTCATCAAGGATGAACGACAAATTTAAGATCAATACATACTCGAAAAAAACAACGATGTTAATTTCATAAATTGTCATATAATTATGAATTACCCACTAAAATCATATAAATATGGAAATTTCATGAAAAAGTAAGCAAAAAATGCCTACCTAATTAACTTACACAAAGTCATGTTGCTGATAATACAACTTTCATTTTTCACTCTACATAAATAATCTAACTTTTTTTGTTTGTGTACTTGAGACTGTGTTTTCATTATATCATTAGATTGTGCTTAGAGACTGCAATACAATCTTATAGTTCCAATATAACCATTATTCAGCTACGTAAATGTCACGACCCAAAACGAGCCGCGAGTGGCACCCACACTTATCTTACTAGGTGAGCGAACCAACAATCTAAACCCCAACGTTTACCAGTATATAAATTTTGAATAGTAAATAAAATGCGGAAGATCCAAAACTCATTAACGAAATCAATTAAATAAACTTCTGAAGTATAATACTTATCATCCCCAAAATCTGGAAGTCATCACATCAAGAACATCTATCTTCAAATTACTAAGTCTAAGAGTATTTAAGAACTAAAATAAGTAGAAAGATGGTCCATGTCCGAACTTCAAAGACATCAAGACGTGAAGAAGAGAATCCAGCCCGAGCTAGGAATAATAGCTCACCCTGAAATCTGACGTGCTGAAGACTGGCTAGAGTTGAGGACGAGTCGAAGTCAATGGTGCACTTGCTGCACTCCATAAAACAACAATAAGGAAATAAAAGTAGGGGTCAGTATAAGGAACACGTACTGAGTAGGTATCATCGGCCAACTCAAAATAGAAAGCAATATATACTGAATAATAATATAAAATCAACCACAATACTTAACAGGTGACAATCAACAAGTACAAGAACCATTGGCAACAACACCAAGCACACCTATGAGGACTCAAGCCTCCACACCATACTCATTTGGGAAATAGGTTCTTCGAAATTGAGTATATTAACATAATTCAAGATTACTTCTCTTTATTCTTATCGTGTCGGAACGTGACACTCCGATCCCCTAATGCTACGTGTCGGAACGTGACACTCTGATCTATTATTCCTACCGTGTAGGAACGTGACACTCCGATCCCCTAATGCTACGTGTC
>NC_028640.1:44564150-44565117 GCF_001406875.1 Solanum pennellii | reverse complement strand
CACCGAAGAATCGTGATCGAGCAAGCTATCTCCCCAATGCCTTTTGCTTTCCTCTTCGTTCTCTCTTTCTCTCTCGTTCTCCCTCTCTGGTTCTTTTTATTTTTCTTCTCCAGATTCTTTTTCTTTTACCTAATTATCATATAATTCATTATGATAATAGTAACCCATTATTTATTTTAAAGTTATCTCCTTTAACCCCCAAGTAAATAAATTATTAAACTTACCCCACTAATTTCATAAAGTTTGTCATGAATAGTCCAAAACACCCCTTTAAAACCTTTAGCAGAAATCCGACCCAGTTGGGGTTACGCAACCTGTGACGGTCCGTCCTGCAGGTCCGTCACAAAGTTCAGAGAGTTAAATTCAGTAAAGGGGTTTGTGACGGTCCGTCGTATCTACGACGGTCCGTGCTGCAGTTCCGTCGTGAAGTTCAGAGAGTCGATCTCAGTACCCAGATTTTAGAGTTGAAGTGTTTTGGAACGAAGACCCTCGACGGTCCGTCGTGACCATGACGGTTCGTTGCGTGATCCGTCGACCCAGTCAGTTATTTTCAAAATAATTTTACTGCTCGAACCTACGAAACAGGTTGTTACAATAGATACCAATTTACCCATCTTTAGTCCCCGAACGATCACAGGAAGAAAAGAAAGGGCGAGAAAGAGTACCTGAATCTGTAAAAAGATGTGGATATCTTTCTTGCATATCCGCCTCATTCTCCCCAGTAGACTCTACAATTGGCCGATTCTTCCACTGAATCTTGATAGATGCAATCTCCTTTGATCTCAACTTGCGGACTTCTCTAGCTAGAATAGCAACCGGCTCCTCCTCATAAGACAAATTCTCATCAAGAATAACTGAATCCAGACGAATAATGTAGTTGCTATCCCCATGGTACTTTTTCAGGATAGACACATGAAATACCGGGTGCACTCCTGAGAGTCCTGGAGGCAATGCCAATTCATAAGCC
>NC_028640.1:44562182-44562749 GCF_001406875.1 Solanum pennellii | reverse complement strand
CCCATGCTCCCTGCTTTTCTACTTAAGGCATCTGCCACCACATTAGCTTTTCCTGGGTGATACGATATAGTAATATCGTAGTCCTTCAATAGTTTCATCCACCTCCTCTGCCTCAAATTCAAATCTTTCTGAGTAAAGATATACTGTAAACTACGATGATCTGTATAGACTTCACACTTGACCCCATATAGATAATGTATCCATTGCTTTAACGCAAACACAACTGCAGCCAACTCCAAATCATGGGTCGGATAGTTACGTTCATGCACTTTTAATTGCCTTGAAGCATAAGCAATTACATTTCTCTCCTGCATTAGCACTGCACCCAAACCAGAATAAGATGCATCACAATAGACAATGAAATTCTTACCTTCCATTGGCAAGGTAAGAATTGGTGCAGTAGTCAACAAAGTCTTGAGTTTCTGCAAACTTTCTTCACATTCATCCGACCATACAAAGGGAACATTCTGCTTAGTCAAATTTGTTAGCTGCGAAGCAATAGAAGAAAATCCCTTGACAAATCGACGGTAGTAGCTACCTAAACCAACAAAGCTTCTTACTTTTGTA
>NC_028640.1:44559894-44561310 GCF_001406875.1 Solanum pennellii | reverse complement strand
ACAAAAGTCACAAGGCAAGACATATACACCTTCTCAACTATCACAGACTCACCCACAGGAGTAAAGACACTAATAGGAATGTCAAGCAAATCGCAATGTAAATCAAGACCGGTAGCAAATGAGGAAGATACATATGAAAATGTGGATCCAGGATCAAATAATACAGAAGCCATGCAATCACAGACCAAAAGATTACCTGTGATAACAACATCAGATGTCTCTGCTTCAGACCTCCCGGGGAAAGCATAACAATGGGCCCTATCACCTGTCTGTCCATTGCCCCTATCATGTTGCGCTACAGCAGTTCCAGCTTGCCCGCCACCCCGACTGATTGGGTGACCACCATTACCTTGGCCACCACGTCCTCCAGAATGGCGGCCTCTCTCATGACCACCTCTACCTCTAACTATTGGGGGTCTGTAACTCTGTTTTGGACAATACTTCCTAATATGTCCAGTCTCCCCACATCCATAACAGTTCCTGGAGTCAAGCATAGGTCTTTGTGAAAGTGACGAAGTCTAGGGATAACCTCCAAACTCAGAAAAAGGCTGACTGGGCTGCGATGGACCCCCAGCTAAAGCCTGCAGGGCAGACTGAATAGGGCGGTTTTGGTAACCTCCTGAACTCTGCCCTCTGGAGTAAGAACCGCTAAACTCACCTCCCTTACGGAACTTCTTAGATGTCGACGCCATGGTGAAGTCGTCTGGCTTCAACCCCTCCACTTCTATCACAAAATCAACAACTTCCTGAAAGGATTTTGCTGCAGCAGCTACCTGTAAGGCTGGGATCCGCAAATCTGACCTCAATCCCTTCACAAAACGGCGAATCCGCTCTTGTGGACTGAAACAAAGCTGAGTGGCATACCTAGATAGTGCACAAAATTTAGCCTCATAAGCAGCAACACACATCCTTCCTTGCTCTAGGCTCAGGAATTCATCTCTCCTCCTATCCCTTAAGTCCGGGGTATATACTTCTCCATAAATAAGCTAGAGAATGATGCCCAAGTCATAGCTGGTGCCTGTGCTGGTTGACACTCAACATACGACCGCCACCACCTTTTGGCATCCCCCTTGAATACTGGAGGTTTTAACTTTAATAATTTAGTGAAAAGTTCATGCTGATCACTTGTCATTATGGACCCTGTAGTCAATCGAGGAAACGTGCCTACTTCCAATGAGGCTTCCATGCGGGGAGCCACAGCGGCTGCATGTTGTACCCCCTGAACTTGAGGTGCTGGTGCAGAAAACACTGGAGGTGTCTGGCCCTGATCAGATGACCCGCTAAGATAGGTAATAACCTGGTTAATCATCTCTGGGGTAGGATGGGGTGGTAATTCTTCATCTTGAACCTGCTAATTTCCCCTTCTTTACCCTCTCTCACTACCTCATCAGTCGGTGGAGGAGTCACTGCCCTATT
>NC_028640.1:44556279-44559889 GCF_001406875.1 Solanum pennellii | reverse complement strand
TGACACTCCGATCCCCTAATGCTACGTGTCGGAACGTGACACTCCGATCTATTATTACTACCGTGTCGGAACGTTACACTCTGATCCCCTAATGCTAGGTGTCGGAACGTGACACTCCGATCCACTATTACTACCGTGTCGGAACGTGACACTCCGATCCATTTATCTCATTATTTCAGTTCATCAAGCTTTCTTTATGTCAAGCGTCATCTTAATAGAGAGGATTTAAGATTTAAGATTCAACAGTCTCATCATTCTAACCACCACAATTATGCGATCACAACATACAAACACACAATCAAGTATATAGAAGACTTTACAATACCACCCGATACATATCAATCGCTATTTAGAGTTTATCTATCACATAGAAATAAACCATAACCTACCTCCACCGAAGAATCGTGATCGAGCAAGCTATCTCCCCAATACCTTTTGCTTTCCTCTTCGTTCTCTCTTTCTCGCTCGTTCTCCCTCTTTGCTTCTTTTTATTTTTCTTCTCCAGATTCTTTTTCTTTTACCCTAATTATCATATAATTCATTATGATAAAAGTAACCCATTATTTATTTTAATGTTATCTCCTTTAACCCCCAAGTAAATAAATTATTAAACTTACACCACTAATTTCATAAAGTTTGTCATGAATAGTCCAAAACACCCCTTTAAAACCTTTAGCAGAAATCCGACCCAGTTGGGGTTACGCAACCTGTGACGGTCCGTCCTGCAGGTCCGTCACAAAGTTCAGAGAGTTAAATTCAGTAAAGGAGTTTGTGACGGTCCGTCGTATCTACGACGGTCCGTGCTGCAGTTCCGTCGTGAAGTTCAGAGAGTCGATCTCAGTACCCAGATTTCAGAGTTCAAGTGTTTTGGAACGAAGTCCCTCGACGGTTCGTCGTGACCATGACGGTTCATCGCGTGATCCGTCGACCCAGTCAGTTATTTTTGAAATAATATTACTGCTCGAACCTACTAAACAGGTTGTTACAGTAAATGTTCAAATATAAATCCTAAGCTTTAGGCTCTACACTCTACATGTTCATTTTATAAAGAATTTTAGTTATTTTTATCTGACTTGAATCATCGTAAACTTTAAATTATGTGAAAAAGAGAGACATGGCTTACTAGGAATTGGATCAGGGTCATGCTTCGTATCCACTGCAAGAGAATCCGCTATTTGACACACATATTGCTCTAGTCACGTAACCAAGAGAAAAGGCGGATTCTCTTGAAGTATGAATTCTTCTGTCCATGAATCCTCCTTTGCTTTGTTATGAGACTAGAGCGAATCGTCTCTTGCGCTAGGGACTAGAACGTCATGTCTCTCTCCTTCAGTTAAAACACAACCTATGATGATTCAAGTCAGACAAAAAATAACTAAACTTAATGATAAAAAGAACATGTACGGCGTAGAGCTTAAAATCTAGGATTAGTAATTAAACATTGACGTAGCTTGAGAATGATTATATTAATATAAGATTGAATTATATTAATGATGTAGGTTCAGGTCCTCAGCATTCAGATTACGCATAGATCAGTTCCCAATCCATACTCAACAACATTAGTGGAGAGTTCTCATACATTAAGGACAATAGAAATGTTTATTTCTTTTTCAGTTTTGATGAGGACATGCCCTAAATACTTTAGTTAGTTAGAGACTTTTAGACATAGTTTTAGATTTAGCTTTAACATTTGAGTGAATGTTCAGTATAACTTAACACTTAGAAGTTTATTATATATTCATATCAGTATTGGGCATTTCCCATCTTCCAGTTATCTCATTATTTAAGCTTCTGCATAGTATCTTTTATCAGTTGTATTAGTATTTGTAATATGTCAGCTCAGGGTTAGCTTCGGGTCACTCACGATCCTAGGTCCCGTGTTTATGCCAAGGGTAGCCTTGGGGCGTGGTAGTTGTCCCATCAATACACACAAAGATTCATGAATAAAACTGATACATATTATTATTTCTTATTTTTAATAAGATAAAATGCCCTATGAACTTATTTTTAGAAAGAACGAAATCGATATCATTAATCTAGTGATCGATACTACTAAAAACATTAAAAAGTTATGGAATTTATCGGTAATCACTAACTAATTCATCATTAAAATCTCCTTGCAAATTCATGAATTTCTTTTTTGTCTAATCTATAGCTAAATAGTGTTAGCATGAAATTTTATTGTTTAGCCATGAAATTTTATCTATCGTAATTTTCTATTTTCTAATAGACTAATATACTTTTAGATCAATAGCTCATAAAGGATGAACAGCAACTTTAAGATCAATACATACCTGAAAAATAAAGATGTGATTAGTTTCATAAATAGTCATATAATTATGATTTTCCCACTAAAATCATATTACTATGGAGATTTCATTAAAAAGCAATCAGAAAATGCCTACCTAATTTACTAACACAAAGTTATTTTGCCGAATAATCGAACTTTAATTTTTAACTCTACATAAATAATCTAACATTTTTTGTTCACTTGTTTTTTCTTGTCTACTTGAGACTGCGTTTTCAATATATCATTTGATTGAGCGTAGAGACATAAATACAATCTTATAGTTACAAAATAACCATTATTAAGCTATGTCAGTACTAATCCTAAACTTTAGGCTCTGGAACTTACGTTTCATTTTATTTAAATTTTAGTTATTTTTATGTGACTTGAATCCACATAGACTGTGATTTATGTGAAAGAGAGAGACATGACTTACTAGAAATTGGATCAAATGGCTGGGGGCATGCCCTCGTATCCGCTGCAAGAGAATCCCCTCTTTGACACATATATTGCTCTAGTCTCGTAACCAACCGAAAAAGGGGATTTTCTTGAAGCGTGGATTCTTCTGTACATGAATCCACCTTTGCTTTGTCACAGGACTAGAACGAATCTTTCTTGAAGCGCTACGGGGCATGCCCTTAAGCCTATTGATTCAATTCCTAGAAAGTCATGTCTCTCTCCTTCACTTCAAATACAACTTATGATGATTCAAGTCAGACAAAAATAACTAAACTTCATGATATAAAGAGCATATAGGGTGTAGAGCCTAAAGCCTAGGATTAGTATTTAAACAGTGAGATAGGTTTAGAATAATATAAGATTGAATTGTAGTCTAATCTCAATCAATCTAAAGAAAACATAACCATATAATGAAAACACCCTCTCAAGTAGAAAAGAAAAAAGAGTAAACATGGAGTTATATTTTTTTTATACATAATATTATTTTATAAAATTTTTATGATACTCCTTATATTCCACATTAAGTGTCATTTTTAAGGCAAAAGACACCCATTAAGAAAAATATTCAAGAGCATATGATAAATTGTAATTCCAATTATTATACTTTGTTAGATTATGAATAAAACTTTGTAAGTGTTGAATTGATCACCTAGAAAATTAAAAACTTCAATAAAGGAAAAGGCAAATATGAAAAAAATGTCAAACACCTATATCGATTTTTAAAAAATTCAACTATTTTTTAATAATGAAAAAATCTTTGAAAATTCACTTAATATGGAATAGAAGGAGTATATTTCAGACACCGCCTATACTGAAATAATCACATTCAAAAAACTTTAGTGTATATATATATATATATATATA
>NC_028640.1:44545768-44555114 GCF_001406875.1 Solanum pennellii | reverse complement strand
ATATACATATATATATATATATATGAATATGGGCCAGTCTATTTTTAATTTAATCCATTAATCATCTAGTCCATTTTTTTTTAAATATTAGGGTAAGAATGATGAAATGGGGGAGGGGATTACATGGTGGGAGATTTAATCTACACCCAGTGAAAATTAATAAAGCCAATCAATTAAGCTAATAAGATTCTCTAATACGAATATTGGACATTGGATGAGAAATCAAAAGAAAAAGAAAAACCTAGTTGTTGGAATTAAAGGCATTATTATTATTATCATATATATTCACAAATTACAATATTACTACTCAAAGCATTTGTAACTTTTTCCTCTTATGAATAGAAGATTATTTAAATTTAAGAAGCAAAATGATTTAGAGTAAGTTTCTTTTGCTATAAGTCACTATCTACAAAGATATGATTAAAAATTTTCTATGTTGTATTCATGCAACAAAAACAACTCCAAAAATGAGATTATCCTAAACCTAGATATAACATTATTCGGAGGCTATTTTTTTTGGCCAAGAAATTTCACCTAAGAAAGCATATTTTAAAATAAGTTTCCTTGACCCATATATAATTAAGGATAAGAGAGGTTGTACCTTTATATCTAAAGAATATTTACACTTCTAGTTTTATGATTACGTAAATTGTGTTGATATGTGCACATAAAATTCATTAATAAACTATGATATTTGAAAGAAAAGTTGTCCTTAACAAGGACTTTTATTTTGGAGTTATGATTATTTTTTGCATGATTGAGATGTTTCATCACAAAGGAAGGTTTATTCATAAGTCTAATCAAAGACATCAAAAACACATTTGAATCTAAAGAGAGTCTTGCGGATTTCCTTAATTATTTATTCTCCCGAGTGCATTCCCGTAGCGAGATCAACATCCATCTTATTTATGACTTATTTTCTCTAAGTTCTTCACATCCTCTTCGCTTACGTAGAGGTGAGTCCAGAATCTTGAGTTTATGGGTATGAAATTCTAAAAAGGTAAGTTGTTGGGTTTTGAAAAGATAACCTTTTCTAGAATCCAAATCTATAAACTCAAGATTTGGGATCCGCCTCTATGTAAGCATAATTTTTAATTACAGTAAGAAAGTTGTGAAGCCTTAAGAAGAAATAACTAAGATGGATGTTGATAATGCTATGAGAATTCATATGGAAGAAGAAATAATTACGGATATCCTCGACAAGATCTCTGTCAATTCAAATGTGTTATGAAGTCTTGGATAACATTGATCAACGAACCTAACTTTATGTTGAAGCATCTGAGTCATGCAAAGAATAACCAAAAATCTAAAAAAAATAGTTTTCTTAATGACAACCTTGCCTTCCAATATGGGCTTTCAAAATTGCTTTAAAAAATTCATGTACATGTCACTGAAGTTAAATAAAATTAGTTCAAGCTAAACAAAATAACTTAACTTTCTGATAAAAAGAAAATGAAGAGTGTATAGCCTTAAGCTTAGGATTAGTGTTTAAACATTCATGTAGCTTAAGATTAGTTATATTACTATAAGCTTGGATTGTAGAGTCCAATCTCAATCTAACTAATGAAAGCATGCCTATATAGTGAAAACACCATTTCATGTACAAAAGCAAAAGGAGTAAACAAAAAATTACATGATTATTACACATAATGTTATTCTTTAATCTTTTCAGGATACTCCCTATATTCCCTAACAAGTATAAATTTTGAGGCAATGCACGCCTATTAAGAAAATATTTAAGAACGTACTATAAATAATAATTTCCACTATTTTCCTTTGTGAAATTAGCAATATAACTTTGTAAGTAGCGAACTTATCTCCTAGAAAATATAAAAGAAAAGGGAAAATATGAAAAAACATTTCAAAAATCTATCTTGAACTTTGACTAATTCAACTAATTTTAACAATGAAAAGAGATTAAAAAATTTAGTTAATGTGAAATAAAATTAGTATCATGTTTCACGTTCTTGAATCAAATCAAGTTCCTTTTCCAAAAAAACAATTAAATGTTTTCGAATATGACTTGTAAAGTAGATTGTGATTTATTCATGACAATGTGTGTAAATATGGGTCAATCTATTTTTAACCCAATCCATTGGTCACCTAGTTCCTTTTTTATTTTTACTTTTAGGGTAAGGGATGATGAAATGGGGGGAGGCGATAATATGGGGAGAAATTGAATCCTCACTAGGTGAATTTCTACTATGATTTCTTTGGATGTGAAATCAAACGAAAATCCTAGTCATTCACATTTATGACATTTTATCATCATATATATTCACAAATTACAATATTACTACACCAAGCATTTGTATGTTTTTTCTCTTGTGAGTAGAAGAATATTTAAAAGAAGTAGAGAGATATCGAGTAAGCTTCGTTTGTATTTTTCTATTTTTTATTCTTGAGACAATAACAACTTTAAAAATGAGTTAATTCTGACATTATTCAGAGGAAATATTTTTTTGCCAAAAAATCTCATACAAGAAAGGATACTTTGAAATAAATCTTCTTGAACCATATATAATTAAGGATAGGAGAGGTGGTACCTTTATTTTTAAAATCATCATATGCAGTAGAGCAAGAAAACATGTCATTGTTGCTGAAATTCCAACTAAATATGAAGACACAAGTTTAATATTCCTTCAATAGCATTCCAGAAACTTTCGCTTACCTATGTATTATAAAAACAAATAGTACAATTATCATTTGATCTTTTTATTTCCTCTTAACATAGACTATCAACAATATTTTCGATCTTATGTCACCGTAAAAGGATTACACATATCAGGTCGACCCAAAGGCATTTCTTATGTAGAATTTATTCGTTAAGAGGCTTACAAAATACATTCATAAAATGAATCAAAGCTTTATATAAATGAATTTCACATAAGCATATCACTTGAATTATCTAGATTAGTGTTACGGTTACACAAGATGGAAAACATTGTTGCTCTTCTTTAGAGGTGAAGGGTAAAATAATCAATAAGAAGTTGAAATGAAAATAATGATTATAGATAGTGTGATGCTGCCTCCTATTTTTTCATAAGATATAGATGATTTTAAAATAAATATTTTACTAAGTATGAAAAGATACCTCTTTGTAGAATGGAAAGACCAGATCTTATCCCTGTTACTCAATAATAAATAAGCTTCTTTTTAGGTTAAAAGGATTTTCTTGAATCGAAGGAAAAAAATTTAGAATTTAGAGAATTTAACTTCATTTTTAGCACCAAATAGTTTGATGGTATATGAGGATTTATATCAAATTATTTTAATGTGTAAATTTTATTAAGGAACTATGTTGAATCGTTTGCAGAAGGTAGTTCATTTAAACATGACTCTACAATCTAATAAAAATCAAGTCATCTAAGAATAAAATAAAAATGAACCACTAATAGTATTAGATAAAGAAAAAAAGATTGTGAATAGAAAGCACTTACGCCTTGCTGATTCATTGATTTATTTTTGTAAAAATCTATGAGACGATTCAGGGTGAAAATGAATTTTGTCATGGTAACATACGTCCTCCTTTTCACTCGTATGAGTTCTCTTATCTTAGCCGCCACAAATGGAAACATAAAGTGTGTTGTGATGAGACAAGTAGAACACAACTATATATATATAAAATAAAAACGGGACTTTAGGGTTTCTTGAAGATTCAACTAACTATGCTAAAATTACTTTTCAACACTCAATTTGCTAACTAATCCCAAGTCTTAATTTATTGGCGCAAAAGACATCATTTATCATTTAAAAGTTAAAAAATTATAAATCCTTATACCAAGGTCTTAAATAATATTAAATATTTTCTACCATAACATCTCAGCCTCAAAGTCTTAAATTGCAAATTAGTTTTTCCATATTCAAAGTTTAAATTACACGATTTAAAATAAAAAACAAATAAATTTCTTCCCTTCCAAAGATCTTGATTTTTCCACTTTTAGATCCTTTCTTCAGCAAAAAGTGTAGGTCGTGTTAGGATATACTATTAACCATGCGTTTTGATATAGTATTAATATTGAACAATTGTTTATTTATTTATTCAATTCAATAAAGTGTTACATTAAATAGATCAATTGTCATATATGTGTCCTTAACTTATATAGTAGATGATTTGGTGTATAGAGTTTAAGCTTATACACAGAAGATTAAATCATCAGTTCTTATAAGTTAAAATTTATAGTTCACAATCATAGATGGAAATTTGGACAAAATCATCAGAAAGATTGTAGCACGAGATTAAATGTAATTTATCTTGATTATGAGAATGGCATAGTTCTAACTTCTCGTGCTAGTGCATTTGGTATGTATTGAACGGGACCAAGCAGAGATAGTTGTTTTAGACTGACTGATAAAAACATATTCTCTAAACTATTAAATGTACTTATATTCTTAATCTTGATATAACGATTATGATCTGTATATATTATTTATCATTTTGATTTATTAAAAGGTGAGATTCTGAGATGGGTCAATATGCCTGGTAAATTGGATGATAATAATATATATTGGTGAAATAATTAGTTAGTTGATGGAATCCATGTCTCAGTATAGAGATTGATGATACACCTTTTATGAGAAGCTTGTAAGTTTTCATGTGTAAACCCGGCCGGTAGATTTATGAATCTGGCACATGAAATAAGTTAAGTATTGCTCTAAAAGAATTTAATCATTGAATTAAATTCGTCAGTAATTTAATTTATTGATTAGTATCGGTAATCTTAACATGGGGAATCAAATAAGTGTTTAGTGGTGAATTTCGAAATAAATAGAGGAGTTCAATTACGAATTTTTAGTGGAATGATTTGTAATTTATTATGGTAAGAATAATTTAAATTAATTATTTAGAATTATTTCCATAATAGGAAGCCTCAGTAATAAATTCTGTGGTCCCTCCAGTGCCCAATTTAACTAGAACTCAGAATCCTATTTTCTAGTAGAAGATGGAAAAGTAGCGTTCTTTTTCTTTGGAGGAAAACGTGTGTTTTCAAGTTCTCCTAAAAGAAAAAGAATTGGTTTTTCCTCTCCTCTTTGGACTAGGAAGACATCTCCTAAAAGAAAAAGAATTGGTTTTTCCTCTCCTCTTTGGACTAGGAAGACATCTCTATAAATAGGGATTTTTCTAACCTAGATTTGATTAGAGAATTCTATACAATACTTGCCCACCCAAGTATTGAGAGAGTTCAATTGTTGATTGGGATCACTGTAGAAGACTATAGAACTGGAGTTGGATTTACTTCAAGATATCTGCACACGCTTCAAGAGGTAATCCTGAGTTAATTTTCAGCATACTTTGTATGTGATAACTATTTGTGATTGTTATTTATGTTCATGCAAGATGTATGATTCTGGAATGCTTCCGCTGTGTATGCTATTTTCCAACAATTGGTATCAGAGCCATACTTGCATCTTTATACATAACCTAAAATATGCATATGTGAAATTATATGTATGATTCGTGATTGTGAATTTTGTTTTATCACGAAAAGGACAGAACGGATAAAAACTTGATTTGATTTGTTTTTGTTAAATGCATACGGTAATAGTTACTTATGAAAATTGATTTGTAAGATTTGATAATATTTTCATATTGTCATGCACGGTGTTCTTCGATGGATAATTTCAAGAGAAATTTTGATAGCTGCACCGATCAATTTTTTTTTGTTGTCTTGTGGCAGCACTTATGTGCAATTGTATATATCAGATTTGTGTTATGGCAAGGCCAAAGAG
Source organism: Solanum pennellii (assembly GCF_001406875.1). Taxonomy (NCBI): domain Eukaryota; kingdom Viridiplantae; phylum Streptophyta; class Magnoliopsida; order Solanales; family Solanaceae; genus Solanum; species Solanum pennellii. The sequence continues at coordinate 44,549,384 of NC_028640.1, read as the reverse complement.
AAGCATACCACGCCATGGCAGCAATACATGATTGCATGTGTGATTTATGTCTCGATTATGTGGCTGTTTTTGATATAATAAAAAAAAAGTTAATTTTTTTTTGGCTCACATGTTTTAATATAGAGAGAAACTTTTGATTTTGTACGACTAAAACAAAATAGTATGGCTGTAGTTTTCTTGTTCACATTATAGGCAGCCATAATTTTTTTTAATCAAAAGGTGTATTATTGAATATATATGAGATGGTACATGGAATGTACGAAGATTTGGTGTGCGTATATTTTCTTTCTGGAAATTTTTTTGTATGAATTTGGAAGAAAATAAATGGTGATGAGTAAATTTTTTACCAAGATTAAATATTAATGAAGTATTAAGTTTATGTGTTGGCTTAGACCTTCCTCCCCATCGGATGAATTTAATACAAGTCATTACGTATTTAATCGCTAGTTTGACAATTTGTATTAACTCTCCTAAACTGAGTAATATATGATTGGATCAATGCAACTAGAGGATTTTCACTTGACTTAAAGTAACAGTAGACTCTCCAACTGAGTTAGGTCTGTATAAGTTTATAAAGTGAATAATCGGTCATTATATATGTATATTGTATGAATAGTTCTCCAATCCCAACGATTGGCTATTTAAGATGCATGAATGTATATGTATATCATGAGTTTGAATGTAAATATTCAATGTTATATGACTATGTTATTGATCTATTGTAACTATTTCTTTAATCTCAGATTCAACATGTCTCCTTTTAATCCCATTAGTACTATTTTGGGTCAAAACAAACTAGAGGGTTCTAACTATGTTGACTGGAGGAGAAATCTTGACATTGTGTTAACTGCTGAAGAATATAAGTTTGTGCTTCATGAGGAATGTCCATTGAAACCAAATGATCAGTCTAGTGATGAGGATAAGCTAGCTTATCAGAAATGGCGCAAAGCTGATGAGATGGCGCGATGTTACATTATGGCTTCAATGTCAAATGTTTTGCAACATCAACATCAAGCTATGTTGTCTGCTTTTGAAATTCTGGAGAATCTCAAACAAATGTTTGGAGACCAGGGTCGATCAGCTAAGCAGACTGCCATGAGAACTCTCATGAACACTAAGATGGTTGAGGGCACCCCTGTAAGAGACCATGTTCTGAAGATGATAGGTCTTCTGAATGAACTAGAGGTTTTGGGGGCTGAAATTGACAATGACTCCCAAGTTGAGATGATATTGCAGTCTCTGCCTGATAGTTTTCAACAATTTTGCCTAAATTATAATATGAATAAGATGAGTCTATCTTTGGCACAATTGTTGAATGAGCTACAGGCGGCAGAGACTCTTGTCAAAAAACATGCACCATCAATGGCACTTAATGTTGAGAAAGGTTCTACTTCTAAACCGCAAGGTGGACAGAAGAAGAAAAAGTCTCACAAAGCTAAGGCAACTGCACCTCCAACTGGGGGAGTGAAAAAGCCTAAGGGTAAGTGTTTTCATTGCAAGATGTCAGGTCATTGGAAGGCACATTGTCCAGATTTCTTAGCCAAGAAGAAAAACAAACCAGGTAACTCACTTTCACTTGTCGTTGAAACATTTTTAGCGGCTGTTTCTACCACTTCATGGTGTGTAGATTCAGGAGCCACTGATCATATCTGCACTACTATGCAGGGGTTTCAAGAAACGCGCAAGCTGATTAGAGGTGAAGTTAGCGTTTTTCAAGCAGATGGCTCTGCAGCTCCAGTTTTAGCATTAGGAAATATTACTTTTTCGTTTGATAGTGGTAGAGTTTTAATTTTAAAAGACGTTCTATATGCACCTGCTGTTAGAAGAAATTTGATTTCAGTTTCTAAAGTTTTGAGAGATGGTTATGATGTTAGTTTTTCTGATAACGGTTGTGTTATTAGTTATAATAAACATCTTGTCTCTACTGGTACATTGATTGATGGTCTTTTTATTATTAATGTCTCTCCAGAACTGCAACAAATCGTAGAATTGAATAATGTTAACCTTTCAAGTAAAAGAAAACGTTCTTCTGATTTTAATGAGACTTATCTATGGCACTTGCGTCTATGTCATATAAATCTAGATAGGTTTTCAAGGTTGGTTCGAGATGGACCTTTAGGTTCATTAAAAGTGGAGGCACTACAAACATGTGAATCTTGTTTAGAAGGAAAAATGAGTAAGAGACCTTTTCCCTCAAAAGGAAATAGAGTCAATGATAAACTAGAGTTAATTCATTCTGATTTGTGTGGCCCAATGAACATTCAAGCAAGAGGTGGGTATGAGTACTTCGTGACCTTCATTGATGACTACTCAAAATATGGATAAATATATTTCTTGCGCCGTAAGTCTGAATGCTTTGATAAATTCAAAGAGTTTAAGGCTGAAACAGAGAAACGACATGGAATATATATCAAGTCATTGCGATCTGATCGTGGTGGCGAATACCTCTCTAATGATTTTATTAGTTACTTATCAGAATAAGGAATTACATATCAAATGTCTGCACCTAGAACGCCACAAAAAAATGGTGTAGCAGAAAGAAGAAATAGAACTCTTTTAGAAATGGTTATATCAATGATGAGTTACTCTGATTTGCCGCATTCGTTTTGGGGATATGCCTTAGAAACTGCAAATTACATTCTGAACTTAGTTCCTTCTAAATCTGTTCCTTTGACACCCATTGAACTGTGGACTGGGCACAAACCTAGTTTGAGACATATTCGGGTTTGGGGATGTCCAGCACATGTATTAAAAGGGAAGGCAGAAAAATTGGAACCTAAAACAGAAGTATGTGTTTTTATTGGATACCCTAAAGGAACGAAAGGTGGTATGTTTTATAATTCTAAAGTAAAGAAGGTCATTGTGTCTACCAATGCCAAGTTTCTGGAAACGGATTTTTTAACAAACCATATTCCTAGAAGTAAACTAGTTTTACAGGAATTGAGCAAAGAGAAAACAAATCAATCTACTGAAAATAATGAAAACCAAATTCAAACCCCACATGTTAGAGTTAACATACCATTGCATTATAATAGTGGGAGAGATGTTAACAAACATAAAATTCTGCAAGTACAAGATCTTGAAAATTCATTGCATCAAGGTAGTGGGAGTGATAGTGAGCAGATTGCATTAGAGGAAGAAGTTGTTGATATCTCTGCACCGCAAGATACTTAAGATAACATGGAAACTCAAGATCCTAAAAATGATGTGGTTCCACCACAAGATCATAATAATGCAAATCTCTCTTAACCTACCCCTGCAACTGTAGTGTCTCGTTGTAGTGGGAGAGTGATAAGAAAACCACTTCGGTATGCACTCTTGGGAGAGTCTTTTGACAGAATCCCTGAAGAGTCAAATACCGAACCTGTGAATTATGACGAAGCACTACAAGATAAAGATGCAGAAAAATGGATTGTTGCTATGAAATCAGAAATGGATTCTATGTACTCTAACAAAGTCTGGGATCTTGTAGAACCACCTGTAGATGGAGTCAAACCCATTGGATGCAAGTGGATATATAAGAAAAAGAGAGGAGTAGATGGACAAGTGCAAACTTACAAAGCTAGACTTGTTGCAAAAGGGTTTACTCAGAAAGAAGGGATCGACTATGAGGAAA
>NC_028640.1:44538359-44541984 GCF_001406875.1 Solanum pennellii | reverse complement strand
TCTCCTCTTTGGACTAGGAAGACATCTCTATAAATAGGGATTTTTCTAACCTAGATTTGATTAGAGAATTCTATTCAATACTTGCCCACCCAAGTATTGAGAGAGTTCAATCGTTGATTGGGATCACTGTAGAAGACTATAGAACTGGAGTTGGATTTACTTCAAGATATCTGCACACGCTTCAAGAGGTAATCCTGAGTTAATTTTCAGCATACTTTGTATGTGATAACTAATTTTGATTGTTATTTATATTCATGCAAGATGTATGATTCTGGAATGCTTCCGCTGTGTATGCTATATTCCAACAGGTCGTTCATAAAAAAATTACTCTCCAATGATAAAATAATTCTCTAGTTCATCTATTATATTATTGTTAGTTTTAAACCATTGTTATTCAATTCATTCAATGTTATTTCTAATTAATTTTTTCATTGTTGTTAAAGCTCAAGCACTTTACCAAAGATCATCGACTACCCTCTTTGTTAATGATGGTTATGAACAAGTATATATATTACATATTGATTTGTGTCAATTATCGTCAAATATATTTTCTATTCAATTAATTTTTTGTCATGAGTAATCAACCACTTGATATATATTTCAAACTTAGATTGTGATTTTTCTATGACTTGTAACTTTTTCGATAAGTTGTGACTTTTTTCAAAGGGTTGTGATTTTTCAATGAGTTGTGACTTTTTCAAAGAGTTATTACTTATTTTTCCATAATTTGTAACTCTTCCATACAGTTGTGGCTTTTTCATAAAGTTGTGACTTCTGAGAAAGGTCGTGATTTTTCATTTAAGACACAAAAACACTATTTCTTAATATTTCATTTAAGACACAAAAACACTATTTCTTAATACTACCTTTTTTTTTACTATAAATACAGGGACTTCTTCTTCTTCTTCTTCTTCTTCTTCTTGATTTTTTTTGTGATTTATTGTCGTTTGAGTGAGTTTAATAATACTCCCTTTTTTTTTACTATAAATACAGGGTCTTCTTCTTCTTCTTCTTCTTCTTCTTCTTCTTCTTCTTCTCCTCCTCCTTCTCCTTCTCCTTCTCCTTCTCCTTCTCCTTCTCCTTCTTCTTCTCCTTCTTCTTTCATTTTAATTTTTTTTGTGATTTATTGTCGTTTGAGTGAGTTCAAGTTTAGCAGAATATGAAATTACAATATTTTGACGTAGTCCAAATTTATTTGATTTTGTTAACAATATCTCTTGTGACGTGGATATATGCTTCTGAATAACTTTTCCAAAATTTAGAGAATTGTTAGAGTTCTTTTCATTTCATATATTAGGTTTGTTTCAAAAGAAATGTGTCCATCATACTGGTGAAAAAACTAGACCCCTTAAATGACTTACGCAATGACACATGGTTGATATGTAGAGGTTTTGATGAGAATTTCATACATGAATTAAAAATAACAGGTCAATCTACCACAAACCAGGTGTGCACTCCAACACTATAACTATCACCACCATCCCTCCCCCCATTAGGGGTGTTTTAAAAGCATGAACTCCTAACTTAAATGTAAATTGCTATAATATTCCTAATTTTGATTTTGACTATTTTGAAATGGTTGTGATTTTTCATAAGTTGTGTCTTTTCTAAAGAGTTGTGACTCTTTCCATATGTTGTGACTTTTCTAAAGAGTTGTGATACAGTAGATTGCTCTCATGATATAGCATTACTATCTCTGTGGTGTTCATGTGGATGTGATCATCTACCACTAGAGTCTAATATGTTAGAACGAGCTAAATCTTCGACAAAGGAAATGGATAGAACTACTCATATATTATTATATGAGTATTTTATACAATATAGGTTAGGATAATGTTGTTGCTGATTCCTTGAGAAGGTTGTCCATATGGAATACTTCTCATTTCAAGGAAGGTAGAAACAATTGGCCCAGTAAGTTCACAGAAGTGTAGATTTGGGTGTCTTCTTGTTAGATTCTAGTGAAGACGGTGTGTTCATGAAGAATAAGTTGAATTTTGATTATAGGTAGAAGGAGAGGAGAAGCAGGACAAGGAACCCATTTTACTTAAGTTGAAGGTACATAGGCATAAGCAGAAAATGATGGTCCACAAGGGCAATGGTGTTTGAAGGTATCATTGTAAGCTTTGGTATTTATGTGCGGAAGAAATCCTAGAGAGAATCATGAAATAAGCCTATAGTTTCTAATATTCGATTCATCCTGATGCCACAAAGATATAACATGACTTGAGAGATGCCTATCGGTGGAGTGGCATGAAGTGATGCATTGCCTAGTTTGCTACTAAGTGCCAAATTTTCCAGCAAGTCAAGGCTGAGAATCAAAGGCCATGTGGTGTAGCTTAGAATATACCCCTTCTGGAATGTAAGTGGGAGATGATTAATATGAATTTCATTACTGGTCAAGAAGAACGCACAATTCAAACATTAAAGGACATGTTGAGAGCTACTTTGGATTTCAAAGGTAATTGGGATGACTAGTCACCTCTTATTGAGTTTGCATACAATAATAGTTACCATTCCAACATTCTGATGGCTCTATATTGAAGCTCTATATGATCGGAGGTGTAGATCTTCTAATAGGTGATTTGAGGTTGGTGAAGCTGAGTTGATAGAACCATATATGGTTCATTAAGTCATGACGAAGGTGAAAACATTTTAGGAGAAGTTACAAATTGTGTACATTCGTGATAAATCCTATACTAATTTAGAAGAAGGGATTTAGAGTTAAAGGTTGATGATTGGATATATCTGAAAGTTTCACCCATGCATGGTGTTACAAGATTTGGTAAGAAAGGGAAACTTAGTCACCGATACATTTGTCCTTACCAAATTTCCAAGAGAGTTGGTAATATAGCTTATGAGTTGGATCTACCACTAGAACTATGTTCATCCAATGATTCAAATTTCTATGCTAAAGATGTTCTTAGGTGATCATGCACCTATTAGGCTTGCTGAAAGTATTGGAGTGAATAACAATAGGACCAATGAGGAGATTCCAGTTTAGAGCTTTGATCGTCAGGTTCGCTGGTTGAAAACTAAAGGTTGTATTACTTAAAGTCTTATGCAGGAACCAATTAGTTGAGGAAGCTACTTGTAAGTCCCACGAAGATATGAAGAAAAGATAGTGTTACCTCTTAACTTCTCATTCAATTCTAGACCTAAGTACTAATTCTTTCTAGAGTACTTTTTAAGTTGATATATTGAGTTTATGCTATGTGAATATGTCACGACCCAAAACCGAGCCGCGACTGGCACCCACACTTACCCTCCTATGTGAGCGAACCAACCAATCTAAACCTTAACATTTCAATTTAATATCAACAGAAAGTAATGCGGAAGACTTAAACTCATTAATAAAAAGACAATTCAATAACTTCTAAAATTCAACATCTATTATTCCCCAAAATCTGGAAGTCATCACCACAAGAACATCTATGATCAAATTACTAAACTAAGAGTATTCTAAGAAGCTAAAATAAACAAAAGCTAGTCCATGCCGGAACTTCAAGGCATCAAGACATGAGGAAGAAGATCCAGTCCAAGCTAGAAGCATTAGCTCACCCTGAAATCCGGTGTATTGAAGACTGGCTAGAGTTACGGTTGAGTTGAAGACGACGGTAGGTTTGCT